>NW_020954572.1:17494349-17599845 GCF_900497805.2 Vombatus ursinus | reverse complement strand
AGAGAGAGAGAGAGAGAGAGAGAGAGAGAGAGAGAGAGAGAGAGAGAGATATTCTTTATTGAGATCCCCAGCTATTTTTCTTGTAATTTTATATACTTGAACCCATAGTCAAATCCTTAATCTTCTGTCTTCCTTATCTACAAGATTCTGAACTCAGCCTCCCCCTAGACTCTCTCTTTTACTTACCCACAGACCTCCTTCTTTACTGGATCCCACCAGTTGGTAAGAACTTTTATTCCCTTAGATCTCTTATAGAATTTTGTTTTGCTCCTTTCCAAGTCATTTACCTTGTATTATAATGTATTATACCTCTTCATTTATATGTCACATCCCAATCACCGACAGACCTATGAAGGTAGGAACCACACCTAAACTTTGTAATTTCCCCAGTCAATAGCGTAATAAATATTTGTTGAATCAAATCTTATCCCAAAGTCTTTACCACCTATTTTTATCAGGTTACTTCAGAAGTGTCACAAAACTGGGAATTTATCAACCTTTCACCCTAGTATTAAAGAGTTATTTTGTTTTCTTTTTGTGAGGCAGACGTGGACCTGACCCATGATTTCATTAGGGTAGGGAACTCATAGTGTGGAAATGCTCTCCAATGATGTCAATGGGCCACTCACCTGTAATTTGAGATTTGCCTAAGAAATACAGGTTAAGTGACTTCCCATACATTTAGTACATGTTACAGGCAAAACTTGAACCCAGGTTTTCATGACTGTAAGCCAGCCCTCTACCATACACCCTAACCTCATAATTAAGTTATAACTCTAAAAATAAACAGGTTTGAAACATTTGCTAATCCAAGATTCTTTCATAGATCCAAGGAAAGAAAGGAATAAAGGTAGAAACTCAGTTTTCTTACTAATGGGCACCACTTAGCTAGCCCAAACCAAAAATGTCATATTATCCAACAACCGTCTTAGCCTTCTGCCTAACCACACATCTTTTCTACCATAACTGTAAACATACTGTAAAACTAAGTAGTTTGAATTTCATCACCTTTTGTTCCCAGTGCCCACTCTCTGGAGAAGGTGATAATTCACCATCATATGGATAGTCAAGAAACAGGTGGTAGAAATAATATAGAGAAGTGAAAGGCCTAAGTGATCTACAAACTGGATATTCGCCCTCTGAATGATTGAAAATTGACTCTACATTTTGTTAGTACAGCAGAAGCAACTGGTAAACTGACTGTCTTAGTATTACAGTCCCATTTATTTCTTCTCTCCCTTTTGCCTTCTCCTTCACTTTCATCTAATCATTGTCATTATATCATTCCCTAACTATGGAGCATTCCATCTCCCTTTATTCTCTACTTTAGAATGGACTCAACTAGGCATCATGTTTATCTATTTGGATGATTTAGATCAAGTAAGGAAAATGATCCATGAAACAGAATCAGTTCTGACACCACCCTTTGCCTCTTTCTCTCTCAGAGGTAGAGACAGTGTTTGAAAAGCAGCTCTATTCATCACAATCAAAAATAGCAAATGAAATAGACACAGCTTATGATTAAGTGATGCTGAAGGTGGCTGATAGAGTAAGGAAGAACAGCTTGGACATTTTATCACAGTCCATCACTCAGAGAATCATCGTCATTCCCATCCTCATCATAAGCTGACATTTATAAGTTGCTTTAAGGTTTACAAAGTACTTTACACATATTTCGCTAGTTGTTTTTCACAACAACCTGGTGAAGCTAGGTGATGTAGTAGATAGAACAATGGGCCTAGGGTCAGGAAGACCTGAGATCAAATCCAGCCTCAGATATTTACTGCTCGGTGACCCTGACCAATTCATTTAACCTTAGGTTCCTCAGATATAAAATGGGGATGATAATAGTACCTACCTCCCAGGGTTGCTGTAATGATCCAATGAGAATAACTGCAAAGCACTTAGCACAGTCTAGAAATGTTATTTATTATTATTAACTCCTCTTAGAGAAGAGAAAACTGAGGCTCAGAAAGCTCCAAATAATCTGCTACTGGAGCCAGGGCACAGCTAGTCTACAGCTATCACAAATATGATAGCTTGAGTTATATTGTTAAATATATTTACATATTGTTATATTAAATATTAATTAATTATATTTAAATATATTTTAAAATCATGCCACTTTCCTCTTTTCTTTGCAGAGGAGGATGGTCATAGGTGAAGAACGTCGTATATCGTCAGATGATGTGTTAGTTTTGCTGAAGTGCTCTTTTTTTCTATTTCTTTTTTGTTCTTCATAATAAGGGATAATTTGAGGGGTATGGATGCATTCATAAATGAAGGTGTTATAAAAACCAAAAACATCAATAAAATTTAAAAATAAAAAAGTGAGTACAATTTCTCCCTGCATTCCAGGAAAGAGGTTTCTTGAACACAAAGGAAGAGAGAAAGCTCTTCCAAGATTCCTTCAATGTTCTCTCCTAAAGGTAAGTATTACCTTGGGCAGCCCATTTCTACTCTGGAAAAGTTTCCTTAACTGTAGAATGATAAAGTTGGACCAGGTAACCTCTAAGGCCTCTTCCAGCTAAAAACCTATGGTCTATGATTATAGTGAATTATCTAGTTTCCAAGGAAGAATCACTATCCTCAAACTGTTGATCTATATACTCGGTGTCTATGACACATCCCAAATAGATGCACACAAAAGCCATGATGAGATTTTTAGAGACCATTGTTTTATAATTTAAATAATGTCCATTTTTATTCCCTCTGTGATGCACAAATTTCAAGAAAGGTTAAATTCCTATTTTAATCCTTCTTAAGGAAGGATATTCTACATGTTCTCCTATAGTAACTTTTTTCCTCCCTTTCCCCCCAAATTAACCTTGTAATGGTTTTAATTTGAAGATTTATGATACCCCTGCTCCAACCAGAATATAGATGAACCGGACAGAACGAGAATTAGACTTTCATGAACCAGTGTTTTCTTTAGGGCAGCAGAATCCCTATACTCTAGGAGCAGATAGAACATACAAGGTAATACATCTTAGCATGTCTAGGAGTGGTAGGCAGTAGTGAACAAACTATTTACTGGGACTAGACCCAAGAAGACTTTGGTTCAAATCTTGCCTCTAATTTATTGCCATATGACCCAGATAAAGTCATTTAATGTCTCAAGCAACCAGTCCTTATCCATGGATGGAGTTCACATACTGTGAGTCCATGGCTAGGAGTACTGCCCTCCCCCCAAATGCATTGCCTGCCTATAAACATGTAATCCAGACTTTCTACTTGTGAGTCACTGGCTCACTCATTCAGTAATAGAAGGCGAATGAATTAGTTTAAACCAGGGGCCTTGAGTGAAATATTCCAATTAGGAATTAGTGAAAATAAAGATCATCTTTTTTCTCACACAAATTCATAGATCCCCTGAAATTTATCCATAGACCAAGAACGTCTGGTTTAAAGAGATGCTAAATTGGGTAGCATAATTTCCATCAGCAAAAGTTTGAAACAAATACCATTTTTCATTTGAGTGGATGGGTAGTGGTGAGGTTTGGAAACATTATTTCAAACTGTAGTTTGTAGTTCTACACTCTGTCGAGGCCCAGACCATGACAATTATCAGGGAAGCTAAGCAATTCCTAATAAGCTGGCTCCTTCTTCACAATGTACTTACTAATATAAACAGGAAAGCAGCCAATGTTTTGTATTTATTAAACAATAATATGGAATTCAGATGAAAACCACCATTGAAACTCAGTCTCGAGGTTTTTTTGTTGAGACTCAGAAACCAGTCCAGCTGTTTCTCCAGCTGCCTAGTAATTGGACATGAACAAAACCAGTGAATCAGTTCCAACTCTAAATTCTAAAAAGGACAATGCATTTCCCTTTGTCTACATATGACACCTCCATCTAAATTACAATACATAAACGACGAGGCACTGTGCGAGTGAATTTACATAATTGGTGTCAGGGGTCTAAAGTAAAGGCAAAAGGGGGCCAGAAATGGAAGCTCTGGCTGATGGAGCCGATTATTCTATCCAGAAACGTAGCCACTCTTGAAACTCATTCAAAATAACAAGATTCAGCTGTTATTCATCTCTCCTTTAAATATGGCTAGATTACTACAGTTTAATTAGGTTATGAGAAAGAAAATATAACCATGAGGTTTCTCATGTTGAAGTCTATAGTTGGTCTTTAGATTATGTAGTATGTACTGGCAGATGTGCTTATATTCATTACTGCTAAAATTTTATGTCATTCAACATTTCTTGGTAACTCACTTGCTCGAAATGCTTATTACATCTGTTATGTTGACTGGCCCAACCATAGGAAGGCTAATCTGGTTATCTCAGTCAAAAATAAAGAACCTGAATGTCTGCATTGATTTTGGCCTATATCCTAGGCTAAGGCTCAATACCTTTAAATGAATATTATTGGTTCTCTAAAAATAGAGCTAATAAAGCTTTAAATTGCACTCTGACTTTTGGGACACTCTGTATTAGTTGGAGGTGCATTTCATTTGTATTATGAAGACAATGAGAATCTGACAACCTGGGATTCCAATCCCAGCTCTGGCACTAATTCATTTTTTTAAACTTTGGGCAAGGCATTTCACCTTTCTGAGACCAGTCTGTAAAATAAAGAAGTTAAACTAAATGATCTCTAAAGTCCATTCAAGTTCACATGCTTGTCTAAATCAGGATTCTTCTTAACCTTCTGACTTGTAACCTTGGTCATTTATTTTGCTCATTTCTGTCCCAGACTAACTGCACCAACTAAATGGTGATAATTTGCCTATGGTGCTTTGTCGTCTTGGGTAAGCCAGAGACTTCCTATAAAATTCATTTTCATGTTTTGAGAATAAGTCCAAGTTCTACTTAAAAGTACCTCTCTTAAGACTGTGTTATCCTGGGACTGTTAGGTGGTACAGTGGATAGAACATGGGTCTTGGAGTCAGGAGGCCCTGAGTTTAAATCTGACCTCAGACACTTACTAACTGTGTGACCCAGGGTAAATTACTTAACCCTGATTGCCTCCAAAGTAAGAGAGGGAAAAAAAGACTGTTATCCTAGCCTAATGTCAGGAGAGTCCATCTGTATTATTCATTTATAATATTTACAATAACCAAGCAAATAAACAAAAGCAATGCAAATATCCTTTGCTTCTTGAAGATGTAGGAGTTGGATCTAAAAGGGATTTCAGAGTTTTTCTAGATGAAGCCCCTCATTTTACAGATAAGAAATGAGAGTTCAGGCAAGTACGCCTTTCTAAGTTCACAAAGATAGTAAGTCAAGTTCTCTGACTTAAGCAAGGTAGCATTTCCGCTTTACCTCACAGCTCTCTTTCTAATGTTTGCAAGGAGCATAAATTGGTACACTTGTTACAGAGGTTCCCAAAGTGAGCAATACCACCCCCTTTGGGGGTGTTGGAACAATAGGCGGGGAGCAGTAGTAGCCCCAGGTACAATTGGGGGGGCACTGAATAAAAATAAGGGGGTGGTGGAAACATAAGGAAAGAAGAGAAAAAAATTTTAAAAAACCATTCATACATGTTTCATCTGTTGTGTAACAGAGTTATAGTTGTAGTGATTATATGATTTTCCAAATAAACACACAAAATGCAAGTTATAATTGATCAGTGGTCAAGTCCACTGACAGGTGTTAACAAGCAAGTGTTGGCAGGTGAGTGTGTTGGACATTGTCGGGAAGTCCAGCATGCATCAGCAAGAATATGTGCATATAATGACTTGTTTATAGTACAATACTACATGGTTATATGACAATATCATATCATCAAAATTTCAATGCTGGAAAAAACCTATAAATTTATAATAAATTATTAAATTTAAAATGTTCATTTTTTAAAAAATATTTTATATTTTTTGGAAATGATGCAAATTTTTTTAAAAAACTGTTAAAGATTTCCAGGGGGGTGCTGAGTAATTTTTTTAAAGGGGGCAGTAAGCCAAATAAGTTTTGGAAATTCTGACTTAATATATTATAATTATGACCAGGGGTATGCTGGTAAATGTTTAACAACCAGCTCTGCTAAAGTACAAAACACACTTTTGAATTTAATATATGTTATTATCATTCTTTCCATCACTTTCTTAAGCCTAGACAATCAACAAAACAATAAATTAAGCCCTGATTTGAAACATTTGCTGATTTTCAAGATAAAAATGCTCACTCAAAAAATTAACAATCTCTCCCAAGCCAGTAAAACTGGCTCCAATAAATCTCTCATTATGACTGTTATTGAAAATAAAATCAACTAGTTAAAAGTCCATTCCAGGAGCAGCTAGGTGACGAAGTGGATAGAGCACCAGCCCTGAAGTCAGGAGGACCTGAGTTCAAATCTGGCCTCAGACCAAACACTTGACACTTACTAGCTGTGTGACTCTGGTCAAGTCACTTAACCCCAATTGCCCAGAAAAAAACCAAACAAACTAAAAAAAATCAAAAGTCCATTCCAAGTAACAACTCCAGAAGCAGGTCATTGGAAACCAAACCATGCAACTAAACCATGATGATCCCATCCTAAACTCATCTAGGTCAGACCAAAGTCCTCCTTTTCTGTATGTGCAGAAGGATTAAATTCTCTGTATTTTTGGCCTCAGAAGTCCCGTCTTCATGTCTTGGAGCCCAGAGATTTTCCTTCCAAAGCAACCCTTGCTGAACTTTTATTTAAACTCACCAGCAACTAGGAGTTTTAAGAGAGTCATCTTTATTAAGATGGATATTGTTGGGACAGCTAGGTGGAGCAGTGGATACAGCTCCGGTCTTCGAGTCAGGAGGACCTGAGTTCAAATGTAACCTCTTGACACTTACTAGCTATGTGATCCTGGGCAAGTCACTTAACCCCAATTGCCTCACCCCCCCCAAAAAAATAGATATTGTTTCTACATTGTATCCCATGTAGGAAGTGATGATTGCTGGGCCTAAGAATAACCCAAATGTTTATTTTTTATTGTTTCCCAAGTAAAGCCCTTCAGATCTGAAATCACACTTCATGAGTAAGCAGAACCAGGAGAACAATTTATATGTTAATATTATAAACACAAATGACTTTGAAAGACTTATGATTGACTAATATGGAAATATGTTTTATATGATTGCACATACATAATCTATATCAATTTGTTTACCATCTTGGGAGGGGGAGGAAAGAGAGGAAAGAAGAAAACTTGGTATTCCAATTATTTAAAAAATGAATGTTAAAATTTGTCTTTACAAGTAATGGGAAAAAATAAAATACTATTTTAAAAAAAAAGACATGATTTCTGACCAGTTCTATAACTAACCATGATTCCAGAGTACTGATCTATGCTAACCACCTCTTTAGAGAGAGGCAATGGATTTAAGACACAGAATGAGATATACATTTTCAGACATGGATAATGAGTGAACTTGTTTTAATTGAATATGAATATGAATATTTGTTACAATGGTTAAAATGGGGGAGGGTGGATAGGAGAGACAGAAAACAAATACTTGTGAATTGAAAAATAAAATACAGTGAAAAAAAGAAATTGCAATTCAAGAATCTGTAAGGATAAAATACCAGGAATTGGTTGTTGCTGTCTTCTCTTTGTGAATTCAGCCTTTTGTCACCAGATTGTGGGGCTAGAATGTTAATCGCCCATAGAAGACAGTACTGAATTGTACTCTTCGCCAGTTCCTTCTGATACTCCCGGGTGTCTGTCTGCTTTTGTGTCGTACCTCTCTCTGGGGGAGGCAATACGTCTTTGACTTTCAGAGTGCTTAGCTCTTACAGAGTTATTCTAGCATTTTTTTTCCTTGCCTCTTGGGCTGAATCAGGTCTAGTCATTACAAAGAATAGAAAAGAAGCCTCAGTCCAATGCAATCAAGATGGGGACAGCACACTCTAGGGGCCACCTATTGTCTTTGATTTTCAGGAAAATCTCTCCAAGTTGCTGGGGGCTTGACTCCACAGTTGGGTAAGCCAAGTTGCTGCCAATGCTCTCTGTACATCCCTATCTTCCACTGAAGGGGGTCACACAGTTGAAATGAGGTGAGATCACAACCAGTAGTTAAGGACTTTGTGGATATTCCTTGCCACTTTCCACATTGTCCAGCTGCCAGGGAATTTGTTCCGCTTATGTAGTACATAGACAAGAACTGTTTTTCCTGAGAAATCCCAAGGCTTTCTAGGAGTTCATCACAGGGTGGAGGTGTGTTTCTCACTGGGCTCTTTGGCCCAGTTTCATATTTCCTGTCTGAGGTTTGAGAGACCTTGCTACTTCATTATTTATGACATAAAGAATTTATTTTGGCATCAAACCCAGAAAATGTGAACTGGAGCCAGATCTATGTGTAGCATTTTATCCCTGAGGATAGTGATTTTTGCACACAATACTCTTTTAACATCACTAACACATGAAAGCAAGGTAAGAATTTAACAATCACAAATCTTAATGAATGAATAAACTGGGAATTGCTCTAATTTAAGATGAAGTGTTGAAATTTTTTATTTCTCACCCCTTCCTGTCTGGCCCAAGCTTCTGACTTTTTATGTCCTTCTGCTACTTTCATAGTCTGGGGGTGGTGTGGGGCTACAAGTTTTCAGTGCTTCTAAAGTAGTGTGATGCTGGTAGGTCTGTTTATTGCCATCCTGGTCTAAGCTCTGATAGATAGATCCATTGGCTTGTGTATAGGTGAGTTTCAGTCAATTGCTACTGGACTTAGTCACTGTTAGCCTACTGGGAGGTTCTGCAGGTTCAGAGCAACTGAAATGCTGGCTCCCTTTTGTCTACTGCTCCAGTTATTCCACTATGTGGAATAGGCTTATGTACCAGGCTAAAGGTCAGAACTGAGTCACTGCTCTGCTCCTGGACTCAGAGTCATACAGCTAAGTTTCTAGAACTTGTACCTTGGTCAGTGATATTCAACTAGGCCCTGCAGGTGAACACTTCTCTTCCTCCTGGCTCTGAGACCCAGAACTGGGTAATGGCATGGCACTCATTCCTGCTCCCTTGCTCATTTAAGGGTTCCCTGGGATCTCTTTCTGCCTTGGGACTTCCTAATCTGGTACTCTCTCTTAGCTCCCTTTCCATTCCTGAGTGCTGGAACGTTCCACGTCACCATACCCACTCTATGCTCTTGGCCAGCTCTTAACCCAGGCCCACAAACTATCTTACTAAGTTGTCTTGGGCTGGAAAAATGACTCATTGTCAGACTCACTGTCAGAATTTAGTCTGGCGCATTTTCTAAGTTGATGTAGAGGAGGTGTGCTGGGTGAGTTGGGGAAAAATGTTTCCTCTATGACTCCACTCTCTATTTCTGTCCAGAAGGCTACCATCCTTCTAGTCATCCAGGTTTAAAGCTTCAGGGTCATCTGTGATTCCTCACTCAGATTCATCTAACATATCCAATCCATTGCCAAATCTCATTGTTTCTATCTTCACTTTACCTCTTCAATAAGTCACTTTCTGTCTATTCTCATAACTCCCTCCTTTCTTTAGTCCCTCATCACCTCTTGCCTGGATTATTGCAATGGCCTCCTAATTAATTGGTCTCCCTACCTCACCTCTCCCCACTCCAATACATCCTCCACTAAGCTGCCAAAATGATCTTCCTAAAGTATAGGTCTGACCATGTCACCTTCTTATTGAATAAACTCAATGGCTCCCTATTACCTTCAAGATCAACTGTAAACTTGTCTGGTGTTTAAAGCTCTTGACAACCTGGCCCCTGCCTATTGTTCTAGTCTGTTTACATGTTACCCCACTCTATAAACCCTTCAGGAGTGGTATCAAACTCAAACATAAACGGGGACCATTAAACTGCATATAAGGGTCACTTTGGACCACACATTGACTTAGAAAACCATGTATTAATATTATTTGTGCTCTATTGTACTTTTATTTATTTTATTAAATATTTCCCAACTACATTTTAGTCTGATTTAGGCCAGCAGCATGTTTGACATCTCTGCTTACTGGCCACGCCTACTTTTTAGGACACACTAATTCCATTTCTTTTGTACTGGCTTGTCCCTCCATGCCTGGAATGTTCTTCCTCCTCATCTCTACTTTTTAGAATCCCTGGATTTCTTTAAGATTCAGCTCAAGGGCCACCTTTTACTAAAAGCCTTTTCCGGTCCACTTAGCCTTCCTCTCTAAATTTATCTTGTGCATACTTTGTTTTGTCCATACTTAATATATACACATTTTCTCCCCATTAGAATATAAGTTCCTTGAGGGTAGACACTGTTTTCACTTTTACTTTGTATTCTCAGAATTTAGCACAGTAATTGGCACATGTTAAGTGCCTTAATAAATTGTTTGTTGATTGATTGAACTTACAATTTAAATCAGACACATATTAACATTAGTCAGGGGGGCTAAAAACAACCAAACAAACAAAAAACACCAAGCTGTCAGCATAAAATAAATAATGTTCTTTGAAAGAAACGATTTTATGACCTAGAGCATTTAGTATTATCCCTTTCATTTTCTTACTGCTATCAAATGCATAAACCCTTATTGTTTGGCAGAACAGTGAGCCAGCATGGTATTTGATAGAGTGCCAGATTGGGAGGCAGGAAGACCTCAGTTCAGATTCCTGCCTCAGTCATTTACTACCTCTGACTCTGGATAAATCATTAATCTCTTTGTGCCTTGATTTCTTCATATATAAAGTGAGAGGGTTGCATTTGATGACCTCCAAGGTCTCTTCCAGATCTAAATCTATGATTCTATGAAAAGGTTTTGAAAAGTTAGCTAAAAACTTAGCTCCAGGTTTTAGGGATTATAAAGATCTCTAAACATGTAACTTTTTTTTAAGAACTGATTTGCTTCTTGGTCCTATGTTCTTTACAGAGACAGCTAGGTAGCACAGCAGACAGAGTATTGGGTCTGGAGTCAGGAAGACCAGAGTTTAAAGTTGGCATCAGACACCTACTAGCTGTTGTGTGACCCTGGCCAAGGCACTTAACCTCTGCCTACCTCAGTTTCCTCAGCTGTAAAATAAGGATAATAATAACACCTACTTCACAAAGTTACTTTGAGGATCAAATAGGATAATATTTGTACTTAGCACAGTGCCTGGAACATTGTAGGTGCTTAATAGAAATTTGTTCCCTTCCCTCTGTTCATAAAGGGTTTCAAAACAGATCTATTCTAGGAATCCCACATCAGTAGGTCAAGATCTTTTGAGAGCTCTCAAAACCTCACCCTATATCTCCAAGCAGTTGCTACTACCATTCCTCCATCTCTATGATTTATTGAGATTCCCACTGGATCAAAGCACAGCCTGTAGTATCACCCTTTCCCATAATTTATCAGGGAGGCCCCCTGCCAGTGTCCCAAAACCAGTAATTCTCAAGCTTCAAGGAAAATTTAAAATAATTTCTCTTGAAAAGAAAAAGTTAGGCATTACTGCACCAATCTGGGTCACTAGTAAACCTATCTGGTTTCTGAACATCAAACATTTAAGAAGTGAGAGATTTTAACAGACTACTAAGGTATCCCAGGGACTGGCCTTCCATCATATCAGATACATGACCAGACAGCGCAAAAGTTCTAAAAGCTTTTTTCACACCTAGAGTCTCTGAGGCTCAAGACAGGACACTGTGGTACCTCATTCCTTTGTACTTTATGACTGATAGGGACTCTACAGAGACCTAGGAGATTCTAATCATGCACTTCCCAACCCAAATCATAGAGACATCTTGACTCTTTTATTTTACCCTAGAGATGACTGTTGTTCAGTTGTTTTTCAGTCATGTCCAACTCTTCATGACCCCATTTGGGTTTTGGTGGGGGTTTTTGGCAAAGATGCTGGAGTGGTTTGCCATTTTTTTTCTCTAGCTCATTTTATAGTTGAGGAAACTGAAGCAAAAAGGGTTAAGTGACTTGCCCAGAGTCACACAACTAGTAAGTGTCTGAGGTCAGATTTAAACTCAGGAAGAGGAGGCTTTCTGACTTCAGGCCCACTGCTATCCCACTGCTACCCTAAAGAAAACTGTAGAGTAATATAAAGGCCTGTTGTGAGCATCCTTAACAGGACTCCCACCAACTTAAGAAAAGTTTATTGATGTGAAGAAACATTTTTCTTAAGACTGAGTTGAGAGTTCGGATACCAACTTTTCCAGTACTTTTACACAGCCTAAGAATGGAGACTTGAAAATGACTCCTAACAGTCCCCTGTTCTGGGTTCCCTTTTGTAACCTTGATCCTCACCTTAGTGATGATCTGGCCCTTTTCACTGACACGCTCTCACCCTATCTATCTCCACCTGTTCTAGCACTTCCTTACTTTGTCCTTTGGTTTCTCTCTGTCTCTCTGAATCTGTCTCTCCCCCTTCAGTCCTCTCCCTCCTTTTATTGTAATGAGAATCTTGCTTTGACCCTAAGCTTTTGATCTTGTTTTACAGTATTAGAGATATGAATATAACTTATGTCTAAGTTTCCAGAGATGTAAATAAAACAGATACTAGATCCAATATAATCATTCAAGGTAACAGTGCATATATTGAGTACAGGAATCTTTGTTTTTCAGTTATTTTTCAGTTGTGTCCGACTCTTTTTTAAAGATTTCCTTAGCAGAGATACTAGACTGGCTTGCCATTTCTTTCTCCAGCCCATTTTATAGATGAGGAAATTAAGGCAGACAGGGTTAAGTGACTTGGCAGGGTTACACAGCTAATAAGTGTATGAGGCCAGATTTGAACTCAGGAAAAAGAGTCTTCCTAATTCCAGGCCTGGCACTCTATCCACTTTACCACCTAGCTTCCCCAGAATCTTTACCCCACACAAAATGCAGAAGACATGAAAGATTCACAGCAGCCCATTAACAATCAATACAATTATCTTCCCTGTCTAATGAGTCCTACCTTGTTCCAAGGTTCTAAATCCTTCAAACTCATAGCAATGAATGTTGGTGACAAGTGCATAAGCAAGAAGTAGAAACTTAATTTTAGGAGATACAGCACATTATAGGACCTTTTTTACTCAAAGTTAAATATTCACCTATATGGTATCATTTAAAGTATAAAATTCTAAAAGTGGCCATATTGGTCGAAATTTTTTCCTCTCCTCAATGCAGTTTGAAATCCTATCAATTATTTCAGTTGTTCAGTCATTTTCAATAATGTCCAACCCTTCATGATCCCATTTGAGGTTTTCTTGACAAAGATATTGGAGTATTTGCCATTTCCTTTTCCATTTCATTTTACAGATGAGAAAACTGAGGAAAACAGGGTAAAGTGACTTGCCCAGGGTCACATAGCTAGTAAGTGTCTGAGGCTAGATTTGAACTCAGGAAGGGGAGTCTTCCTGACTCTAGGCCTAGCACTCTATCCACTATACCACCTACTTGCCCCATCCTATCAATTATAGATTAATTTACATTTAAAAGCTTTTTTTTTCAAATTCAAAACCCTTTTAGAAAATCAAATTAAAATGCTCATTATATTTTCAGCTTGTTCAGATTATTTTTCTCCTATTGCTTTATTGAATACCATATCAAAAAGGAAACGAGAATTTTCACAGGGAATAAAAAGAAAAATAAGTCATCTGAGACCATGGGACACTTGGGGAAGAGCAAGACTGGATAGGAAGCTGGAGTTAGGGGTGAGGGAGGATTATTAAGCTAAAAAACAACTTGGTTGTGAGGCAGAATATGGTTTGCACCAAAAGTAAGAAAATGTATGAAAGATACCCAAAAAATGAGATAGAAGAGCAGAAAAAGGGAAATTTAAACCACTTCAAAAATATGCTGACTACTGGTCCTGATCACTGTACATTGTCACATTGATTGATTTGCTTTAACCTTATACATATGTGAATTAATTTACCTTAATGCTTTCCCTTCCTTCATGTGATGGGGTCAAAGAAAGCTGGTCAGCTATTTAATGTCTGTTACCAAAGAAAAGATAAGCCTTAGGGGGCAGCTAGGTGGCACAATAGATAGAACTCTGGCCTTGGAGTCAGGAGAACCTGAGTTCAAATCCAGCCTCAGACATTTGACACTTACTAGCTGTGTGACCCTGGGCAAGTTACTTAACCCCCATTGCCTCACCAAAAAGAAAAAAAAAGGTAAGTGTTCATGTTCTATAAGCCTTGCTCATTGCTTTGGTAAGGAAATGATGAAAAAATTTCTCATGATATCCATCTACCTGGACACTGTGCCTGGGTAATTGACTTTCAACTTCTGATGGCATCCCATATTCTTCCTTTGTTATGTTATTACTAGGCTAGTTCTGAACTAGAAAACAATGGGCACAAGGCCAAAAACAGAAGGATATTCTTTTCACAGGCAGCAGCTGCTCCCCAGACCCATTATTTTTAAGAAAGTGTCTTGGTCTGTTTTTCTATACCAGTCATTACACATACACACACACACACACACACACACACACACACACACACACACACACACCTGTAAAAATAAAAACTGAATCAGAATTTAAATAATTTGAGAGACACTGAAGTATAAAAACATTCTAACAAAGGAAGGCTGAATATCACATTTAGGTTGATTTTTCTAACCTTACAAAAATAAACATTTCAAATTTTATGGTCCTACAACAGACTAAAGGGAAGTTTTTTTTAAAAAAATCTGAAAATTGTGGGCATTATCATCTAATGCTAGCACCGGCTAATGAGAAAGAATGAGCTCTTTCCTCTAGAGCTGAAAGAATTGTAATCTTCAACAATGCTTAACAAGTGACCTTCATGGGGAAGTTTCTCATGGAAATGAGGCTGAGGTGGGTAGTTTGAACTGCAATGTTTTCTAATACAGAGACTTCAGTTGCTATTCAGGAATAGATAGCTTTCCCCAGACTAACAAAAATCAAGACTCGCAAATCTGTTGAGATGACCCAAAGAAGGATTCTCAAATATTTTCAGTGCTTCTGTTCCTATTACTTATTGCTTTGTGGTCAGTCAGTTGATCACTCAACAAACATTGATATTTCTAGAAAAGTGTCTTTTTTTTCTCTTTTGTCAAAAACTGTAATTTCATGAGTGTATGGCATTCCCAGTGTGAAAACTTCCTCTATCGATGTAGATCAGAAGCTCTTCTGTAACATGTATTATACACTGCTAACTATTTTATGTGTATCAGTCTTGTTTTTCCACCTAGATTTTAATTACCTTGAGAATCCTGAAGAATCATGATTATCATTCCTTATCTAACATAGTATTAGGAGCAAGGCTCCTTTCCTGATTGATATTTCTTATAAGAAATCTCCTAACCCTATCATTAATTCCCCTTTTTGTTATTGTTCAATTTAATAAATAATAATTAAGCACTACTATTGGAGTCAGTGGAAGAACAGGTTTAGATATCCAGAAATTCATAAATGATTAATTTGACTAGAAATGTTTATTAAAAACTCCAGGGAAGATGCAGAAATAAAACTCCAAGTCTCTGTTCTCTGACCTCCCTAGAAAAGAAGACCTTAGTAAAGAATCCTTAGGTTTTATTATTTTTTTTCTTTCTGGTCCTATTCTACTAAGAGGCACCTAGGTGACACAATGGGTAGAGTTCTGGGTATGCAGTCAAGAAGACTTGAGTTGAAATCCTTCCTCAGACATACAACAGCTAACTGTGTGACCCTATAAAGTTACAACCTCTGCTTGCCTCAGTTTTCTCATCTATAAAATGCAGAAAATATCAACTACTTTCCAAGGATCAAATAATATTTGTAATGCATTTTGCAAACCTTAAAGCACTATATAAAAATGCTAGATATTACTATTTCAAAAGAAGCCAATCATAATTTCATGCTATTCTAATTCCCTTCCATGTGATCATGAAAGTCTAAACATCTGAGATGGATGGACTCTAATGCTATCAATACCTTTCTAGTCAGCATGTAAACCATCCCATTTGATTGTCTCCAATGAAACGAAAAACATTAAAAGCCACATAATCTAAAGGGTTTCACTACTATTTTTTGCAGTTCATGCAGTACAAGGCTACCTTATAACACCACCATAATATCAATTTTCCAGCTAGGGAACTGAAGTTTTTAAGAGATTCTCTAGACATTTTCAAAATTTGGAATATTGCTGAAATAAAATAGATAGTTTAGCCTGGCAAATAACTCAAGTAAATGAGTATTATTTGATTTAAACAAAATAATCTTAACATGATGAGTTCAAAACAAAGTCAGATATTTGCTCCTAGAAATAGAAATGATTGATTAAAAGGTGATGCCAAATGTATGATGGAAGAATAAACTTACTGAGCTATAGGGTTTTTCCTATATAAATGTGAGTTATTAGTCACTTAAAGACCTTCTTTAATTTCTTTAAACTATTTCTCACAGTCTGAGAGTCACTATGTGGTTATCATCTAATATTTTAAATTGAAAAAGAAACTAATTATTTTCACCAGGGAGCTCAGTAGTAATAATTCACATTTATATATAGTGTAATACTTTCAGGTTTGTAAAGTGCTTTTCTCAAAACAACCTTGTAAGGTAGAGGTAATGTAGATATCAGCTATCATTATCTCCATTTTTCAGAAGAAGAAACTAAGGCTCAGAGAGGTAAACTAACTTGTCAGTGGTTAGACAGCTAGTAAATGTCAGTAAAAACCCAAGTCTTTTATATGCTAGACTAGTGCTGTTGTTTTTTTCTGATGTACCATACTACTTTTTTCTTCAGCACACTGTCCAGATATTTATTAATAATTTTAGAATATTTGTCAGTACTTCAAAAAATAACCTCTGGGCTATGGGAATGAAAGGTGTTTAAAAGTAATCTGTAAATGTTATGTTACAAGCCTTCCCAATGTATGCAGTAGAGAGACATGCAGTTTATATTGCCTATTTTAAATTACATTTTACTGAAGGCTTAGTGAAACCTTAAAAATAATTTTCAAAAACTCTACAGAAACTTTCTTTCCTAATGCTATTCCTTCTACTTTCTCAGTCCTTATCTTCCTCCATCCTCTCCACCCCCATCTCACTAGGATAAAAAAAATCAGATATCTGCCTCCTGTGACTACGTTCCCCCGCAGAAAGAGTCTCATGAAACAGAAAAAAAGAATAGAAAAGAAAAAAGAGAGAATATTTGAATTCTTTTAATCCTGCTGCTTAGTTTCCATTCCACCTGCTTTAGAAACATAGGCCAAGGCTTTTTGTTCACAGCTGTATAACAATTACATTTACATAATGGGAGTCAGAAGAACCAAAGGAGAAGATGACCTCTACTAATTCATTATTTTAATCTTATGTGGAGGTGTATTTACCTTCCTTTCTCAGAGCCTATTGCCCATATATCTCAAATGTTACCTAATAGGAAGAATACAAGCTCCAATGTCAAAACTTCCAGATCATATTTTTCAGACTTGAAAATGCAGAGGTATATTCATATGGAAAATAAATTACTTTAATGAGCCTTGGGTGGCAGAGAGATAAGAACTGGGTCCTTTCTGCCTGGTCTTACCCTCAATTTAAAAAAATGGATTCTCCCCACTGCTACCCTCACCCCCAAATAATTCTCTACATGGGAAAGAGTGGACCTTTGTTCTCCCTACACACCTCCAAGAGCATACTGAGGAAGTCATTCAGTGTGTAATACAAGGAATCTAGAACCTTAGATTTCTGACAGGATAACATATTCTTTCTACTACATCTTCTCATTATAGCCCACTTTCATCAGTAAATTACTTCATGTGTGGAATTGCATCAGGTATCTGCCTCTTCTATTGTCTTTCCTATTACAATTTCTGAGATTCTAAAAAGGCAGCATTTTGACTCAGCAGCTACGGAAGATGCCATGAGCTGTCCATAGTGCTAGTGAGCATTAGCGCCAAAGAAATGATTGCTGTTTATTTCCTTGTTGAACTAGCATTTCATAGCAAATAGAAGCTATATATCATTCTTGATTTTATAGCTTCTCCCATCTTCATCTGCAACCTGCTTTGGGCACGAAAGATAAATAAATAACATGAATTGGGGAGGAAGCTGTAAGCAGTGTAGTGTATTGGAAAGAACACAGGTCTGAAAGTTAGGAGACCAGGGTTCTGTTCCCTGCTCTGCCACTAGCTAGCTATGCAAATATAGGCAAGTAATTTTCCCTTTCTGGGGCTTAGCATTTTTATCTGCAAAATTAAGCAGTTGAAGTAAATTATCTTCCTTCTACTTCTTAAAATTCTACAGTTTACTTACCCCCCCTTTTTTTTTCAAAACACACAGCATCCTATTTTACCTATTAGTTAATCTGGGCCAAGACAGCACAAAATGCATTTAGCAAAGTGAGCTGGTATTATTTAGAATCTTTCCTTGGCATGAAATTAGAAGCAGCTCTACATTTCACATCTACAAGAGCCCTCACACAATCAGCCAAGAAGAAATATTTTTTGAGAATCTACCATGTACACAATTTTGTGCTAGCCACTGAAATATAAGACATGTTTTCTACCTTTAACAACCCTACAATCTAATTTGGGAGTCAAAGAGTATCACTCCTAAATTCATTAGAAAGGAATATACACTAATATAAAATCACATGCTAAGTAGTATGATATGTACTGTAACTTTAAAAAAGAGAGAGAAAAAGAGATCATGTGTGTGGGGGGGTGATTAGTCTGGGAAGGTTTTACTATACAATTTAATCAGGTTTTTGGAGTAGCTAAGGTTTGGAGAGATAGAAAAGAGTAGGAGAGTATTTCAGCTTGTTGGAACATCATTTAAGGATTGGGTCAAAGTGTTGGCATTGGAGATGGAGAGAAACAGGATGAATCTGAAAGCCTTTTTTAAAAGGTATAATTTCCAAGGGCAATCAAACTATGAATATCCTTTGATTAAGTAATGCCACTAGTAAATCTGTATCCCAAAGAGATCATAAAAAAGGGAAAAGGACCTACATATACAAAAATATTTACAGCAGCTCTTTTTGTGGCAGCAAAAAATTGGAAATTGAGGGGATGCCCACCAATTGCGGAATGGCTGAACAAGTTGTGGTATATAAATGTAATGGAATATTATTGTGCTATAAGAAATGATAAGCAGGCTGATTTCCAGAAAAACATGAACTGATGCAAAGTGAAGTGAGCAGAACCAGGAGAATATTGTACGTAGTAACAGCAATGTTGTTCAATGATCACCTGAGAATAACTTAGCTTCTCTCAGCAATATAATGATCCAAGACAATTCCAAAGGACTCATAATGGAAAATGCAATCCATATCCAAAGAAAGAACTGATAAAGTCTGAATGCAGATTGAAGCATACTATTTTCACTTTCTTTATTTTTTTCATGGTTTTTTCCTTGTTGGTCTGTTTCTTCTTTCACAACATGACTAATATGGAAATATGTTTTACATGATTGAACATATATATATATATATATGTAAACATATATTTAAAATTCTTACCTTTTTAGGGAAGGGAGGGAGGGAGAGAGAAAATTTAGAAGTCAATTTTTAAAAAAATGAATGTTAAAAATTGTCTTTACACGTAACAGGTAAAATGAAATACTATTTTTAAAAATAAAGATGTAATTAATAAGATCTGATGATAGTAAAGTCTTTAGCCTGGGAGACTGGTAATGGAAGTATCTTTTAAAAAGGCTAAGACATTGGTAACCAGAGCATATTGAGTATTTGAGTACCGGAGATAGCTATGATGACATCAATTTGGGACATTGGTAATGTTGAGAAATTTATCATACTCATCTTTAGTTTGGCATAATGAATAGCATGCTAGATTTGGAGTCAAGAAGATCTAGGTTCAAATTCCACCTCTGAATTTTAAAATCTAAACAACCTTGAATAAATCACTTAATTTCCCTGAGCTCTGGTTTCCTCATCAGTAATCTTGAAGGTATTAATTAAGACTGCATTCACAGGATTGTTGTAAAGATCAAAAGAGATAAAGAATGTAAAGTGTTTTTGCAAACTTCAAAGTGATAAATAAATGTCAATTATATTTGCATGCTCAGCATCTAAATCACTGCCTGACACATAATAGGGGCTTAATAAATACTTGTTGTTTCTCAAAAAAAAATTGTCAAACATTTTTTCAGTTTGAAACCTATTCTGTGTAAAGGCATTATACCAACTTCACCTAATCCACTATCTCTAACTGGCCCTAGAACATGCTTTATACTCCACCCAACTATGGCCTTACCTAGCATAGGCTTCTAACAACTGCAGCTGTCCCCCTTATCCCAACCAGAAGCAGTGAACCTTCACACCAGGCTCTACAGAGACCCTTCCCTTCAACACAAGGGAGCTAATCCACTTAGCTTTGAAATTCAACCCTAGAACTGAGCTGAGTTGTTCTGACTGTTGGGTAAACAAGTCAAAATTCACCTCATTCATTATAACCAGCCAGCCTTAGACCATGATTCAAATCCCATTTAGGCATCCACCAGAATACCTACCTGGAATGTGTATTTTGCCTCCTGTCTTGCCATTGCATTCCTTCACATCTTACTCCTACTTTCCACTTCTTTCTCTCCCTCTGGGAACAATTATTGAGATCCTATACATACCACTATTACTTCTAGAAATGGAGTGATAATTTATGACCCTATAGCTCCACTCACAATCTGTGTGATTCCCCAGAACAAAACTTACTTCCCTGGCTACCAGTCCCTATAAATGTTGCCTCCTCCTAATGTAAATTTTTTGAGTATAGGGTCTAATTCACTTTTGTATTTATATTATCAGAATCCAACACAGTTCTGGCACATAGTAAGCACTTAATGAATGCTTACTGATTGATTGATCCTAGGGATATAGAGACATATTCTATAAATTAAGTAAACAAGCATTTATTAAGTACATATTGCATGTAGGAATTGTGCTAAGGAATAAGAATACAAAGAAAGGCAAATAAAATTCAGTTCCTGCTCTCAAGGAGTTGATAGTCTAATGGGAGAGACAACATTCAAAACAACCATGCACAAACAACACACAGACAGGATAAATTGCAAATCATTATAGGAGGAAGGCACTAGTTTTAAAGGGGAATTGGGAAAGGTTTCTTAGAGAAGGTAGGATTTTAACAAGGACTTAAAGAGAGCCAGGAAAGCCAAAAAAACAGGCATGAAAAGGAGAGAATTCTAGACAAAGGCAACAGTATCTGTAGATCACAAGGAGCTTATAGTCTAGTGGGGGAAACCGGACATACACATAAGAGCAAGGCACCACATGATAAGTTCCAAATGATGCTTATCATACAATGATTGTTACAGAAGCTCAGAATGAGACCCCACAGCAAACTGATGCATTCAAAGGATATTTCATGAACAAGGTAGAACTTAAACTGGGGAAAAGGGCATGACACACAAAAGAAAGAGCATGAGCAATGGTGCAAAGGTGGGAATGAATACAGCATGTATTGTATACTTTGGATGGAGGGAAGGGTTTATGTAGAATAGTAGTGGGAGATAAAATTGAAAAAGTAGGTGGGGACCAGATCGTGAAGAGCCTTGAATGCTGGCCAAAGGAATTTGAATTTCATGATGTAGGCAATGGGGAAACCACTAAAAGTTTTTGAATAGAGGAGTTAAATTCACAAAATGGTGTTTAAGGAAAATGACTCCAACTGAGGTATGAGAAGAGATTGTAGGGGAGAGAGAATGGAAGCAGGAAGATCTTTTAGGATATTCTTTAAATAGTCCAGATTAGAGAGGATGACTGTGTAACTAACGTGGTGATTGTTAAAATGAAAAAGAAGGAAAAGTTGGGGGAGACATCTAAATGGAGACATTGTAAAGGCAATTGGAAATATGAAGACTAGAGCAAAAGAGATCAGAGCTGGAGAAGATATTAGAATTCATCTGCATAACAATATATTTATATCTATCTAAATATATTATATATATAAAACAGCATGTCTAGATAGATATGTACATATGCATGACTAACTTTCATACATACATTTATACATACAAATCCAGAGGAAGTAGGACTTTAGGTAAAAGGAACACAGAGCAAATGTTTTGGTTTTTTTTTCTGTTAATTCATTTGGTTTTACATTGTTAAATGTTAACAGTATTATAATTTCATTCCTTATTTGCGTGTTTATTTGGTTATTTTAATTGGTGATTATTGGTTTTATGTATACTCTTAAAATTTTTAGAAAAGAAAATGATGGGAGAAGAAGTAGAGGAGGTAAGAATAAACTGCAAATTTCAGGAGTTTTGCAATAAAAGGGAAATGAGATATGAGGTTGTAGACAGTGATTTATCAAGATCAAGTAAATCTTGCCTCTCATTCTTTTGCCCTGACCCCAAATGCACTGACAATAAGAAATCCTAATTACTTCCCAAACACAACCTGAGAATCTGGCACCACTATCAGTATTGGTTCCTGCTTTGATATTCAACTCAAGGGATGATACATTTCCATATGCCCTCTCCCAAACCCCATGACCAAAGCCTCACTATGAAATCACAGTATACTTTCTAGGGCACACAAAACCTATGCCATTTGTTATATACTGTTATAAGTTGTTCTTTATTGTTATATTTATATATGTCTTATGTTCCTGAATAGTCTGTCAGATCCTTGAGGCGTCTTCTACTTTTATATTTCCCCATATGGGTATTTCAACAATACTTATTGACATGATTGACCTTGATTCAATAATAATACCATATCACAACAAACTCTCTCACTCTCCCCATTCACACACATCCATAGCTAGAATTCAATTCAACAAACATTTATGTTTCTGTGCTAGGTACTGATGATACAAAGACAAAAATTATTTATTTCATCCCTGCAAGGAGTTTACATTCTTCTATCTGGTAATTCTTTCTGTTTTAAAAACCTAGATTGTGAACTCCTTTAAGGCAGGGACTTCTTTTTTGCCTTCTTTTCTTTTTTTTTTTTTTTTTTTTTTTTACCACTAGCACTTAGCTAAGTTTTTGGCATATTTGTTGTTGTTCAGACATGTCTAACTCTTAGTGACCCCATTTGGGGTTTTCTTGGCAAAAATACTGGAGTGGTCTGCCATTTCCTTCTCCAGCACATTTTTATAGATGAGGAAACTGAGGCAAACAAGGTTAAGTGACTTGTTCAGGGTCACACAGCTAGGAAGTGTCTGAGGCCAGTTTTTAACTCAGGAAGATGAGTCTTCCTGACTCCAGACCTGGCACTCTATCCACTGTGCCACCTACCTGCCTGACTGACATATAAGCCAATGTATGGTGGTATTCTAAGCCCAAGAATCTCTTCCTGTCCCTTAGGGATCAAGTATGAATAACAATCAGCATTCTTAGTCTCATTTAACAGATACGGAAACTGAGGTAGAAAGAAGTAACAAATTACCAAATATTCAAATGACTATAATTAGGAAACAAGAGATTCCCATCAATTAAATACTTTTTTCTGGACTTCTGCTTCTGGGAGCCAAGATGGCAGAGTAAGAGATGAGTCTCTCTTACCCTTCCTTAATAACCCCTGAAAGCCCAGAAAATATCACCCCAGGAAAAAACCACGAAACAGCTAAACCAGAAGAAAGATGGAGTGCAGCAGTCTGGTAGCCCACATAGCTTGAGGGATTAACTGGAAAGGCCCCTCTTACCCTGGGGGAGCAATACAGAACTGGAGGCATCCCAGCAAGCTAGCAGAAAGCCCTACTTCAGCATATCAGGAGGAGATCCTGAAGCCCAGGTAGTGGAGCAGGCAAACACCAACACCTGGACCCCCAAGTGCCTCATTGAGGGTGGGGGAACTGGTGGAAACCAGCTCAGAAAACCACCAGGTGCCTCAGCATTCTACAGCAACCGGCTCTCCCAGTGCCTCAGCAAAACTAAGGGAAGCAGCATTCCAAGGGGCCCCAGGTGGATAAACACCCTACAACATCCATCTGAAAGGAGCTGAAGAAAGCAAAAGGAGGGAAAGGGCTGGGTGAGCAGGAAATCTCCAGGAACCACACTACCCATTCCTACCCCTAGAGTTCTAGTGTTGCTGATGCCAGCCCAACACCAGGTAAGCTACCAGAATCCTACGGCCTCCAACTGCCAATATTGGAGGCCCCAGCACACAAAGCCAGTGACCAGGCTCTAGGCTCCCAACACAAGAAGCTTGGGTGAGTGCCCTCTGCTCCCCAGCAGGAGAGCCCAATCTCTCTAAAGGCCAGGAAATAAGCAAACACCATGAGCAAAAAGAAACGTACGATAGATTCTTATTATGGGAAGAGTGAAGATCAAGGCAGAAATTCTGAAGAGGACAACATTGTCAACAAACCTACATCTGGAACCTCAAAAGGGAATATGAACTGGTCTGAAGCCCAAAAGGCCTTCTTGGAAGAGCTCGAGAAGGATTTTAAAAATCAAATGAGAGAGGTAGAAGAAAAAAATGGGAAAAGAAATGAGAGGTATGCAAAAGAGAGTCAATAGCTTGGAAAAGGAAGGACAAAAATTAACTGTAGAAAACAAGTCCTTAAAAAATACAATTGGCCAACTGGAAAAAAAGTACACTGAAAAAAACAAGTCCCTAAAAAAATATAATTGGCCAAACAGGGGAGGAGGTACAAAATCTAATAGAAGAAAACAATTTGTTAAAAATTAGAATTGAGCAGAGGTAGCTAGGTGGCACAGTGGATAGAGCACTGGCCCTGAAGTAAGGAGGATATGAGTTCAAATCTGACCTCAGACCAAACACTTGACACTTACTAGCTGTGTGACCCTGGACAAGTCACTTAACCCCAATTGCCAAAAAAAAAATTAGAATTGAACAAATGGAAGTAATGACTCTATGAGAGAGCAAGAATCAGCCAAACAAAAACAAAAGAATGAAAAAATAGATGAAAATGTAAAATATCTCACTGATAAAACAGCTGACCTGGAAAATCGATCCAGGAGAGACAATTTAAAAATTATTGGTCTACCTGAAAATCATGATGAAAAAAGGAGCCTGGACAGTATCTTTCAGGAAATCATAAAGGAAAACTGCCCTGAGGTCCTAGAACCAGAGGGTAAAATAACCATAGAAAGAATTCCCCAATCACCTCCTGAAAGAGATCCCAAATTGAAAACACCAAGGAATATAGTAGCCAAATTCCAAAATTACCAGGTCAAAGAGAAAATACTGCAAGTAGCCAGAAAGAAAAAAAATCAAATATTGTGGAACCACAGTCAGGATTACACAGGACTTTGCAGCTTCTACATTAAAAGACTGTAGGGCGTGGAATATGATATTCCATAAGGCAAAGGAGCTTGAACTACAACCAACGATCAACTACCAGTGAAAATGAGCATGATCTTTCAGGGGAGGAGATGGATATTCAATGAAATAGGGGACTTCTACATCTTCCTGATAAAAAGACCAGAGCTCAACAGAAAATTTGATCTTCAAATACAAAACTCAAGAGAGACATAAAAAGGTAAATGGGACAGAAAGAAACAACATGTTATTAATAAGGGCAAACTGTTTGCATCCCTACAAGGGAAGATGACACTTGTAATTCTTGAGAACTGTATTGTTATTACACCATGTTAAAGGGGTTTACATAAAGGGGGTGGGTATAAATTGACTTTGATGTAATGATGAAAAAAATCTAATCAAGTGGGTTAAATGGATCCAAGTAAGCAAAGTAATCTGATCTAACTAAGAAAATGTACTGAGAGAAAAGGAAAGGAGGAGGCAGACAAGGGTAAATTACATCACAGGAAAAGGCACAAAATCCTATTACAGCAGAGGGAAAGAAGGGAGGAAGATGAGCATTGTTTGAACCTTACTCTCATCAGGTTTGGCTCAAGAAGAGAATAACATAATCTGTTAGGTATAGAAATTGAACATACCCTACAGGCAGTAGGAGGGAAAAGGGGAAAGAAAAGGGATGGGGCTAATAGAAGGGAGGTGGGACTGAGGGAGGCTGTGGTCAAAAGCAAAACATTAGTGAGGAGGGAAAAGGAGAAAGGAGAAAGAAAAGCATAAATGGGGGTGGGGGTGGGGGGAAAGATAGAAAGAAAGATAGAAATCATAATTGTGAATGTGATATATGAATGCAATGGAATACTATTGTGCTATAAGAAATGATGAACAGGCAGACTTCAGATAAACCTGGAAAGACTTATATAGTTTGATGCTGAGTGAAGTGAGCAGAACCAGGAGAACATTGTACACAGTAACAGCCACATTGAGTCATGACTAACTTTGATAGACTTAGCCTTTCTCAGCAATGCAAGGATCTAAGACATCTCCAAAAGCCTCATGATGGAAAATGTCATCCACATCCAAAAAAGGAACTATGGAGTTTGAATGCAGATTGAAGCATACTATTTGCTATTTTTTTCTTCTGTTGTGTTTTGTTTCCTCTTTCTGGGGGTTCCTCCTATTAGTTCTAATTCTTACTTACAACATCACTAATGTGAAAATATGTTTAATACGAATGTATATGTATAGCCTGTATTAGATTGCACACATTACATGCCATCTTGGGGAAGGAGGGGAGAAAAATTTTAAACTCAAAAGCTTATGGAAGTGCTTGTTGATAATTCAAAATGAACTAATAAAACATTTTGGAAAAAAATAAATACTTTTCCCTGTTTGAGCTAAGTCTTTAGAAATGCTCTGGGTAAGAGTTATCTGCAATTCTTCCTCATATCCCTTTAGCAGTCTCCCAGAGATGCCCATGCATCTCTGCTCATTCTCACTTCAAAGCCAAGCCTGCCATGACTTCTGATACCCTAGCTTAAGTCAAAACTTTCTTTGAACTAAACACCTGGTTACTAAAAAAGCATGATCAAAAACCCTGTCAATTTCCCACAGACCTGGACCTTCTTGATGTGGGCCCAACCATAGTCAGCTCTAATCAGAATCAAATTTATTATGCACAGTTTTCCCTCCTCCCAATATACAATTCCATAAGATCCAATATGAAATAAAAGTAAGGCTCTAGAAGTTTTTGTTGTTGTTGTTTAGTGAATTAGTTGTTTCTGACTCTTCCTGACCTCATTTGGGGTTTTCTTGGCAAAGATACTGGAGTGGTTTGCCTTTTCCTTTTCCAGCTCAATTTATGGATGAGGAGACTGAGACAAACAGGGCTAAATGACTTGCCCAGGGAGACACAGCTATCAAGTGTTTGAGGCCAAATTTGAACTCAGGTTGTTCTGACTCCTTGGTCCAATAGTACTCCATACTGCACCACCTAGCTGCCCCTATGGAAGCTTATACTATTATAAAAAGATTGAGAAGATAAAGTAGAGGGAACTTAGGATCATAGTTCTAGATCATTCCCTCTCCCCAACTCCCCCAAAAAGTATTGGAAATGATGACATAAATAGAGACAGAAAGCTTGGGTTAGTTCACTTTTATTTTATGTGTATTCCAGAAGCCATGTGAGAAGACACCCAAACTGCATTCACCTGTCCTCTGAAGCAGAGGAACTCTAAAGCACTACAAAGGCCCTGGAGGATGCTGTACGGTTCTCCAGCTCTGTCGGTAACAGGACAGGGACCACCAAGCTTGCAGGTGCTGAGATCTTTGACTGATTGTTAGTTTTTAGGCAGTAGGGTATCTAGCTCCACTTAGTGCTGAAATGTCATAGTGCAGCCTAATTATTGTAACCATATTTTAACAAATCGAAACAGGAGGAAACAAAGAAAATCTAATCGCAATTGCTTCATTCAGTTTTGACTCCTCAATGAAATGGACTTTTCATCTTCAATCTACAGGTTTTGGGGGTTCAACATTCTGCGTGTTGAAAGCTCTCAAACTCTGGATGGTATGAGGTGAGGCAAGGGGCAGTTTATTAGATCACAGAACTAGAGCTTGAAGGGACCTCAGAGGTCATCTACTTAAACCCACTCATTTTACTGATGAGGAAACTGAAGCGCAGAGACGGTAAGTGACTTGTCCAAAGTCACACAAGGAGTAAACATCAAAGTCAGGATTTGAACCCAGTTTCTCTGACTCACAGAGGTAAGTATATGGAATCCTTGATGGAAGGAAAGACTGACTATTATGAAGTAAGCCAGTTTTGATTTCTGGTTACATGTTTTATCAGAAACCAATCACAGACCTTGAGAGTTGGAAGAGACTTTGGCAGCCCATCTTGTCCAACACATACCCAAAAGGAATACCCACTATTATATTCCAAGTGTTTATTCAGCTTCTGTCTGAAATTTTTCAAGGAAGGGGAATCTACCATCTCTCAAAGCAACACATTTCACTTTTGTACAGCTCTAATTGTTAGGAAGTTTTCCTTGACATGAACTTAAATTGACCTCTTTACAATTTCACTATTACTCTTGATTCTACCTTCTGGAGTGAAACAGAAATCTAATCTTTCCTCCACATGACATCCCTTCAAATATTTAAAGTCAACTATAATATATTTCCCCACTCCCTAACCCCCTAAATCTTTTCTTCTTGAGCTAAACATGTCTGCTTCCTTTAAGTGATTCTCATTTGACAAGGACTCAAGGTCCTTCACTATCCTTTTGACATTGTTCATTTTATATGGAAAAGAAATATCACTGGGACTATTACCTACACTTGGATTATAGATTCAGGTCAAAGAGCCACAATTCATATTCAGGGAACTTACATACCTATAATTTATTGATATCAAAGCAAAGGCTAGAGTAAGGAATTGCACTTCAATGGCATTACCATTCCTTTTGGTCAGATCCAAAGATTTGTCTTGCCACACACTCTTTCTAGTCAGGAGCTGTCCAGCTCTGCCTAGGATTATGACCTGCTCCCTCTTCAATCCTCAGAGTATATTCCTTTATACTTGAGAGTAAAGAAGTTACTCAGGCTCACTTTATGAATACATCAATCATGAATAAGCCAGATAAGAATAAGGAATACTACTATACCTGCCTTATCAACTCACTATCCTTCTTTCCAGAGATGCTCTTTCAACCCTTTTCATCCTTCTTCAAAACTCCCATAGCTCTCCTTCCCTCCATCTTCTCAGCTGAAAAATTTGCCTCATATGTGACAGAAAAAAGTTGAGGCCATTCACCATGTGCTTCCCCTTCTCCCCTCTTCCTCATCTCTCATCACTAATATGTCTTAAGCCACTATCTTCTCCTTCACCCTTGTCTCACATGATAAGGTGGCTTTACTCCTTACCAAAGGTCATCCCTCTACCTGCTAACCCATTCCACCCTGTCTTCTCTAACAGATTGCCCCCTTTGTCATCCTCACTCTTTTACTTATTTTCAATCTCTCTCTTCTACTGGCTCATTTCCTATGCCCTACAAATATGCCCATCTTTCCCCCATCCTGAAACTACCCTCATTTGATCCTTCCATCTTCACCATCATCCTATATCTCTTCTGCCCCTTTGTGGCCAAACTCTTTGAAAAGGCCATCTACCCTTCAACTTTCTGTCCTCTCTCTTCTTAACGCCTTACTTTGGCTCCCAACTTTGGATTCCACTAAAACTGTTGTCTCCAAAGTTGCCAATGATGTCTTAGTTGCCAAATTCAATGGCCTTCTCTCAATCCTCATTCTTCTTGACCTCTCTGCAACTTTTGACACTGTTGATCACCTTCTCCTACTTGATATTCTCCTCTCTAGGTTTTTGGGGCACCACTCTTTCCTGGTTCTCCTCCTCCCTATCTGACCACTGCTCAGTCTCCTTTGCTGGATCCTGATCAAGATTATGCCCTCTAACTATAGGGTTCCCATGGGGTTCTGTCCTGGGCCCTCTTCTCTCTCTAAACTACTTCACTTGGTGATCTCATCAGCTCCCATGGACTTAATTACCATCTCTATATTGATTCTCAAATCTACCTATCCTGCCTTAATGTCTGTGCTGACTTCTATATCTCCAACTGCCTTTTAGAATCTAGAACTGGATGTCTAGAAAACATCTTAAACTAACCATATCCAAAATGGAATTCATCTTTCCCCTTAACCAACCCCTCCCCACCTTTCCTATTTCTGCAGAGGGCAGCACCATCTTCCTAGTCCCTTGGGCTCACAACCTAGGGTTTATCTCTAACTCCTCACTTTCTCTCACCCACTTCCTATATCTAATCTGTTGCCAAAGCCTGTTGATTTCACCTTTATAACATTTCTCAAAAATGCCCTCTTCTCTCTCCTGACACCACCACCACACTGGTGGTCCTCATCACCTCATGCTTGGACTATTGAAATAGCCTGCTGGTGGATCTGCCTGCCTCAAGTCTTTCCTCACTCCAATTCATCCTACATTCAGTCACTAAAGTGATTTTCCTAAAGCATAGGTCTGACCATGTAACCCTTCATCCCCACTCAATAAAGTTCAGTGGTTCTTTATCACTTCTAGTATCTAATACAAAATCTTCTCTTTGGTGCTCAAAGCCCTTCATAACCTGTCACCTTCCTAATTTTCTAGTCTTATACTTTACTCCCTGCCATGTACTCTTTGATCCAATGACACTGGCCACCTTATTATTCCATGAATTCTTCTCCACTCCACCTCTCAGCTGGAGGTAATTTCTGTGGCTGTCCCCCACTCCTGGAATGTCCCTCCCATCTCTACTACTACCTTCCTTGGCTTTCTTTAAATACCAGCTAAAAATCTATTTTCTACTGGAAGCGTTCCCCAAACTCTCTTAATTTTAGTGCTTTTCCCTCTGTTAATTATTTCCTATTTATTCTGTATATAGCTTGTTTGTACATATTTATTGCTTGTTATCTACCTCATTAGATTGTGAGTTTCTTGAGGGCAGGGGCTGTCTTTTACCTTTTTGCAGCCCCAGCAATTAATACAGTGCTTGTCATAGAGTAGGCACTTAGTACATGTTTATTGACCAACTGGGGAAGATAATACTCAAAAAGAAGTTGAAAAGAGGGTGGGAGAACTGTGTGGTTTCTAGCAGTGATATATGATGTTTGTTTGTGAAGTTGAAATCCAGCAGAGCTGCTGATGGAAAATGAAGAGTTGCCTGGAAAGTTGTAAGCCCTCTATAAAGGAAGGCCTTGGGAAGTTTATTGTTCCACCTTCCTGCTCTCAATCAGAGGGAAGAGGTAGCTGAGAGAGATAGAAGGTGTTGAGTATCAAAAACTGAGTCAATCTGCAAGGTGATGAGATTTCAGGTGATCAGCTTCTCCTGGGGGAGTTATGATGCTAGCTTTGATACTAATAAATATCCTGAGAATGCTACTATTGTCTAGGAGTGGGGGAACAAACCTTTTGTAGCTGTTACAAGGAAAAAAATTGTTAAACTTTTAGCAGGAAAACTTATGAGGCTACCAGCACCTATGCTTTAAAGAAAATCTTAAGGCAGAAGTAAAAAGGATCAGAATAAACCATACTTAATACAAAATTCTCTTCTAATTAGAAAAAGAGGCTACAAAATGACAGTTGTAATTACCATTTCAGTATACAATAAGAAGTAATAATAAAAATAACAATAACAACAATACAGTCCTGGTCTATCATTTAGCTTTGCCTCTGCAAATAGAAATTTATAAATCAGTTGCACTGCAAATCATGAGATGGATCACAACAATCAAAATAAGGCAACAGCTAATGAAAAAAGTTGCCCAGGACACAATACGAGTTTAATGATCTTTCCAAGTATTAAGTATATGAATGTTAGGCCCTTCTCTGTACATCTTGGGATGGGGAATTAAAGGACACAATTATTCCATGTTGGGGATATGCATAGTAACCAGCAATTTTACTCAATGTATTACCTAGAGGAAAACAGTAAGCATTATTATGGAAGCTGGGTCCTGGTATTCATTATGGGTTGGAGTCCTTCCCCTCTATTAGACCTGGGGTGAGTAAACTCCCCTCACAGGAAATCACACCTAGAAATAAGGGATGGAGGTTCCTAGTGTATGGAGATAATGGGGTATGACACCTAGATAGTAACACTTTATGCATTGTATATTTAGAATTAGAACAGACTGGACAGGTTATAATGAAGAGTTCAGACAAAAGGTAAAGTAAAAGGCAAACCACTCTAGTATCTCTGCCAAGAAAACCCGATGGACAGTATTAAAATGATAAAAGACATGTCATCGGAAGATGAGCCCTCAGATCAGAAGATGCACAACACATTATTGTGGAAGAGCAGAGGACAACTAGAGGTAACTCTAGAAAAAATGAAGTGGCTAGACCACAGCCAAAAGCAAGCTCAGCTGCGGATGTGTCTGGCAATGAAAGGAAAGTCCAATGCTGCAAAGATCAATATTGTACAAAAACCTACAATGTAAGATCTATGAACCAGAAAAAGCTGGATGTGGTCAATCAGGAGATGGAAAGTTTAAACATCAAGACCCTGGGTGTGAGTGAATTTAACTGGACAAGAATGGGTGGATTTAATTCAGGTGATCATTACATCTACTACTGTGGGCAAGAATCCCTTAGAAGAAATGGAGTAGCCCTCGTAGTCAATAAAAGAGTGAGAAAAGCAGTTATGGGGTGTAATCTCCAAAATGACAGAACGATATCTGTCTGAATCCAAGGCAAACTGTTCAACATCATAGTAATACCATTCTATACTCCAACCACTGATGCCAAAGAGGCTAAAGTTGCTCAATTTTATGAAGACCTACAACATCTTCTAGAAATAACACCAAAAAAAAAGATGTCACGTTCATCATAGGGGATTGGAATGCTAAAGTAGGAAATCAAAAGATAACAAGAATAATAGACAAATTTGGCCCTAGAGTACGAAATGAAGCAGGGCAGAGAATAATGGAGTTTTTGTCAAAATAACTGGCTGGTGATAGCAAACATTCTTTTTCAACAACCCAAATGGCAACTCTTCACATGCACATCACCAGATGGTTAATATAGAAATCAGATTGATTATATCCTCTGCAACCAAAGGTGGAAAATCTCTACAGAGTCACTTAAAACAAGACCTGGAGCTGACTATGGCTTAGATCATGAACTTCTTATTAAAAAATTTAGACATAAATTGAAAGAAATTAGGGAAAACCATAAGACCAAATGGGCAGTGCTAACAATAAGACTAAGGGAAGTGACAGAATTCCAGCTGAGCTATTGAAAATCCTAAAATATGATGCTATTAAAGCGCTACACTCAATATGCCAGCAAATTTGAAAAACTCAACAGTGGCCACTGGATTGGAAAAGAACAGTTTATGTCCCAATCCTAAAGAAAGGCAATGCCAAAGAATATTCAAATTACTGAACAATTGTACTCATTTCACACACCAGCAAGGTTATGCTTAAGCTTAAGCTTAGGCAACCTAGGCTTCAGCAATATGTGAACTGAGAATTACCAGAAGTACAGGCTGGTTTTTGAAGAGGCAGAGGAACTGGAGACTAAATTGCCAACATTCATTGGATTATGGAGAAAGCAAGGGGGTTCCAGAAAAGCATCTACTTCTGGTTCATTAAGTACACTTCACTGATTGTGTGTATAGCAATGAAATATGGCAAACAGATGGGATGATTTTACCTGTCTCCTGAGGAACCTGTATGCGAGTCAAGAAGCAACAGTTAGAACCAAACATGGAACAATTTAAGATTAGAAAAGGAATATGACAATGCTATATCTTGTCACCTTATTTATTTAGCTTATATGCAAAATATATCATGTGAAATGCCAGGCTGGATGAATCAAAAGCTGGAATTAAGCTCATCAGGAGAAATATCAACAATTTCAGATACGCAGATGATTCCACTCTGATGGAAGAAAGTAAAAAAGAATTAAGAAGCTTCTTGGTGAGGGTAAAAGAGGAGAATGTAAAAGTTGGCTTGAAGCTTAACATAAAAAAAAACTAAGATCATAGCAACTGGTCCCATCACTTCTCAGCAAATAGAGGGAGAAGAATTGGAAGTTATATCAGATTTTATAATCTTGGGCTCAAAGATCACTGCAGATGGCAACTTCAGACATGAAATTAAAAGATGCTAGCTCCTTGGAAGGAGAGTTATGGCATATCTAGAAAGCATACTAAAAAGCAGAAAAGTATACTAAAAGCTGACAAAGGCCCACGTAGTCAAAGGTATGGTTTTTCCAGTAGTAATGCGTGGTTGTAAAGGTTGGACTATAAGGAAAGTTGAGTGCTGCAGAATCAATGCTTTTAAATTGTGGTGCTGGAGAAGACCTCTGAGATCCCTTGGACAGTAAAGAGATCAAATCAGTCAGTACTTAAAGAAATTAATTCAGACTATTCAATGGAAGGACAAGTGCTGAAGCTGAAGCTTAAATACTTTGGCCACATGGTGAGAAGACAGGACTCACTGGAAAAGACCATGATATTGGGAAAGATTGAAGGCAAAAGGAGGAGACAGCAGAGGATGCATATGGATAGATAGTGTCATGGAAGCAATGAACATGAGCTCAGACAGACTTCAAGAGTTAGTGGAAGATAGAAAGTCCTGGCGTGTTATGGTCCATGGGGTTACAACGAGTCAGACATGACTGAACAACAACAGCCCAGCAACAACAATGTAGAAGTCACTGAGTCTACCTCCTTTATTTTATAAATGAGAAAACTGAGTGACTTCCCTACAGTCATAATGCTAATAAGCCTCTGAGGTAGGATTCAAATACAGGTATTCCTGTTTTGTCTCCTTTTGGGAAGATAACCATGCAATTTGTCATCAGCTCAACCTCACCTCCTTTGGTGGTTAATGTTCCTAGTTTTATATCTTTATTTATAGATATAACATCTAGATACAAATTTAGATATCTATCCATATCTATAGATTGATATGACTCCCATTCATGTTTCCAGCCCAGAGTACAAAAGCACTAAATGTCTGGGTGCCAATCAGCCCTTCTTATATTAGGTGGTCTATTGTATATGACTTGCATAAAAAACATTATTACTTGCCTACAAAGAACTTAGGACCATTCCTGCAGGCAGTAGTAGGCACTGAAGATCATGATCAACATGACTGGACAGCAATCTTGAATTCTTGCTCTTACTGGGAACTATTCCTAGAACATACTAAAGAAAGTATTCTTTAGTATATTCCTCTTGCATATTGTTTTGTTTTGAATCTTTCTAGTGCTGACTGATTCTTTGTTGGGATGGCAATGCATGTTAAAAATAACGTAATATATATGAAGGGAGTTTCAGTGTCTCCATCTATGTATTTCACTAGTCAAGGAGTGAAATAATGAAAATCAGTCAGGTTTGGTCCCCTCCTCCAAACAGGAGAGAGAGATTGTGTTGTGCAGGTAAAGTAAGTTGTCAGCAACGCACTCAATGCTTATGACACTCCATTGCTGCCATGCTTATAATACTTAATCATTTAATTTACCCAGTGGAGTAATTCCACCAGGGAACTCATTCCTGTTTGATTGGCCAGTGACTACCACCAGAAGTTCACTTAGGTGACTGATCAGCATTGTTCCAAAAAGAATATTTTACAAATGCAGAATGATTGCAGTGTTTGAAAAGACCAATTAGGTCTTTCATTTGAATGTAAGCTCTTTTTGTGTAGAGATTGCTTCATTCTTTGTGCTTCCATTTCTAGCACCTAGCATAGTGCCTGAAACATAATACAGGCTTTAAAATGTTGTTGATTGATTGATTGGTTGGTTAATGAAAATGCTGCCATGAACTCCATAAAAACTGTAAACTCTCATGTCCAGGCAACCTAGTTAAGCTGTTCACCCAGTGATCGCCGGACTATGCAGGACCTAATCTTAAATTCTGTCCTATGTGAAGTTGACTTTGTGTTCAGGTAAGATGGATATATGGAAATTCTCAACTACAGACTATCCAAGAAGGGAAGAAAACAAGCACCTACAACATACTATTTATTAAGAACCTACTATGTGTTGGGCATAATATTAAATATTTTACAAATATCTCATTTGATCCTCACAACACGTCTGTGATATAAGTGCTATCATCTTCATTTTATAATTGAGGAAACTGAAGTAAACAAAAGGTAAGTGACTGACCCTGGGTCACACAGTTAGTCAGTGCCTGAGTCCAACTTTGAACTCAGGTCTTCCTGACTCCACGCCCAGCACTCTATCCATTGTGCCATCTAGCTATCACCAAGAGAAACAACATCCTAGATGCTAGTACTTCCACTTTATAATTCTTGGCACATAGTAGGCACTTAATAAATGTATGTTGACTATGTGAGGAATATCCTTCCAACACCAAATAGCTGTTGTTTTATTAAGAACCTCTGGTTTTTTTGTTCCTAATAAATGTTTAGGGATTTGAAATTAAGTCCAATCATTACTTTTTATATTAGAGACATGAATAAGAGTTAATGAAACAAAACATTGCTCTAGGGACAGTCAGAGTGACTGGTAAATGCATAAGGTAACAAAGAAATTAGATAACAAAGAAATTTGTACCAACACAGATATCCATTCTTATCTGGCTTTTTCATGATTGATGTACTCATAAAGTGAGCCCAAGTAGCTTGTTTACTCTCAAGTATAAAGGAATGTACTCTGAAGGTTAGTGAGAGGGGAGCAGGCCATCCGTATAAGTCTCTAGCACAGCTGGACAGCTCCGACATCCATCTATCCATATCCATAGATTGTATGTATGTATGTATATAATATATGGGGGGTGTGAATATATATGTATACATGTATATATATATATATATATATATATGTATGTATGTGTATGTATGTTACTCCTCTCCTATAGTAACTCATACTTTTTGATTAACCCTGCTGGAATATGTGTAAATTGTGAAGGGGTTTTGCTTTCACTTTTTTTTTTTTTTTTTGCTTTTTGGTGAGACAGTTGGGGTTAAGGGCCTTGCCCAGGGTCACACAGCTAGTAAGTGTCAAGTGTCTGAGGCCAGATTTGAACTCAAGTCCTCCTAACTCCAAGACCAGAGCTCTATCCACTGTGCCATCTAGCTGCCCCCTGCCTTCACCTTTTAGTAGCATGGAGGTAATAATTACCAAATAACTATGAATTTAGAGAGAATATGCTGCTAAATGTTGGGGAATAGATAGGAGAGCCTGATCTTCAACCCCTGGAATTTTCCTCACAAACCTAGAACACAGTGAAACTCCCATTTTGGGAAATACTGTTCCTAAATAGAAATACTTGTGTTCAGTATTTTGTATTCCTTTTCTATTTACATATGAAGATTTAATGATTTTACTTAAAGTAGATCATAAATATTGTAACCTATCAGCTAGCCTAAAAATCTGCAAAGTTTTTACCATTTTGTAACTTTTGCAAAAAGCTTAATCTAACATTAACAAATAAAAATAAAAATAAAAAAGCTTCTTCTAAGGCCATTCTTAAAGTAATTATTACCAGCTAGTTCTGGCCAATCTATCTACCCTGAGATAATAGTTGCTCCACTTGAATAAATAACTCATGCATAAGACTTAGCTTTCACCTTTTAGCAGCATGGTGATAACTCTCACCACGTAACCTGTCCATTTAGAGGATATTTACTCTAAAATTGAGGAATTGAGTTTCTGAAATTATCCTCTTCAACCCAGAACATCCATCCACTGTATCAAAGTAATTTCTAAGTAATATTGACTTTGAAAGAATCACTTCACTTCTAAGTGAAGTACTGGCAAGTCAGCCAGCTCTATTCTACCCCTTTTAAAAAAACAGAATACATACCCACCCAAATACCATGTGGAGGAAGCAAGGCATAAATCAAGTCTTCTCTCACCCTTTGTCTCAGCTAGACTCTAGTCTGAACTAATTCTTTGCACAGATTGGAGGGTCACATTCCTTTTCAGGGTTACAGGTTACCAGCCAATAAAAGTCAATAAAAGCTAATAAAACTTACATTATACTCTAGACTTCTTTGGAGGTGGCCTTCAAATGAAACCTCCTGTGAACAGGGAATTCTCAGGATATTTGTGTATAATTCGTGTATAATTTGTGTATAATTGTGTATAATTTGTATATTTTTATTGCTTTTATTTAACAACTTTTCAATGCAAATATATTTTTGGTTATAATACAGTCTTTTAATTTATTGAAGTAAAATCTAACTATTTGTTCTTCTATCTGGAATCTAACCTACATAAGTAGCTATTTTTTTCTCCCTACCATCATCAATGAAACAAAAGTTTCATTGCATTGTGGATGAAATTATATAAATCACCCACATAGAAAATTTACTCCTTACCTTTCTTCCTTAATGGAACAGTTAATTGTGGATGTGTCTAGAAACTCACCAAAAGAATAATATCAAATTCAATGAATACTACCTAGGCATAACTGGCACTTCCTCTCTGTATTAATTGCAGTCTACCCAATGTTTCATAGATAATCTACATAATCTCCTAATGATAAAGTAAGCTTAACCAAAATCATAAAACCCAATTTCCATCCCATTTTCATTTGTAATCTAACAACCTATATTGAACAAGATCCCTGTAAGAGATTTCTATAAGACAATTAATAATATTGAATAATAGAATCATAGCTTTAGAAGTGGAAGGGCCTCTAAAGGTTATTTTGTCCAATCCCTTCATTTTATAGGTGAGACAACTGAGGTTCAGAGAGGTTAAATTGTTCAGGGTCACACAACTAGCAGTTTTTTGAGTCAGGATTTGAACCCAGGTCTTGCTGTTTCCAAGTCCAGCACTCCATTCATTATATAATAGTGCCTCTAGATGATTAAAGGAAAAAAGAGAGAGAGAGAGACACAGACAGACAAGCAGACAGACAGATAGACAGATAGACAGAGACAGAGAGAGACAGAGAGGAAAGAAGTATTTAATAAGTGCTTATTTTGGGCAAAGTGTTATGCCAAGTGCTTGGGATACAAACAGAAAAGCAAAGCAGTCCCTGTTCTCATTTCCCATCAGCCTGCACTATTTTGTGCCTTCTCTGATGTCTCCACCCACTCCTGTATCAGGCAACTCACCCCATTCCCCAGGCCCACTACCCTGCTTTTCAGCTTGTTCTTCCAGGGCTTAGCAATTGCTTAGTTCCTGATCTCAAGGACTTCACAGTCTAATACAAGAAACAACATGCAAATAACTATGTACAAAAGATACATACACACATACATACATATCGAATATGTCATATATAATAGCAAGCTATTAAGCTTTAAACTAAGACTTTTGGGACACCCTTTATTAAAGAAAAACTTCCTAACATTCCTAATGTTCAGCCATTGGGATGTATTTAGCTTGGAGAAGAGAAGGCCTTAGTGAGACTGGAGTGGTAATGGAGGGGGCGCCATGAAAATCATCTTTAAGTATTTGAAGGGCTACCATGGGGAAAAGGGATTAAATTGCTTCTGTTTTTTATTGTAGAAGGCAGAGTTAGTTACATGGCAGAGGCAGATTTCAACTAGCATTTATTAAGCGCTTACTATGTTCCAGGCAATGTGCTAAGTACTACAGATACAAAGGAAGGCAAAAAGCAAAACAAAACCAATCCTTATCTCAAGGAGGTCACAGTCTAATGGGAGAGACAACATGCAAACAATTACTTATGAAAAAGATATATCAGTTGTTATATATAACATAAATATGTATATATGTGAAATGAGACATTATATTTATATATTTGTAAAGCAATATGTACACATATGTATAAAGCAAGACATATGTGTATGTATTCATGTGTGTCTATATACACATACAACTCCATATCTATGTCTATATCAATCTATCTCCAAATATATATCTATAGACATACCTGTTACCATCTATCTATTTCTATGTCTAGATTGATCTATCTCCATATATATCTCAGAATTCAGATAGAACTGTCTATACATACACGTGTATACATAAGTGTATGTATACACTTATGTATATACACATTTGTGGATGTACATAGATTAATATAGACACATGTGTTTAAATATGTATATCTATCTACCCACATCCATCTATACACGTGTGTGTATGGATGTGTTTGGTGTGTATTATATATATGTGTGTGTGTGTATATATATATACATATATATATATATACACACACACACACATATATATATCTAGCTGATATATATCAGCTAGATGGCTCAGTTGATGGACAGTGACTGGGCCTGGAGTCAGGAAGTCCTGAGTTCAAATCCGACCTCAGACACTTATTAGCTGTGTGACATTGAGCAAATCATTTAACCTCTGTTTGCCTTAATCCACTAGAGAAGGAAATGGCAAACAACTCTAGTATCTTAATCAGGAAAACCCTATGGATAGCATAGGTTTGCTATGGTCCACAGGGTCTCGAAGATTCAGACATGACTGAATGATTGAACAACATCTCTCTATCTATCTATCTCTCTATCTATACGGCAGGTGCGTAGTGCAGTGAAGAGAGTTCTGGGCCTGGAGTTAGGAAAACCCAAATTCAAATTTGGCCTTGGACACTTATTAGCTGTGTGACCCTGGGCAAGTCACTTAACCTTTATTTGACTCTGTTTCCTCATCTACAAAATGGGAGTAATAATAGCACCTACATCACAAGATTGCTGCAAGGGACAAATGAGATAATAGTTGTAAAGTGCTTAGCACAGTGTTTGGCAGAGAGTAAGTGCTACATAAATGTTCCTTATTATTATTACTATTATTTATTATGTGTTCCAAAAATCTTACTGCAGTTTTAAGGTTTTAATTAAGCTAAGCACTGGGGCTACAAAGAAAGGGAGAAAAAAAACCAGTTCCTGATCTCAAGGACTTCACAGTCTAATACAAGAAACAACATGCAAATAACTACGTACAAAAGATACATACACACATACATACATATCTAATATGTCATATATAATATCAAGCTATTAAGCTTTAAACTGCACTAAGACTTTTGGGACATCCTTTATTAAAGAAAAACTTCCTAACAATTTGAACTGTCCAAAAGTAAAATGGGCTGCCTTAGGAAGTAATGGGTTCTCCTTCATTAGATATTTTCAGGTAAAGATTGGACAGCCACGTGTTGGGTATATTGGAGTTTATATTCTTCTTGTTCAGATATCGGTTGAATTAGATGGCCTTTGAGGTCCCTTTTAACTCTTAAGATTCTATCATTCTGTGAATCAAAATGCAAAATATAAAAGAAGTTTAAGAAGTGTGATGACTTTTGCCAAGTTATTCTCCCATCTGTGCCATTTCCTTTGGGTCTTCCTTTCCCTATCTTCACTCCACTTTCTCTTCTTCCTGACATCTGTTACTATCCCCTGACTAATGCCCCAATTCCTGGTGAACTGGGTGTCTACTTCCTGACTCCTCCTGTCTCCTCACCCTGCTACCTTTCTCTGCATGGAAGCCCTCTACTTTCACCATAGCCAAATGTGACCACGCTAAAATCCCCACTGCGGAGACCCTCCCAATCAGAAATAAATCAGAGTAAGCCAGCTCAATTTTCACTTCTTCCTTACCCCATTTCCCAATTTAAATTGTCCCCTTTAATATTACTCCCAGTATTATTTCTTAAAGTTTGATCATAGGTTCAAGGGAAACAGAGATGGCTCATCTTTAGGGAACTTACCTAACTACAATTTGGTGATATAAATCAAAGAATGTAGTGAGATGTGTGTGCCTTATGACAGAGCTACATTTGATCTGAGCCTTTTGTCCTCATCTGAGATTTGCCATGCCACAAGTGAAGTCTAAGTTGGAGTTGACAATGGTCTTCTCAGGATCATACACTGATATGAATAAGGTCCCTTCCAAATATAAGCCAATAATAATGTGAATGGTCCACTCCCTGACATCTTCATCCTTGGCCACCAATACATTCATTTAAACTTAAGAATAAGCAAGCAACTTAGGCTCATTTTATGAATAACACAATCATCAGAAAACTAGATAAAAGGGACACCTGAGCTGACATAATTTCTTCAATGTTCTATCTTCTGGATTCCACAGTACCTCTGGTTGTTTCTGTTAATATGTCCCCACTTCTGCTGGAAGAAGAGGCCAAGTCTGACCAGACTGCATTACTGCTAAACTGTTATTCTGAGAATCTTGCCAATTCTTATTTGATCATAGCTAGTATAATGGTCCTACCAGACTAATCATGTAGGAGGGATGGCAGAGGAAAGAAGATGTGGAGAGGAAACAACTTGGCCAGGAAATCAAAAGATGGGCTTTTAATTGGCTTTACTGGATTGGCCCATATATCTCTGGCTGCTTGCCTTTACTTTCCTATAAAAATAAAGCATTTCGAGGATAGGTACTGAGTCATCCTATTTCTACTGTACAACACTAGGTGCATTATGTATTCTTTGAAAACATTAAATAGTATATATATACACACGTACACACACACACACACATGTATATATACATATACATATATATGTATATGTATGTATACACATATGTGTGTATATACACATATATATCACTTCAATTTTGGATATATAGATTTGAAAAAATTTATAAAAGAACAACATTAAGAGAATGTCATTGACACCCTGAGATACGTGTGAAATCTGTTCTCTGCATAGAGTAAGATTGGGCCAATTTAAAAAATGAGAATGTGAGGTAGAAAATGAGATACCAGGCAAATAAAGAACGGGAAGAAGGAGAGGAAATGAAGGAAATAAAGCCACTTCAGCAGTCCTCTTGGTTTTAAGTTTATTTCCTCTTTTCCCATCTCCCGCTTGTCTTCTGAATTATATGTCCCTGAATATATTTTATTTTCAAGTTTGGTTTTGAAAGAATGAGCATTTGTTAAGAACCTACTACATGCCAGGTTATGTGCTCTATGTGCTCAGTACCTGGAGATACAAAAATAAAAATGAAACCATTCCCGCCCTCAAGGAGCTTACTATCAGTGGAAACTCTGTGTGTGTATGTGAATGTATGTATACACACACAAGTAAATACAAAATGTATGCTCAGCAAATACAAAGCCATGGCAGGGGCAGGGAGGAGGTACACTAAAATGATAGAGAAGATGGCACTTGAGCTAAGTTTGTAGGGATTCTGAGGGACAACAGTGAGGAGGGAGTTCATTCCAGGCATGGGTCAAAGAAAAGGAAATAGAATGTTATATACAAGGAACAATAAATAGGCATGATTGGCTGAAAAGTAAAGTTGAATAAAGTGGAGTAATGTATAAACAACCTGGAAAAGTAGAGCCAGATGGTGGAGGGCCATAAATGACAAGCAGAGGAATTTTAATTTTACCCTAGAGGCAATAGAGAACTACTAGAGAATTTTGTTCAAGGAAATGACATCATCAAGATACAATGGAAAGAACACTGACTCTGAAGGGAGAGGATGTGAGTTCAAATCTCACCTGTGGTGTTCTCCCTGTTGTTTTATGCAAAAACTTACCTTTTCTAGGCCTTAGTCTCCTTATGAAAGAGTTCAAATAGATGGCCTCTAAGTTACTTTCCAGCTCTATGTCTGTGATCCAGTGACCTGTACTTTATCAATATTACTTTGGCAGCTGTGTAGAGGGTTATTTTAATGGGGAAAGACTTGAGACAAGAAGATCAAATAGGAGGCTACTACAGCTAGATGGCTCAGTGGATAGACAGATCACTTGGTCTGGAGTCAAGAAGACTGGAGTTCAAATCTCGCCTTAGACATTTACTAACTGTATGACCCAGGGCAAGTCACTTAACCCTATTTGTCTCAGTTTCCTTATCTGTAAAAGGAGCTTGAGAAGGAAATGGCAAACCATTCCTGTATCTTTGCCAAGAAAACTCCATAAGGGGTCACAAAGAGTCGGACCCAACTGAAAACAATTAAGCAATACCAATAAAATCTATTGGGCAGCTAGGTGACACAATGGATAGAATGCTGGGCCTGGAGTCAAGAAGACTCATTTTCCTCAGTTCAAATCTGGCTAAAACACTTACTGAGCAAATCACTTAACCCTGTTTGCCTCAGTTTCCTCATCTGTAAAATGAGCTGGAGAAGGACTACTCCAGTATCTTTGCCAAGAAAACCCCAAATGGGGTCATGAAGAGTTGAACACAACTGAAAAGTGACTCAACAACAGAAGCAGGAACCTAAGCAAGAGGTGATAAGAACCTGAAGTAGGGTGAGGGTGGCAGGAGTGGAGAGAAGGGAATGAATCTCACAGTTTCCATTTTCATCTTGGGCTCCAGGGTTCAGGAATTAGGAGGTTGATTTTAAAATATTTCAGGATAAGAACTTCATCTGTTTCTTCATCTAGGGAATAGTGTTCTACACACAACAGGTGCTCATAAAATGCTAACTGATTTGATTGATGAAATGACTATGCTAAGCATGCTTTCAGACTTTGCAACCTGATTTGCTTACATTTAACAATTCATGGTGGCCTGGTAACATATGAGAAGGCTTTGTGCAGGAGTGGAGGATGTGGAATAATTTGCTTCTGGCATATTTTCTTTTACAGGGATAAGAGTTGCATTTCATGTTGAAAAGATAGATGAAAAATGCTTAGTGCTGTCTAATACCTGAATTTTAGGGGAATGGATCTATAAAAATAAGATAAGTAAGCTATGTGTTTACTAAGCTAAATGCTTAACTAATACCATTTCAATGATCCATTCAATCTATCCATCAATAAGCATTTATTAAATGCTTACTATATGCTAGTCACTATGCTAAGCATTGAAGAGACAGATGAAAGTCCCTGCCCTTTAAGAATTTGTATTGTAGGGGATAGTGGATAGTTAGGAGGATACAATATGTTCACAGATAAATAAATACAGTATACATACATGTGGTGCTCCTTTGCACTAACTCCCCAGAGAGCAGCTACTACTCTCAGATTCAAGGGTGCAGTTCGTGGGTTTGAATTCCTAAAACTAAAGCCCACAAGTCCCCACCAGGGAACTCCCCCTTAACAGTCAACTATTAGAAACAATTAACTCAAGGCAAAAGCATTTACTCAGATGGTATTGTAAGAATAGTAGCTAAAAGATATTCCTCCCATAAGCCTATGGTTCTCTCTCCCCAAAATACACAGAGTCCTGGAAGAGTGAGTATGAATTTAGAGTACAATTATAGTGAGACACACATGTATGGATCACATGTAGTCAAGGCAACTCATTCCTCTGATGCTACGGGACTTTGATGTCCTCTCTCCTTGTGGAATCCTCATGCTGCTTCCCCTGGGAGCAACATCTCTTCTAGATGGGTTACTCAGATAGGCTCCCAGCATCTGGTTTGATCTACAAGACTGACTCCTGATTGCAAGGACTAGACAAGTTCTCTCTTGAGTCCATGGCCAGTTCTCTTGTTTGCTGTTAGAGGTCTCATTTCCTGAAACTGTTCCCTGCCTCATGCTTCTCAGCTTGACCCCTTCTCTGTATCTGAGTCTATCTAGGGAGTGTGTATCTCTGCTCTCCTATTGTCAGTAGCTCTATAAATATGGCAGATGAGGGGAGGGGAGAACGGTGGTAGGGAAAGAAGAAATTCCCTCCCCCACTTGCTGCCCTCTGGTATAGATGTAGATTTAGGGGGTCATACTCCACAAAGCTGCTTGGAGTCTGACTCCCTACAGAGATTAGCGAACCACTTTTTAAAAAGGGATCCGGTTCTGTTCACTTTGCTCACCATCAGTTCATATAAGTCTTCCCAGATTTCTCTGAAACTGTCTCTTTTGTCATTTTTTATGGGACAATAATATTAATTTACATTCATGTGCCATAATTTGTTTAGTCATTCTCCAATTGTTGGGCACCTTCTTAGTTTCTAGTTCTTTACCACCACAAAAAAACACCTGCTATAAATAATTTTGTACATATGGGTTCTTTTCTTCTTTCTTTGATATCACTTCGAAAATCTTAAGAACACTGATCAACACAATGACCAACAATGATTCCAAAAAACTGATGACAAAGAATGCTACCTACCTCCAGACAGAGAAGTGATAGACTAAATTTGCAGAGTGAGACACATTTTATTTGTTTTGCTTGACTATGCATATTTATTACACAGATTTTGGCTTTCTTTCTTTTTTTTTTTTTTAAGAAGGAGAGGTAGGAGGGAGAGAAAATAAATGCTTGTTAACTGAAAAAATGCACTAAAAATTTTAAAAGGTGACCAGGAGTAGAACCAATCTTCCACCAACCAATGTACCTTTATCTCCATTAGGAAGAACCTCACAGCTAAGGGTAGTCAAGTGTTAACAACTCGTTAACATATAATTACCTTTCAACTCTAAGATGCCCCTTTAATTTTTATGATTACATCATCTTTAGATTTGGTTATCTGTGAGAGGAGAGACCACATTTAGGGGGACCAATTCAGAGGCTACTGCAATAGTCTGGGTGTGGGAAGGGGAGTGATAAGGGTCTATACTAGAATGGCTATGGTTTGAGAAAAGGGAATGGATGAGAAAAGTGTTGAAAAGGTAGAATTGCAAGACTTGACAATTGACTGAATATGGGGGAGAATGAAAGGGGAAATTTAAGAATGACTTCCAAGTTTCAGACCTGAGTGACTGGAAGAATAAAGCTGCCCATCGCTGTTCTTCACAGCCCATTCTCTATCTCTCATCTCTCTGCCGTTGTATTAGCTGCATGCCTGAAATGCTCTCCCTCCTCTCCTCTCTGCCTTTTAGAATCTCTGGTTTCCTTTAAGACTCAGTTCAAATGTCAGCTTCTGCATTAGGCCTTTCCTGATTATCCTCCATTGCTAGAAACCCCATCTCTAATGTTACCTTCCATCTACTCTGTATGCATTTGTAGTGCACATAATGAATCACCAGAAATGGTCCAACTCATGCTATTTGAAGTAATAATTATGTAAAATGTGGTAATTGGTTCCAGCCCAGTGGAAATATACAGTGAGAATTCTGATTAATGAGACCACTTCAAGGGATTCATTATTCACACTAATTGGAAAAAGGCTGTATCTCTTTGTTTACATGATGTCGCTCATTAGAATGTAAGCTCCTTGAGGGTAGGGACTGTTTTTGTCTTTTTTGTACCCCTAGTACTTGGCACATTGCCTGGCATATAATATATGCTTGTTTATTGATTAATTAATGCCATCTCACAGAAAAAAATAGAAGTTAGGAAGAGGGGTAAAGGAGAAAAGATAGTTTTATTTTGGGCATGATTAGTTTGGAACATCCAGGTATAGATATTCTTTGAACTATCTTGGATAGGTCATTGAGTAAATAATGTAATTTTTGTTTAAAATCATCATCAAGCAACTCTAGCATTAAGTGCTTTCATATTTACAATGGGAAAAAAAGATTTATAAGAACATTCTCCATGCTGTGGCCTATGGTCAAATGCTAGGTTTTTACAACACCTCACTCTTCTGTCTTAATGCATTTTACATGTCTTAGTCATAGGTCAATGACAGTGTTTGGATGATAGGAATAGAGGAAATAGGAAATGTAGAAACCCAACCTTCAGCAGGACAGTAATAAACATTTACCTCAAAAGTTACCCAAGAAGAGAATATAGAGATTAAATAGACACAATGATTTAATTGTTCATTTTATCATACTTCACATGTATAAGAAGATTGACAGCCTTCAGGAGAGGAGTAATTAAAATTTGACTTGAAAAGTACCTAAGAATAGATTACAGAATCTGCATGGATACTATTAATTTATTACTGTATTAATTAATACAAATCACATGCAAATGAAAATACACTAACAGTCTTCCTATTTTTGTATAATGGAATATATCTCCCTGGAAAATACTACTACTCTAATGTAGAGTGACTAAAAAAAAAAATTTCTTAGCTCTGGTTACTTATATTATCAAAGAGACAAGCCCTGAAAGTGATTGTAGAAGGAAAAAGAAGAGATTATCCTAGGCCATAAGGGACTAAGACAATAATAAACTGCCTCTGAATGTGAAAATATTTTAATTTTAAAGGATCAAATGAGCATTAGCATTCCCACAAATGAAATTAACATATCATATAAGACCAGCCAATAAACACTGATTAGTTTCCTCCTTTCTGGTTAGCCATTGGACCAATATTAAAATTCACATATGCAGATGAATCTAACAGCACATATACTCTTGCCACCTAGTGACACATGATTGCAGTAACAGCAGTAGCTATCAGAATCTCCACTTTCCTCCCCTGAGATGATTCCTCTGAATTGTTCAATCTGAATCCCCCTCTCATCCTACATATTCACAAAAGAACATCTCTGTGATCGTTCATGTGTACTGACTACAGCTATGTCACTGAAAAAAAAGGAAATCATATGGTGAAAAATAATGTGCTGCTTTTTTGCACCCCCATTTTGTTTCCATTCCTGCATGCATAAAGAAATCAGGACTAAAGAGGGAAATGTATACAATAGTGAGCATTTTGCTCAGTTGTGCGGTGGGGATAGATCAGAAGGGCCAGATGGTTGATGGATCAAATAGGAGCTGTGGGCTTTTTTTCTTCTTTGTGTGTGAGAAAGACATTTCTGAATGTGTGTATGTGTGTGTGTATCTGTGTGTGAGTGTAAGAGGCCATATGTAGCCAAGCTTACAGGCACTTGGAGGTGTAGACAGCACTGAAGATGAAACTGACTGCCTGCCAAGTTGCCTAAATAAATAGGTTCACAGATTTCATAGCATTAATGAGCTGCAAAGTAACCACATACTTAGGCTACATGCAGCTGTCTATAACAGGCTTCTGAACACATAACTGAACAGTAAACCAATCAAGGTTTTAGGACATTAGGATGAAAGGACAAGATTTTAGAGACATTAGGATGATTGAATAAGAAATTAGGTGAAAGGACAAGATTTTAGAGACATTAGGATGATTGAATAAGAAATTAGGTAGCAGGTGAGTAAGAATTTTTTCATAACTAAAAATAGGTAAAGCTAGCCTTTCAGATCAATCATTAAACATGAAACTGAGCTCTGCTCTAGTCTTATTTTAGGCTAGTGATGCTCACTGTTGTCAGGTGTATCATTATATTCATAGTCATTATGTCATTAGTAGATATGATCTTTATTAAAGTGTCTAAGCCCACCTCCTTATTCACATGGTTGAGTTAAGAGGGGCTTAACTCAACCCTCAACTCAATGGCAAACTCTACCCATGATTATAGTGATATGTTGGCACAAGTTTGGAGAAAGGATTGGAGGGGAGAATGCCCTCAAGTGACATAAAAGATTTCATTTCTGCAACCAATCTCTACCTTCTGTTTCAACACCTTGGATTTTTGACACTCCAAACCATCCTTGAAACCCACCTGGCCTAAACTTTCATTGTATACTTGTCTGTATTCCGTTTTAAAACCTACACCAGGAGGACATTGTGCCCTACCTGCCCAAGTTGACCCTCACCTGGTCAGGATATGACATGAGGAACATTTAGTGAGTTGGTAAAATATTTATGAGTGATTGGATGCTTTGAATCCATCTAAAAAGAATAATAACTGATATTTATATGCCTTTAAAATTTACAAATTACTTTACACATATTAACTTATTTGAGCCTCACAACAACCTAGTATTACTATATCCACTGTAGAGATGAAGTAACTAAAGCTCAGAGAAGTTAAGTGACTTGTCCATGATCACACAGCTAGGAAGTGTCAGAGGAAGAATTTGAAATCAGGTCTTTAAATGAAGAAGAGGGAGAGGAGAATTGTAATAGCATGATTTGAAAAGGAAATAATGCAGGAGTGAATGTCATTGCCACTATGGTAAGTCGAGCATCTATTGCCAGTAACCCAAACCCCAGTCAGTCAATAAACATTTATTAAATACCTACCATGTGCTAGGCCCTGGGGTATGCTTTACTAAGACCAAAAAGAGAGAGAGAGAGAGAGAAAGAAAGACAGTCCCTGCCCTCAAGGAGCTTAAAAGCTAATGGTTGAAGATAATACACAAAAGAAAGTTGGAATGGGGATGGAAATGGAAAGGGACAAGATGGCCAAGTCCAGAGGGGCTCATCCAGGTAGGAAATGAAGAGATAACTGGGTTGGGCACTCTCCTCAAATGAAATACTTTTGTTAGCTAAGGTTTAAGTTTGGAGAAGGATTTTTTTTTCCATTTGTTAAAAATAAAAAGTTTTAAAATAGCTCTTCTAAGAAACCCAGAAAGAATTATCATCTCAACTGCTCCTACATTGTCTAGGCAAGATGCCATGCATTACAGAAAGCCAGGCTTATGTTGGATAAGCTTCTATGGGATCTTAGCTAGGCTCTGGGTCCTCAACAATCCAAAATGAAACCGGGGGGGAGGGGAGCATCTTTAACTCTGGAGGACTAGAACTAGGACATTTCCAGTTGCTATCCTAGTTCTGAGTAAAACATCTGTCCATCACTCCTTCCATAGCTTTGTGAGGGGGTGAAGCAATACAAGTCCAGAATCTACAAGTTGAGAAAAAGTGTATTACCTTTTCAAAATAATAGGTAATTTTCTCCATTCCATTGTTTTGGAAAAGATGTATTTCTCTTTCCTAGAATAAATATAGCCTCTTCTCTCCTCTCCTCAATAAATTTCATCTTCTTTGCCTCAAACCCTGTCCTTATTTTTGAGGACTTCAATACACATGGTAATGTCTCTTCAGACACCTTGGTCTCCCAGTTTATCAAACTTGTCAACTCCCACAACCTGTAGCTTTAACTACTTCAGCCAAACACAGGAATGGTCTTAACTTTGATCTCACCATCACTCACAAGTGTTCCACCCCTATAATCAAGAACTCTGAAATTCTTCTGTCTGATGATAACCTTCTACCCTTCCATCAAACCCTAAGCCTCACCCTTCTAAACCTATTCTTCATCTCCACCACAACCTCCACTCAACCTGCGCCTCCCAGATTTTCCTAGTCCATTGTCCCTGCCTTGGCTTCACTTTCCTCTCTTCTCAAACTTAACATTACAATTCCCCAGATCAACTTTATACTATCTGCTACCCTCAAATCCCTTGTCTTTTTATCCTAATGAGTCTTACCCCTTTACAAACACCAACACTGTATTACTCCCACCACTTGCCTTTTCTCTTCCTACTCACCTACTTGCTACCGAAAGAAGTCCGACAATCTTGCTGAATGGCTCTGCTACAGATTTTTGCTATCTAATATCAGGTGGGCCCTCATTGTTGTACGCTGATCCTTTCACCCTTCCCAAACTGACGGTCTAGTCTACTCTCCATAGCATTTTTTTCAAATCTTTTTTTCCCTCCTAAAGCCATTAGCACTACTCTTTCTCCCCTCAGCAAAGAACCTCACTTGATATTTTGCCAAATATAGAGACTGCCTAATATGAGCTCTCTCTTCTTTTCCATTCTACAATTTGTATCCCCTCAACAAATTCTTCATTCTCTCCTTTGCTCCACTCTCAGAGCCAGAAGTGGTCTTTTTCTTCACCAAGGCTAACCCCTCTACCTCTCATCTCCATTACTAACTTCCCCTTTTTCTTTCAACATTCAATCTATTTTTATCTGCTGGCTCCTTCCCTGCTACCTATAAACATTCATATCTACCACATCCTTAAGAAACCTTTATTTGACCTTTCCATTGCCTCAAGACATCATCCTCTATCTCTTTTCCCTTTCACAGACAAATTCCTAGAAAAAGTTGTCTACACTCATTGCCTGTATTTCCTTACCTCCCACCTCTTGTAATATGGCTTCTAATCCCACCACACAACTGAAACTGCTCTCTCTAAGGTTACCAGTGATCTTGTAATTGGTAAATCCAATGACATTTTCTCAATATTCATTCTTCTTGACCTCTCTGCAGTGCTTGTCACCATTAATACATTCTTCCTGAATATTCTGTCCTCCCTGGGTTGTTATACCATTGTTCTGGATCTTCTTCGACCTGTCAGCTCCTTGTCGGGTACTTTTGCTGGTCATTATCTATGACCCTCCCACTATGCACAGATGTACCCCAGGGCTCTGACCTGGCCCCTTCTCTCTTCTTTTTCCATACTCTGTCTTGGTGATCTTGTCACCTCCCAGGAGCCTAATACTAGCATCTCTGTGCAGATGACTCCAAAATCTATATAATGAGTCTTTGTCTCTGTCTTGTATCACCAAACACCAATTAGACATTTTTGACTGGATGTCTCATAGATCTTGAGAGTATCTATTCTCCCCCCAAAACTTATCTCTCTTTCCAACTTGCCTACTTCTGTCAAAGACATTACCACACCAGTAGTCACCCAGGTTTACAAGCTTGAACTTAACCTCAACTCTTTCCTCTTCCTCATCTCCCTCATCAAGTCTTACCAATTCAACCTCCTAAATATCTCTCACACCCATTTTCCTTCTACTCATACTGCCACCACCCCAATTCAGGCATTTAGGACCTCTCTCCTAGAGCATTGCAATAGTCTCCTAAATGGTCTCCCCATATCCAGTGTCTACACTCCCCAAACCATCATCTTTGCCATTTCTTAATTAATATTCTTATAGCACAGGTCTGAGCATGTCACCCCTTCCTTGGGAAGCTTCATTGGCTTCCTATTAACACTTACTTCACAGGGCTGTTGTGAGGGTCAAATGACAATAGTTATAAAAAAATTGCTTAGCACAATACCTAGTTCATAGTAGTCCCTATATAAATAAATGCTTATTTATTCCCTTCCTCCCATTACCATTAGGATAAAGTATAAATTTCTCTGCTTGGCATTTAAAGACCTTCACAGTCTGTTTCCAGCCTATCTTTCTAGACTGATTTTTAAATTCCAGTCAAACTACCTTCTTATAGGATATTCCCTACATGACATTTCACCTTCCATTTCCATGCGTTTGCAATGATTGTTCCCCATACTTAGAATGTTCTCCCTCCTAACCTCTATCTCTTCTGATTTGTAGCTCACTTCAAAGTTCAGCTCAAAAGTCATATCTTTTCTGAAGACTTTCCTGATCCCTACTCCCAAATTATTTTCTATAGATTTTGCATTTATCTGTGTATATGTTGTTATTTGTTGTTTATCCTTCATTCTCAAAGAGAACCAAAGACATCAGGAGGGTGATGTCTTGATTTGCAGGGGAATCAGATTTAAGTGAGGCCTCACTCTCTCCTCCGGAGTCATTGGAGTCCAGTGGCAAAACATAAGTCAAAATAACTGGCGATGGCCCAGATGTTGTTTCCATTTAGTAGAATATAAGAAAACTGACAATGAAACAGACAATGTAGATAAGACTCAGAAATAATTGAACACTACAACTTAGTTTTCTATAAACCCAAGAACGTAAACTCCTAAGTGAAAGACCCCATATTCAAGAAGAATTGCTGGGGAAACTGGAATCAGATTGGCAAAAAATAAGTTTAGACCAATACCTCATGCCATATTCCATAATATGGTCCAGTTCTTTAATCTTTTTGTCTCAGTATCCCCAGTGTATAATGTAATGGTGCCTGGAACATAATAAGAGCTTAACCAAGTATTTGTTGATTCATTGAGTAATTGGATATAAGACTTAAATATCACATCAAAAAAATTAGAGAAAGGAAGGAGATAACCTTTTACAATTTTGGTTAAGGGAAAAGGTATAAACCACAGAAGATACAGAAGTGATCACAAAATATAAAATAGATAAGAAGTGGATTTGGAGTTGAAAGATTGGGCCTAAGTCCTGACTCTGACACTTACTGTCATATGACCTTCAGGAAATAACTTAACCTATTTGGGCTTCAATTTTCTCATCTATATAATGAGAGTAGTAGGGTGGATTAGCTTATATGTCCCTTTCAGCTTTAAATCTATGATATTATGAAAAAGCTTTTGAACAGGAAAAGAAAGGCAATAAAGTTAGAATGAAAAAAGAAACTACTGAATGGAAAAAAAATTTGTATAAAAGTCTAATATCCAAGATATACATGGAATTGGTATGTGTTTGAATATATGTGTGTATATACATATATATGGAATTGGTTGTACATATATGTATACATATACACACATATATACATACATACACACATCAATTTCCCATATATCTTGGATATTAGACTTTAATGCAAATATACACACACATAAATATGTATGTATGTAGTATGCAACCAAAAGCCATTTCCCAATAGGTAAGTAGTTAAAAGGATATGAAATTTTCCAAAACACCAACAACTACATGAACAATGCTCCAAATCACTAATAATAAGAGAAATGGAAATCAAAGCAACTCTGAGGTTTAGATTCACAGTCATAAGTTTAGTAGACAAAAGATAGAAATAGTCGATGTTGGAGGCATTATGGGAAGATAGGCACATTAAATGTTAAGCAACAGGTTGGCTGGACTTCTGGATCATGTGAATAACTCTAGGAGAGAGATCCTAAATGCATGAATTGGGGAGTTGGCAATGAGAGTAGAAGGAAAATGGATGTGAGAGATATTTAGGAGGTTGAATTGGTAAGACTTGGTGAGGGAGATGAGGGAGAGGAAAGAGGTGGGGATAAGTTCAAGCTTGTAAAACTGGGTAACTACATGTGGTAATGTCTTTGACAGAAATAGGCAAGTTGGAAAGAGAAATAAGTTTTGGAGGGGAGGATAGATACTCTCAAGGCCTATGAGACATCCAGTCAAAAATGTCTAATTGGCATTTGATGATACAAGACAGAGACAAAGGTTCTAGTCCAAAAGTGGACTAGACATTTTCTCAAATTCCCACAAGCTCTCAAATCTCTTCAAAACAGAAAATATGTATCAAAGATAAAGCAATCTCAGTTTTTTCCATGGTCTAGGGCATCCAGAATCCAAAAGAAGATAAAAACAAACTAATAAACAGACAAAAACCCAAACCCGAGAATTGACTCTCACTGACTCTGAGCTCACTCAGCACCCCTCCCCCAGCTCCCACACTACCAGCAGTGAGGTTGTACTAGTTGACCCAAGGACACAACACAGGCTTACATCAAAACCCACCCCTATACCCCATTTACCTTGGCCCCCTTTCCAGTGCTGCAGAGGTCCTAGCTCCAGGATGCAAAAGTTTTCTCAGGCCTCAATAGCCAACTTGGCCACAGCCCTTCAAGAGCAAAAGCCTGCCAGGAGCTACAACCTGGAAGCACCAGCAGTGGAAATCTCTGAACTGCTAGTACCAGCAGGATCTGAACCGCTAGTGCCAGAGAAATCAGGCTCTGAACTGCTGGTGCCAGGCCAGAGAATTAAGAAACAGAGGGAATGGGACAGAACAGGACACCCTGTATGTGGGTAGCTATGCAAAACTCCACCATGCCTGAGGGGAAAAGCACAGCAGCCAGCTGGGACCAGTTCTGACCCCCCAAAAGTCAGTTGGAGCAGAGACCTTGGCTAGTAAACTATGAATTGCAAGTGTGGGAGTAGGTTGAGATGCTTTAAAATCCAGCCTCCAAGGAAACCATAATCAGAGGGGAAGGAGCCAGGAAGTGAGTGATAAGGAAAATAAGGGAATGGGGAGGGATGGAGACTGAAAATACCAAAGATTTCAGGAAGAAGAAATCTCAAATACCTTTAACATAAACAAATAAATCAATAAGAAAAACTAATGGCATCTCAAGATCTAGTAAACAAGTTCAAACATCTATGAATAAATACTGCAAAATGAAGGAAAATGATCCAATGCTTGATGAACCAGAGATGATCCTGTGGAATTTGAGGAGAACATGGAACCACAACACACTGCTCCTGAGTGATTTAAAAGAGAAACAAGAATTATGAGAGCACAATTTATGTCCTGAATAGCAAAAACAATAAGCAGAATAGAAAAACTTGAATCTGCAATGGCAAGCCTCACCAAGGAAACAAGAGAGAACAATAGATTGGGAATGCAAATACACAGAAGTAAAGGACAACACAGAAGAAGAGAAGCAAAAAAGCAAACAAACCCCAAAACATTAAAAGAAAATGTGCTCATTATGCAACCAAAACATAGGGATCTTGAAGACAGGATATATAGAGACAACATAAGGATCATAGATCTCCTACAAGAACACAACAGAACAAAAAGTACTAACACCATGATGAAGGAAATAATAGAAGAGAACTCCCCATGACTTCTGAACATAGAAAATGAAATTCCAATTGGAAGAATTCACAAATCTCCTCCAAAAAAACACAAAAGAAAACGAAAACCCTACAACTACAAATTTAAGAACACAAGTTAAATTTAAAAATTCAATTCAGAAGTAAGTTTGGCAAGCCTTCAGGAGGAAGACCTTCAAACATAAAGGAAAGGACATTCCAACAACACAAGACTATTTTGCACCCACTAGAAAAAGGAAAAAGGAATGGAATAATGTGTTCTGAAGAGCATTGGAGCTCAGGATGCAGCCCAGAATGACCTATCCTGCAAATCCGAGCTTGACTATACAGAACAAAAGATGGATGTTCAATAATAAAGAAGAGTTTGAAATATTTTTGAGAGAGAAAACCAGAACTGAAGAGAGATCATTTGCTTCTTGAACACCCCAAAACAACATATGCAAGAGGAGTGAATAAACGCAGATAGCAACAGCAACTTAGGGATAACAGAAAGACCAGTAAGAAACTTCTCTCTAAATACATACAAGGAGGCAGGGTTGAAGATGGAAATCTAGTAGAAGTAGCAGTGAAGAGGTGGACAAGGGGCATTATGGACATAACTTGGTAATACCCTGCCTACAGGAGGTGAATGCTTCTTTTGTGAGACTACATTACAACATGGGAGGATACATGAAAGAGGGTAGAAAAACAGGGGAATAGAGAGGAGTGATTGATGCACAGGGTCAAATTAAGGGCTAGTAAAGATAGGAAGGTGGCCTCTGTGGTCTCAGAAAAAGAAGAGTCTACAGAGAAGTGGTAGGTGAAGAAGGGGGAAAGATTGAAAAGAGGGAGGAAGGAAAGAGGCCTTACTTTGGAGGTGGAAGAGGGCTCTACTGATGAATGCTCCAGTGGGTGAAGGAAGATGAGGACTTTATACTAGATGAGGCCTGGGGGATTGGTGCCTGAAAAGTCTACTTGTCTTGAGCAAGGGGAGGTGGAACCCCTATGGTCAATGGGCAACTGGAGTAGTGGGAGACTATGGACACAAGGAGGGCATTTCCAGGCAAATGTAGGGAGAAAAAAAGGTCAACAAGAAAGTGTATAGATCAATATACATGTGTGGAGGTGGTTCAATGGGGCAGTGTCCTCTCGACACCTGAAATAATTGTTATTGTTCTGAGAGAGAGGCATAGTATGAGGATTTATCTCCTTTTATTAAATTTTATTATTTGGGGGATCAGAGTCTTTTCTCCTAGTTGGAAGGTTATTGAGCTGATTGAAACCTGTCCCATGGGATGTGAAAATTTACTTAAGGTCTCAAACATTCCTCAGATAAGAAGCCAAAAAGAGATTTAAGGCTTCCCACAATAATTTGACTTGTTATATTGGTGGAAAGACTCCTCTAATTCTGTAGTTATATTTGAGGAATGTAAATCTCCCCTCTCAATCATTGTGAACTCTCCTAATATAGTTTAATCTATAACCTGACTTAGTTTACCAAAAGAGTCTGTTAAATTAGGGTGTTTGCTTAGGGGATGTAAGAGATTATGACTGTTTAACTAAATTTGTTCAACTTTTGTGGTCTAAGAGGATGTACAAGATTGATGTATGTCAAAAAGTTTTTATCTATCTCTCTGATGTAATTTTAGTCCATAAAAAGCCTTGTTAGAATCCTAATCTTTGTTCAAGGCTATTTTTCTACCTCCTAAACCTATGCTTAAACAGGTTTTTACCTCTATGATGTCTGCATTGTGGTGGATTTATTTGGCAGCAGTAACCTACCACACAAACCCAAAGAGGACATATTTCTCCTATGACAGGCACAATGAAAAAGGGAAATCCATGGGGTAAGCCCTACAAGGCAGTAGCAGCAAGTACCTAGAGGACAGAAACTAGAATTGATTACAGGGATAATCGATCATTGAATGAGGGTCTAGAATAAACAAAAGGAGAAGATGGATAATGAAGAAAATGAGAGAAATCCTTTTCAGAAGGGGTACAAAAATGAAATAAGAAAAAAACTAATGAATGAGACTAGCTGAAGGGAAGGAGATGAAGGGGGGAATTTATTTGACTCACTGAGACGGAAAAAGAGGGATAAGAAATATATAATTAGATAAAACAAGAGAAAGGAATAAATAAATAAAACTCTAAAGAGAAAAGGGTAACAAAGGAGAAGGGAAGATGGGGTGAGGGGAAGAGCGCCAATGGAAACAGAGCCATCTTAAAAAAAATTAAAGTAATGTAATTGAAAGAACAGGATCTGCAAGAAAAAAAATGAGCACAATATACTTTTAAAATTAATCTGCTTTATTAACATTTCCTCCATTAATTTCATAAGTTTAGACGATCAACAAAACAATAAACCAAGCCCTCATTTGTAGTAAATGTGCACAACATGTAGATGTGCACAATGAAAACTTAACAATCTGCTCTAGTAAACCTTTCTGAACTGGCTCTAACATATCTCTGTTCTGGTGCCTAACTCTACAAATCTCTTCTATGAATTTATGACAACACTGCCGAGCTTAATCTCTATATGTACAAAATCATAACAATACACCAGTAATTGTTTCATTGACTAATTACAGGTACACCCAGCTGGAAAAATCTGTATTCTCTCCCAGGACCAAAGTCCATGCCTACTCCATTTCTTGTTCATTGCTCAGAGTCATTGCTTTTTCCATCATACTAACACAGGAGATGGGAAGAGGATGAATAACTAGGAATTAGACAGAGAAGGGGTGGTCACTTAGATAGGAGGAAATCATATTGTCATGGAATCCAAGGGAGAAGAGAAACCGAGAACTGAGAAATTGCTATCAGATTTGGTAACTGAGAAGTTATAAGTGAACTTGGAGATGAAAGCTAGATTTCATAGGGTTGAGGAATAAGTGAGTAGTGATGAAGTAGAAGCATATATTTATTCATATATTTAAATATATCTATATCTATATAGATACAGATATCTGTCTGTCTCTCATGCCTGGAATGCCCTCCCTCCTCCACTCTGACTACTGACCTCCTTAGCTTCTTTTAAGTCCCAACAAAAATCCCACCTCCTACAGGAAGCCTTCCCCAACCCTCTTTAATTCCAGTGTCTTCCTGCTTTTAATTATTTCCTATTTGTCCTATATATCACTTATTTTGTATATATTTGTTTGCATATTGTCTTCCCCAATAGATTGTAATTCTTTTGCCTCTTTTTGTATCCCCAGCACTTAGCACACTGCCTGGCACATAGTAGGTGCTTAATAAGTGTTTATTGAATTGAAGTCTGAAAGTGAAAGGAAAGAGGGAGAGATGCTATAGCTAGGAAGGAATAGCACAGTCAAGTAAGAAAAAATTTAGGTATGTGGAGACCTGAACGTGTTTGTAGGCAGAGGTGAGGAAATCAGTGGAAAGAGAATGATTAGAGAAGCAAAAAGGAAGGGGCTGATTGATGGAGAGAAAAAGATCAAGGCTAAAAGTAGAGCATTTTGACAAGGAAGAAAATCATCTTTTCTGAGTCAAAAGAGTAGAGGACAGAGATTGAGGGATAAAAGTAAACTCTCATACTCAGTTAAAAAATTAATTTCAGAGATACATAATGGTGAATGCGTGACTAGACTGCAGCTGTTCTGAAGGAAAGCTGGTGGGTTTAATGGACTACAAGTTTAATATGATTAACATATTGAAATCTAATTCAAGAAGAGACTATATCAAGAGACTCCTAGCATCCAGGAATAAGGAGGTGATAGTTTTGCCATATCCTGCCTTGGTCAGAACACATCTAGCAAACTGTATCCAGTTCTAGACACAATACTTTAGAAAGGGCAGTGATATATTGGAAAATGTCCAGAGAGGAGCAATGAGGATGGTGAACAACTTTGACTTCATGCCATATGAAGGTGAGTTGAAGGAAAAGTGGATGTTTAAAGAAGACTAGGGGAAGAGGAGACAGGCAGAAAATAATAGCTATCACTAAGTATTTGAAGGCCTGTTATGAGGAGGGACTCCTGTTTGGCTGCAGAAGAAAGTGATAGGAGCAATGCAAACTGGGAAACAAACAAATTTAGGCTTGTTGTCAGAAAATAAACGAATAAATCTGCTGACCAATTAGAACTATCTAAAAGTAGAGTGTGCTTCCTCTCACTTGAGGTCTTCAAGAAAAAGCAAGGATGATTATTTTTTTCAGGTATGTTATAAAGGTGATTATTATTCAGGTAATGATTGATTTAAAAGGCAATTGAAGTGTCTTCCAACTCAGAAATTCTGAGAGGAATGGAAGAGAGTGGTAAGCGAGCACAGATTAAGTGCTCATTTTCAAAGTAAATAGGAAATAGTTACCTGCAGCTAGGTGGCACAGTGGACAGAGCACTGGGCCTGGAGTCAGAAAGACCAGAGTTCAAATTTTACCTCAGACACTTACTAGCTGTCTGACCATGGTCAAGTCACTTAATTCTTGTCTGCATAAACCTGGAGAAGGAAATGGCAAACAACTCCAATATCTTTACCAAGAAAACCCCATGGACAGTTGGTCCATGGGGTCATGAAGAGTTGGACACAACTGAACAACAACAGTAAGAGGGATTCATACGAAGTTGGGGGCTTGAGGGCAGTAGAAAAATTTTAATGTCCCTTTGAGGAATTTTGTATGGAGTCGATAAGATTAGATCATAAATTGGAAGGCATCTTTGAGGTTATCAAGTTCAATTCCTTCATTTTACTAAGGTCTAGAAAGATGGGTGATATGTTAAATGTCACCCAGGGTTTGTAAGTGGCAAAGCTGGGATTCAAATCCCAGTTCTCTGATTCCACATCCAACATTCTTTCCACCATGCCATATTATAGTTCAATGAATAACACAGGGAAGACCTTGCTGAAACTAGAAAGCATGCATTCGGATATAGGATGAAACACACATGAAAATCAGCCAGAGAAGAAAAACCAATTTAGAAAAAATGTTTAGACTAGCTATAATTAGAAAGAAATATATTCTAAGGCAAATGGTGCCTTAAATAATCAGTAAGAACAAGAAAACATGAGTAAATTGTCTCTAACATCAATAGTCTAAGACTTTAGGGCTCCTATTCTACTCTGGACATTAACTCAACTGGCCTAAGGCACATATACCACAGTGTCAGACTGATAGGTCATGCTTTTGGCTTGGAGTAATTTTAAGAAAGATATCAAAACATATCACAGTAAAGCATGTAAATTATCCCGAAGAACAACACAGACATATGTTTATGTAAAAACCTTTAAAATAGTATTAGAGATCATGAATAAAACCTGATTAGCCCTGAATTTGAAAGATATTAATATAAAAATTACTTAGTTCATATATACACCCATACGGCAGTTTTGAAAGCTCTTAAAAAATTATGTGGGGGGTGGGGCATCTAGGTGGTGCAGTGGACAGAGCACTGGCCCTGGAGTCAGGAGAACCTGAGTTGAAATCTGGCCTCAGACACATAACACTCACTAGCTGTGTGACCCTGGCTAAGTCACTTAACCCCAATTGCCCTCACCAAAAAAAAAAAAAATTATACAAATGCATCCTCCAGACTACTGCCTATTAGAAACTATCCTTTTATTAATACACTGAAATATAAATTGTTTCACCTAGTGCTCAAAACCAGCAGGTGAGTTAGGGTGGTGACCCGGGTATTCAAGGACAGAAAACAGGAAGGAAAGAAGAGGAGAACAATGGTTCTATATATTTTTTCTCCTTGCATTGCCATATTAATTAATGGTGGGATCTCCTGACCTCCCCATAGTCAGGATAAGATTGCTCTTTGGACAACTTAGCCTCCCGATCCTGGTCATCACATATCCAGGTGGCCAACTATGATAGAGGCTCACAAACTTACTTTGACATCAATCAACCAATCAATAAACATTTATTAAGCCCCTATTTTGTGCCAAGTACTATGCTAGGCACTGGGGATTTAGATAAAAACAAAACAGCCCCATCCTTCAAGGAGCTTATATTCAAGGAGGTAAGGGGCAGCTAGGTGGCACAATGGATAGAACACTGGCCCTGAAGTCAGGAGGACCCGAGCTCAAAATACGGCCTCAGACTAAACACTTGACACTTACTAGCTGTGTGACCCTGGGCAAGTCACTTAACCCCAATTGCCTAAAAATAAAAAAATAAAATAAAAAGTATTCAAGGAGGTGATATATACATATTTAAGCATATGTGTAAGGATGGGCACTGATTGAGGCAATCACCTCCATCCCATTTAGTCCTTATATCTTTATAAAGTGAAAACCTATCTTGATCTGATCAATCAGAGGTGTAAACTAGTGTAAACAAGATATGAAAAACTCTTTAGGAGCAATTGAAAATCTGTTTGGATTGGTTGTGGGACCTGTATAACATCAGGAAGCTAGTTTTGAATCAAGGATTTAGCATTTTGCATCCAGTATCTAGCAACTCAGTGCGGGGAGCAGCCAGGCAAGCCTCTAAGAAAGAATTACCTGGGGTGGGAAGAAGAGTGCCCCAAACTCACTCTTGTTCTTTCTTTCCTCCCTTGACTGAAGAAGAACATAGTGAATTTTAGAGAACCATATTATTTGGACTATTCTTAGGTATCCTAACAGTACCTTGAAGAATGCCATAAATGGGGGCAGCTAGGTGACGCAGTGGATACAGCACCGGCCCTTGAAATCAGGAGGACCTGAGTTCAAATCCGGCCTCAGACCAAACACTTGTCACTTACTAGCTGTGTGCCCCTGGGCAAGTCACTTAACCCCAATTGCCTAAAAAAAAAAGGAATACCATAAATGGTGTCAGTATTCACATTATAAGCCAAGGATAAAGTGGGTGCATGGAGGAAAGGCAGATTCAAGTCTCTATAAGGAGCTGAGAAGAAAAGTTACATTAGACTTGAGGGCAGGAGTGTGCTGGTAAATGTTTAACAATGGACTCTCTCTTGAAAAAAATGTATGAACAACATATTTTAAAATTCAATTTACAATATTAACACTCTCCCCATCACTTTCTTAAGTCTATCATCAACAAAAGAATAAATCAGGCCCTGATTTGTAGCATTTGCCAATTTCCAAACAAATTGTCTGCAACACACTCCAGAGGAAACTCTTGAAGATTCCAACAGAAGGTCTTCCAGGAGTAATGAGGTACTCCTTCGCCACATGTGCCTTCCAAGAGTGAGCCCTCTTTCTCCTAGATTCTGTAATACTGGAGGGAGAATATGTTAACAGACTTTTGGGGAATGTTTTATACTGACTGTTGTTATTATGTTGCTTTATCAATACTTTTTTTCTAACAGTTAATTTAGTCTAGCTGATTAACTGATATCAACTGATAATTATGGAAGGGAAAAACATACCCCTGGGGATTAATGAACTCCAACATAGTCAGTTCTGCTATAATTCTTGTTTTGAAAATATGAATTTGTTCCAACACATTGGATATGTTAGGAAACATTTTGGGCATAATGTCAATTTTGAATCTGCTTTTGCACAATTTCATCCACAAGAAACTCTGGGTGAATGCAGAAAACTGCACCCAAATGAACTGATTCACAAAGGATACAAAAAATGCACAAACTCACACACCTAAACATCTACCAACTACCTCAATATACCATGTTTTTTCACAAGATTGTGTTTTGCTATTCTTTCACATTTATAAACTTTTCTACATTAAAACAAAATAAAACATTCATTCAATATCCCAAATACATCTAATCACCCCGCTCTATTAGATTATGAGCTCCTTGAGGTCAGTAACTATCTTTAGCCTTTCTTTGAATCCCCAGTACTTAATTCTGTGTCTGGCATATAGAAGGCATTTAATGAATGCTTATTTTTTTTCAGTCAAACACAAGGTTTATTAGAACATCCACCATATTGGGCAGACTCTTAAGGAATCTAAGCATTTATATCGTTAATGCAAGTGGGCTAGATTTTAAGAATCTGAGCCAATGAATGCTTATTGACTGACCGACTTTTTCAAAAAAGTCATGCAATACTATCAAAAGGAAAGCTTTAAGTGAGGAAAGGCTTGAAATAATAGTTTTGAAAGAAACAAGAGAAAACATGGTATCTGGGAAAGTCGATTCCTTGACAATCCCTACTCAAACACTAATCAGTATTAGTCATGACTTTATAAGGGGTAATGATTGTTAGAAAATATTTTACTATACTCATCTAGTAATACATACTTAGTCAGCCATCTAATTATTCTTTTTTTTTATTTTCACATTAGTCATGTTGTAAGGAAGAATTAGAACCAATAGGAGGAGCCACAAGAGAGAGGAAACAAAACAAACCAGAAGAAAAAAAAGAGCAAATAGTATGCTTCGATCTGCATTCAAATTCCATAGTTCTTTCTTTGGATGTGGATAGTATTTTTCAACATGAGACTTTTGAAGATGTCTTAGATCCTTGTAGAGCTGAGAAGGGCTAAGTCTATCAAAGTTAGTCATCTCACGATGTGGCTGTCACTGGGTACAACGTTCTCCTTGTTCTACTCACTTCACTCAGCATCAGACCATACAAGTCTTTCCAGGTTTTTCTGAAGTCTGCCTTTTCATCATTTCTTATAGCACAACAGTATCCCATTACATTCATATGCCACAACTTGTTTAGCCATTCCCCAACTGATGGGCATACCTTCAATTTCCAATTCTTGGCCACTACAGAAAGAGCTGCTATAAATATTTTTGTACATGTGAGTCCTTTTCCCATTTTTATGATCTCTTTGGGATACAGCCCTCATCTAATTATTCTTAATCCATATGTTATATAAGATATATAGGAATATAGATTCTAATAGGAAGGCCCTATAATAGTCCTCTAGCTTTGAAATAATCGTTATTACTTGTTTACCAGCTATGGAGCTTATTTGTGCAACCGCAGGACCACAAGGATGCTAACATGGGTATCGTCATCCTGTTTTGCTCAGATTCCATGACTCAACCAAGCATGAGTGGGGTCATGGCATGGAAAGTCCCCTAGTTCTTGGAGAATCTTTATAGCTGTACCATCTCCTCTTGCCCAACCTTAGGTAAGCCCATCCATCTTGTGACTACCTAGTCAGCGGAGATATTTCCTGTCTTGCCCAACCTGTGACCCTGCATATATATTGTTTTGCTTATTTTAGCCTATGCATTATATGTCAAACAATGGAATTATTCTGTATTTAATATCACCTCTCTTAAATGTCTATATGCCAGGGCCTATAAAAATCAGGGCCCTAGAAGGAGAGGACACCTCAGATAGTGAGGAAGGTCTGGGGTCCGCTTCATTGAAGGGGGCCAACTCCCTTTAATAAAATGTTTTAGCTCAGAGCTTTGCCTCAGTTTCTTTTGGTTATCCAGAGTTTTCCCCATATGTCTCCCAAGGAACAGGCATAAAGGAATCCATCAGAGACAGCACCATGAAAATAAAAGAAACATCTATAGCTGAAGTGTTGTGCCCTTTACCTATGGTTTTTATTGCACTATTTTGCATAGGGTGATGATTTTTTGGAACACATATATCTATTAGAACAGAACTGACTTTACTAGAAAACCATCTCCAACCTCTGAAGGTTAAACTTGGAACCCTGAGGGCATATAGTAGCTATCCTTAGGGAACTTAGCCTGCCTGCCTGTAGGAATAAGAGAAGACCCCCAGAGTATGTGCTTCATATGCAAAACAGATAAAATGTGACCTGGGGGGGAAAGCATTAGCAGGTGGGGAGACCAGGAAAGGCTTTGTGTAGAATGTCACACTGAGGCAGAAGTGAGGAGAGACTGCATTCTAAGCTTGGGAAACAGCCAATAAAAAGGAACAGAGATGAAAGAGAGAGAGTCACGTGAGGATCAGCAAGAAAGCCAACTTAGTTTTACCATGGAGTAGTTGGAGTTGAGTAATAGGCAATAAGGCTGGAAAGGCAAGATGGGGTCAGGTTGTAAAGAGTCTTAAATGCCAAACAGAGAAGCTTATATTTGATCCTAGAGATAATAGGTAGCTGTGGAGTTTATTGATGGGGGGAGTAATATTGTCAGATCTGAACTTTAGAAAAATCACTTTGGTAGCTTTGTGGAGGATGGGTAGGAATGGGGAGACAAACCAATTAGGAGGTTATTACAGCAGTCCAGGTGAGAGGTGATAAGAGCCTGAATTTTGTTGGTGGCTTCATATGAAGCTATGCTCTCATCAGTTGGGTCTTTCCTCCATCATGAACAGATGGCTATTCATCTGTCACCTCCTTTTCTTGGTCTATATGTCCTTAATAATATCTTTTACAGTACATAGGGTGTACAAGTCATCACTGGCAATCTGCTGCAGCTTGTTTACCCCCATCCTATATCTTTCTCTTGTCCTTTGGATGACTTACAAGATAAAAAACAGGAAAGAAAAATAGGTACAACACAGGTGGCCCAATTTATAGGTACGCAAAAGAGCAGTAGCAGAATAGTAGTCCATAACTTTGCACCACTCCTACTTCCTGACTGTTCTAATCAGTGGTGCCGAGAACTATTTTTTGAAGTAGATATTTTAGGTTCCATTGCCATCAATTGTGAATTCACTGGGAAAATTCTTTCCACTGACGTCCACCCTCATCAGACGCCATCCCTTTGGATATAATTTATGTTTTATGTTTATATGTCTTGTCTTCCTACCTGAACTCTGCTACACTATACTTAGATGTCTTCTCACAAAGGAAAGAACTACAAGCCCCCTTCTGCCTCTTCTCTGTGTCACAGACTTAAGTTGGGTGAATAGTAGGCAGGATAAACCATAGAGGAGTACAGCAAGTAGGAGGTAAGGGTAGGGGAGGTGAAAGACATTTCTTGGCCACTTCCCACACCAACGCCTCTGAAGCCCCAGAGTACTTCAAAGTTTCTTTTTGTGTCCCTCTGCTTCCTCTGATACATTTTCATATGTCATTGTTCTATTTGTTCTTTTCTTTTGCAGTTTTATTCTGCCTTCTGGTTCTATAACAGTGATAAGCCTGTAATGGAGCATTCACAGGAGCCTTTCTGCTTTGAAAAAAAAAGAAACCCTAACATTTTAAGGCTCTCCCTGTGTGTGCTAGAGCACAGAGGGTCAGCCAAACATCAGTTATCAGAAGGCAAAATAAAGCCTCTTTTCAACCTTTTTTCCCCTCAAATCTCTCATTGATGGTGGTTTCCTAGGGTCCTGGGTTTATTAGATCTGCTTGGAAAGGCCAATCATTTTTGTTATAGATTTTCAACAATCAGAATTCCCAGATTCTAGGCCAGAGAACATTCTGCATGTAGAAACAAAGAAAGGTAAAGATGTGCTTACAAACAAGGGAGAGACTGATGGAAAGCAGGTATTTCAAAGTCATTGCACACACTAATATCTTTTATAAAATTTTTACTTCTGTCTAAATGGAAAACCCTGCCATGCTCTGATTCTCTAAGATGCTAACAAATTAAAACACTGACCATGAGCAGGAGTATAGAAGTAAAGTTAGCCTGTCATCTTTTTAAAAGATGCGTGTGCATGTCTGTGTGTGTGTGTGTGTGTGTGAGAAAGAGAGAGAGAGAGAGACAGACAGACAGAGAGAGAGAGAGAGAGAGAGAGAGAGAGAGAGAAGCATACAGGGGCTTTTTTAAAGGCTTTAACTGTTTAGACATTGAAAAAAATGTTCTTGGTCTGAAAGACTCTATATGACACAAGGTTAATACCATTTAATGGTGTCTTCTGCTTAAAGTCAATCCATAAGGACTCTAATCTTTCATCATTAATCAATTAATCAACAAGCATTTATTAAGTGCTTACTACGTGCTAGACACTGTGCTAGACACTAGAGATACAAAAACAGTCCTTGTCCTCAATGAGCTAACATGCCAATGGGGGAAACAGCATGTAAATAAAATAAGTACATATATGGTGGATCAGAATATAAGGAAAGTAGCCTTGGACAGGAAGCCTAATTGTAATCCTCAATTGGGATCTGTAGTAGGCATTCTATTACAGGGAAAAGAAGATCGAAGGTTTTAGAAGTTACAGGGTGACAGACTCCACTTAAAGGTATGCAACATTAAGTGGAACCAGGTTTTAATTTAGTTATTCTGCAGAGCAATATCTGCTAGTCATAGTCACTAAGGGGGAGAAATTTGGAAAAATTGCAGTATAGGAAACAAAAACTTGAATTTTTTTTTTTGCCAACCCAGGAAATATATTTCCTCAGATTATACAAGCAGAACCATTTCTTTTATTAGTGGCCAAGAATCTGAGTTTTCAATTCATAGAATTCAATTCATTTAATAAATATTTATTGAGTTATCTGCTATGTACAAAGAGCTGGCTTTGGAGTCAGGAATACCTGAGTTAAAGCTCTGCTTCTGAAATATACTGGCTGCATGACACCTGGGCAAATCATTTAATTTTTCAGTGCCCTAGGCAACTCTCTAAGATTAAATTGCAGAAAAGGTGCTAACCTATATTGTTAGAAGAAATTTCCTCACCTGGGAGTTCCCTATACCAATGAAATCTCTCTCTGTCTCTCTCTGTCTCTCTGTCTCTCTGTCTCTTCTCTCTGTGTCTATCTATCTCTTTTTCTCCAAAAGCTATAACCTCTGCCCTTCAGAGACTTACATTCTAGTTAGAGAAAAAAGATAAATAAACCATTCAATGCCAAAATAGCATAGACTATAATTGCTATAGATTTCAGAACCTGGGTGGAAGTGGGCTGGAGTATCAAACGAAGCCTTACAGAAGAGGGGAAAGAGAGATTTGAGCTGATTGTGAAGTATGGGTAAGTTTTAGACTTTCCTTAGAAAGGAAAGAGAAGGACATTCTGGGTTAGAGGAGAAGCTGAAAATCTGCATAATGTGTTTAGGGGAATGTGAAGAGATTATAGTCTGGCTGGAGAACCGGGTCTGTGTTGGATAATAATCAGAGAGGCAGCTAGGTGGCACAGTCGATAGAGAGCTGTGAGCCTAGAGTCAGGAAGACCTGAGTACAAATCCTGCCTCACACAGTCATTAGCTGTGTAACTTTCACAAGTCACTTAATCTCTTTTTACCTCAGTTTCCTCAACTGGAAGATGGGGATAATAATAGCATCTACCTCAGAGAGTTGTAGTGAGAATCAAATGAGATATTTGTAAAGTGCTTAGCCTGGTGCATGGTAGGTACTATATAATGCTAGCTATTGTTATCATTATTTTTAGATCATATTTGATGGGTAAAATGTGGTCAGATCATGGTGGGCCTTGTCAGGCTTAGCTGTTCAGATTTAACCTATGATGCCATAATTCTATACTGTAGGCAGTAAAGAGTCACTAGAGATTCTTGAACAAGGGAACACACTTTTGTAATTTGGCAGGCCTGTGATTTCATTGGTCCTAAGTCCTCAACTAACAAAGATTGTGAAGAACCTCCAATTCAATTAGACATTTATGAAGCTCCAAATGTGTGCAATACCATGTTAGGTTCTGGGAATATATTTGGATCATGACTGCACATCTGGTACAATGGATCACTCAGAGCTTGAGGATTCAAATAAACAATATCTTTAATTAGTCATGTTTGTTTATTTCTTAACATTCATTTTTAAATTTTGAGTTTCAAGTTCTCATCCTTCCCCACCCATCGAGAAGGCAAGAAATATGATACCCACTATATATGTGAAGTCCTGCAAAACGTGATGTCTTTGGGGCAGCTAGGTGGCTCAGTGGATAGAGCACTGGCCCTGGAGTCAGGGGGACCTAAGTTCAAATCCGGCTTCAGACACATAACACTCACTAGCTGTGTGAGCCTGGGCAAGTCACTTAACCCCACTGCCTAGCTAAAAAAACCCAAAAAACAAACAAAAAAAAAACACAACCCAAAAAACCATAATGTCTTTAATCAAAACATGTTCACATATGTCCAGCAAAAAGCACTCCCCAAAGTGGTTAAAAAGCAGTTCACAGGAAGTAACAGCAAGTAAATACTGCCAACAAGGAGGTTAAGAGCATTGAGCATGGAAGTTCTCTAGGGTGTCAAGTGCTCTCCACCAGAGTCTGAGAGCTAGGAGGCAGCTAGGTGGCGCAGTAGATAGAGCACCGACCCTGGAGTCAGGAGGACCTCAGTTCAAATATGGCCTCAGATGCATAACACGCACTAGCTGTGTGACCCTGGGCAAGTCAAGCCCACTACCTAGCCAAAAACAAAAAAACAAAAACAGAGTCTTAAAGCTGATTCTATATCCTCCTTGTCCAAAGGACCCACAGTTGAGTCCCAGCTTAATCTATCCAAGGTGAAATTAACTCAAAATGCCTCAAGCCTGTGCTTTAACTTCTGTGGGCAGTAGTATCTCATCTCCCCAATTCCACGAGTGTCCTGAACCACAGCAAAATGCAAGATGAAAATAAATTTCTAGGACTCAAGGAGTATACAATCTAATAAGAAGGATATGTCACATGTTCACAAATAAGTTTGATACAAAGTAAATGCTTTAAAAAAAAAAGGCAAAGGATAGGAAAACTTGAGAGAGGCAAAACCACCTTTACCTGAGAAGATCTAGAGCTGGGCTTTTATGTAAGGGAGAGATTTGAATGGCCAGAGAAGGGAGAGAGAATATGCCAGCATGGACGATGGTGGGTGAATGTGCAGAAGCACAGGAGAATCAAAAGAGATGGAGAGCAGCTCGGCATCCAGCCTAAAGGGGGAGGAGGATTCAATAAAGTCAGAAAGGTTGGTTTCAGACAAATTATGGAGGTCCTAAGATATCAGGTTAAAAAAAATTTGCATTTGATATTAAAGTCAATAGGCAGTTGCTGAAAGTTTTTGGCCATACAAGGTTACTATGTGATCATGCCTATGCATTAAGATCATTTTGGCAGTTGCAGAGAAGATGTATTGGAGTGGAGTCCTGGAGGAGTATTAGAGGTGGGAAGGTAAGTTAGAAGGCTGTGGCAGTAGTTCAGGGGAAAGTTTGGGGCAAATGGTTGGAAGCTGAAGTCAGGCTTAACAGTGGCACTTTTAAATCCAAATTATTTTTCTATAGTTGCTTTCATTCTGTGATAATAATAATAATAGCTACCATTTATACAGTGCTTACTATGTGCCAGGCACTGTGCTAATAAGCACTTTACAGTTACCTGATTTGGTCCTCACAACTAACACTGGGAAGTAGGTGCTATTATTTGAGGTAACTGAGGTAAACAGGGTTTCGGTGACTTGCTAATAAGTGTCTAAGACTGGATTTGAAATCAAGACTTCTTATCTCAAGGTCTGGCACACTAGCTCATTCATGCTCAATTACATTTGAGCTATGGAAAAGAATTGGGTGGAATGAGCCCAACATCTAATCTAGTGGCCCTTAAACTTAGCCCTTTAGCAAAAGTCCTCTAGATGACCTATTTCATAGATCTTGCTAAAGAGTTTTCTGGGACAACAGACATTATTGCAACTATAGTTTTTAAAATATTAATTTTGGTATATGTTATTATAGGCTCAAGTCTGAAATAAAATATACACATTTTAATAAAAGAGGCATTTATGTTACCACATAACTATATTATATGAGTCTATCAAGATTAAGTATAATCTAAAAGTAGGAAAAAAGGATAGTACAGAGGAATCTCTTGGGATCCTTCTCATGCATTTATATATGGTTCACTATGTACCTAAAATAATGAAATGTCATACAGTATGGAAGTTATGTTGACTCAATCCCCTCTTGTCCCCAAACCCTTCTTAGAAAATGATCCTAGTCCATATTCTCTCACTTCATATAAGATCGGTTTCATAGAAAAAGATTTTGGCTCTGGTGTAGATGATTGTTTTCCTTGTTCTATGAGACTCAGGATGATATATCACATTATATTTATGGTGAGATCTGGAGCTAGATTGATATCTACTATATCTAGCTGACACAAGATGATGTTTCACGTCCCAGACATCCACGTCCAACCAGACATCCACCAGGACATTTAGAGCCTACCCACTGCAGGCATCCTGTCATCTTCCTTCTCTTCATCCCCCACTGGCCTCACATTCTCTCATCATATTCTGAAAATAATAATAAAATTAATATTACTGTTGCTACTAAAAAGAATGTGACAATCTTTTTCCCTATGGTTCCATTCATAATCACTGTGATTGATTAGACTAAAACTCCCCTCCCTGATTACTACTGCCATATATATTTCATATTCCCTCTTTTAGAATGTATACTCCTTGAAAGTGAGGACTATCTCACTTTCATTATTTGTATCCTCAGAACCTAGCATAGAAAGTAATCATTAACAAATGCTTATTGATTGATTAGGTAGCTAGGTGGCACAATGGGCAGAACATTAGGTCGGGAGTCAGGAAGACCTATGTTCAAATCAGGCTTAAGACATTTACTAGTTGTGTGATTCTAGACAAGTCACTTAACCTCTGTTTACCTCAGGTTCCTCATCTATAAAATGGGGATGATAATAGCACCAACCTCCTAGGGTTGTTTCGAGAATCAAATGAGATAATAATTGTAAAGTGCTTAGCACAGTGCCTGGCACATAGTAAGCATGTAAATGTTAGCTATTGTTATTATGATTACAGCAAATGCCACTGTATATTTTTTTACACTAAAAAAAAAAATGCAGGTATGGCATGTTACTTCCCTACTCCACAATATCCAATGGCTTATTCTAGTTAAGATGGTAACATGACAGGTAATAAAGAAACCTACCTTTCCCTTGGAAACTCCAATAAGTATCTGAAAGAGGCACCAGAAAAACCATTTTTAAAGAATTGTAAAAAAGGAATAGATGTAAGCCCCTTCATTTAGTCCAAAACTTCACAAAAAGATGGTTAGAAGAGAGCAAAGCCTGACAGAAAAGACAAACTGGCAGCTAGGTGGCGCAGTGGAAAGAGCACCTGCCCTGACGTCAGGAGGACCTGAGTTCAAATTCGGCCTCAGACCAAACACTTGACACGTACTAGCTGTGTGACCTTGGGCAAGTCACTTAACCCCGATTGCCTCACTAAAAAAAAAAAAAGAAAAGAAAAGACAAACTGGGGAAACTAGCACCATCTCTAGTAAAAGTGGAAGCAGGAGAATGCCATACTAGGGAAAACAACACAAACTCTAATGAGTGAGCAGGAAGGTAGCAGAAGTGAGTAGAGTTGGAGAGCCAATGAGAAATCCCACGAATGGATATGAGCTAGCTGATACTCTGACAAAGAGTGTCACAAGCCACAGCCATTCCCAAATCAGGCACCCCAAGCCAGATCCCAGCCTTAGCCTTTCAGAACAGAAGCAACGGACACAGCCAGCCCCATTGGGTCACTGTATAGGGAGGTCATGCTGTGTACTACTCATAACACAAGGAACCAAAGGTGGAGAAAGGTCAAGTAAATGCCAACGTGGGAATGCCAGGAGGGCTATTTAGGAGCCTAAGATGAGCATGATTTCAGATAACCCACTGTGGCCCATATGGGACATAGCCGTAGTTAGAAAGAATAAAGAGACAAAATGAAGCCTGAACCAGAAGTGGAAATCTCCAGAAGACTAAGACAGAAGTCAAGGACTGAGGTATAGGATGGAGACTGTCCGTATCAACAGTGGCAGCATAGTCCAAGCTATAGACAGGACCAGACCAAAATCTATCTGATCCATCCAGTAGCACTGGAGGGTACTTGGCAGAACACAAAATCCCAATCTGAGAACTGAGGCTGATAAAATGAGTAAAAAGAAGGAAATATTGACACAATGAACAAATGCAATGGGTTAAGGGAAGCCCAAGAGGCAAATATAGAAGAGGCAAATGACTTGGCAATAAAGACTTCAAGAGTATCTGGAAGAAAAGAAGCAAAAGATTTTTTTTATTTTTTGGGTGAGAAAATTGGGATTAAGTGACTTGCCCAGGGTCACACAGCTAGTAAGTGTCAAGTGTCTAGTCTGAGACCAGATTTGAACTCAGGTTCAAATCCTGACTTCATGGTCAGTGCTCTATCCACTGCGCTACCTAGGAGCCCTAAGAGATTTTTTTAAATGAAATTGACAGATGGATAGGGGAAAATGGTTAAAAAGAAGAAATAGTTTAGATCAGAAGGTGGAAACTCTTACCCAAATAGTGAACAATCTGAAAAACAGAATGAAGAAAATAGAAATCAATGAATCCTTGAAACAACAAAAAACATTAGAATAAAATCAAAAGATTGGAAAAAATAAAAGGAAATACATTTATTATCAAAACAACTGACCTAGGGGCAGCTAGATGGCACAGTAGATAAAGCACCGGCCCTGAAGTCAAGAGGACCTGAGTTCAAATCCTGCCTCAGACCAAACACTTTATAACTCACTAGCTGTGTGACCCTGGGCAAGTCACTCAACCCCAACTGCCTAAAAAACAAAAAAACAAAAAAAAAACTGACCTGGAAAATATGTCAAGGAGAGATAATGTAAGGATTATCACACTCCTTGAAAACCATGAGCAGAGAAAAACATTGATGCAATATTACAAGAAATATAGAAGAAAATTGCCCAGATCTATGGGAACCAGAAGGCAAAGTAAAAGCAGGAAAAATCTACCAATCATCTCCTGAAAGAAACCCCAAGCTGAAAAATACATAGGAATATCATGGCCAAAATCCAGTATTTCCAAGACAAAAAACAAAATATTACAAGCAGCCAGAAAGAGTTTGAGTACAAAGGAATCAAAGTTAAGATCATATAAGATTGGCAGCAACTATATAAAGGAGTGAAAATTTTGGAATACAATATTGCAAAAAAGGGGGAAGAAGGGAAGGGTATAAGTATTTTAAAAGCACCTACTATGTGCCAAGCACTGTGCTAAATGCTTTTAAAACAAATATTATATCATTCAATCCTTACAACAACCCTGTTTAGGTAGGTGCTATTATTATTCTCATTTTACAAGTGAGGAAACTGAGGTTAAGTGACTTGCTTAGGGTCACACAGCTAGTATGTATATGAGGCTAGATCAGAACTCAGGTCTTACTGTTCTAGATTTATCTCTCTACTCACTTCACCACCAGTTGCTTTTTGGGGAAAAAAAAAGCAAAGGCTGGCTTACAACCAAGAATAATTTACACTGCAAAATTGAGTATTATCCTACATGGGGGAAAAACTGACTTTTAATAGAATAGAGGACTACCAAAGCATTCTTGATGAAAAGACCAGAGCTGAGTAGAAACTCTAAAATGTAAACATAGGAGGCAAAAGAAACCTTGAAAAGGTCTGCAAATTTGAATAATTGGTGGGGGGCTAACCAACTACAAAGTGCTTACATTCTAGTAGTGAGAGAAGAAACAAGAGTCCCTTCGAAATCTTTACTAAAGATTTTGTCTTTGTCTTTTTAGTAAAGACTTTTGTCTTTACTAAAGATAAAGTCTTTGAAAGCCATAAAAGGAGTTAAGTAAGATAAATAAGGGAGGAGGGTGGGGTGTCTGGTTTGTAGAAACTTTGAAATGAAAACACAGGAGGCAAGATAAATCTAGAAAGGTAAATACTGTACATTTGAGCAATTGGAAGGGGGCAAAATGATGATAACAGTGCTTACATTGCAATGAGGCGAAAAGAGACAAGTGTTCCTTTAGAACCTTAAGGTCTTCAAGCTACACAAAGGAGGTTAAGTAAAACAAACACATTTCTTCCATTTTGTTGGTTTTAAGAAAGGAAAGGGAGACTTTAAGGAAAGGACTATAATAGAGATTAAATCAGGAAGAGGAGGAAAACACTATTTCACATAAATGGAGTAAAGTATAAACAAACATGAACTAAAAAGTGGGGTGAGTTGGCATGAATTTGTTCTTATCTGAAACAGATAAAAGGAGAATGAACACAAACACACACACATAATCAAAAAGCGTTTGATATTTAGACTCAACAGAGAAACAGGTAGAGATTGGGAAAGGGGAGAGGAGGCATGTAAAAGAGAAAATAGATTCAGAAGGAAATAGTTACAAGCAAAACAAATTTTAACTGTGAAGGCTGATCATAAAGGAGGGATCAAAAAGAGAAATTATATTTAAGAACCATAGCTCTGGGTCTAGGCTTGGTGAAGAAAGGAGGCATAGAAGATAGCAACAAACCATTTCAATTATAGACTACTGGTGTTGATCAGATTCCTTTTCTTTTTCCACCCCCTTCTAAACTGGTGAACATGAATTGCCCAACATGGGAGGAGGTTAAGATCCTTTGTGATCCAGCTCCTAGAGAAACCACCATCAGAGAGGAAAGAGTCAGAAAGTGAGCAATAGTGGAAAATAAAGAAGGGTGGGAAAGACTGAAATTACCAAAGATCTCAGGAAGAAGAAAATTCAATGATCATAAGCAGATAAATCAACAAGGAAAACAATAACAGTAGGAGGAAATATGGCCTCCAAATCTAGTTAAAAAAAAAAAGCTCAGGTATCCGTGAATTAATACCGCAAAACAAAGAAACATGAGACAGAGGATCTACTGGAACTTAAAAAGTAAAAGGGATTGCAACATGTTTCTGAGTGGCTTAAAAGAGAAAGGAGAATTATGAGAGCAGAATTTATGCCCTGCAAAGCAAAAGTAATGGTCAGAATAGAAAAACTTGAATCCATGATGGCAAGTCCCACCAAAGAAACAAATAAATGGTCTTTGAAGAAATGAGTAAAGCACAAATAGATACTAGGTAATTAAATCCTAAAGGATTAGTGAGTCAAAGAACAAATTATAAAAACAGATAATTTAATTTCAAAAAATGACAAAAATGAGACAACATATCAAAACTTCCGTACAGTGAAAGCAGTCCTTAGGAGAAATGTTATCTATAAACACTAAGTACTTTCATCAAGAAACAGAAAAGAGCAGGAGCAAATCAGTGAATTGGGCTATGGCCAGTGGTGTGCTAGTATATGTTTAACAACTATTTCTCTAGAAAAAAAGACACTCTACACATAGCACACTTTAAGTTTAATCTGCATTATTAACATTTTCTCCAACACTTTATTAAGTCTAGAAATTAGAAAAAAAAAAGTAGATCAAACCCTAATTTGCAAATCTTGCAGATTTCCAAGGTGTAAATGCTCAGACTGAAATTTTAACAGTCACCTCTTTTGAGCAGCTTCAAGTTGTCTCTAACACACTCCTCATTACGACTAAAAAAATTAGAAAAAATGTGGGGAAATGGTGGCATGATAGAATGTAGAAGAGTCCAGATCTTCTGCAAACACCCAGGTGGGACTTAGAAATATACCAATCTGAAAGGAAATAAGAAGAATCAGCTGTAGACCGCCCCCCCCCCAGAATCCCGTGGAGGCTGAAATTTTTAAAAAAGCCAGGAAAAATGGAAAATAGAGGACAAGGCAGCCTTGGGTCTGAATGGGAAGCCCTAGGTGCACTGATCAGAGAAAGGCCTTAAGCAAAGAACAGCCTGAGTATCCCAGAAGTCCATGACAGGAGGAGTTCAGAACACAGAGTAGCCACAGGGAGTTGCAGGGTGGGTCAGCTTGGCACAAGTGTCCAGAGTCCAGAGGTGAAAGAAAAGTCCTAGGCAAAGACCATCCCAGGCTTAAGCCTAAAGCATTTTAGAGATCTGGGGGCAAGAGTGGTTCTCCAGGCAGAGACTAGTACCAGAGCAGTCCTAGAGGCCCCTGAAAGAGGAGCCTGCTCTTGGCCACTATAGGCAGGGCCAGGCAAGCCCTTACCCATACCATTCAGTTGTGGAGCTTGACCCACAGTCTAGATACTGGCTCCCCAACCTAGGTACTGAGGCTGCTGAAAAGAGCAAACCAAAGAAAATGCCATGAGGAAATACCTTTGTTTGAGAGATGCCCAGGGGATGAATTCTGAGGAGGATAGAGACCCCACAACAAGTCCAGGTAAAGCCTCAGGAAAAAAAAATTTCCTGATCACAAGCATTACTAGAGTGCTTGGAAGAAATGAAACAAGATATACAAAATGGGAATAACTAAGAGTAAAAGAACAATTGATACCTTAGAACAGAAAGTAGAAAACCTGCCCAAAGAACTAAATGCCCTGAAAATTAGAATGAGCCATAAAAGACAACTTAATAAGACAACCAGAAATGTTAAACAAAATTAAAAATTTTTTAAAGCAGAAGAAACTCTAAGAAATATTTATATCAATAACTGGCCTGAAAACCAGATCAAGTAGAATCCGAGAATAATCAGAATTTCTGAAAGTCATGACTTAAAAAAAAAAGTCTGAATACCATATTTCAAGAAATGATAAATGAAAACTGTCCAGAACAAAGAGCAAAGTTAACACAGAAAGAAACTACTGGTCACCTCTTGAAAGAAATTCCAAAATTAAAACTACAAGAAGTATAATAGATAAAATAATTCAGAGTTTCCAGGTCAAAGAAGAAATACTCTAAGCAACTAAAAATAAAGAGTATAAGTACCAAGGAGTCACACAAGTAAAGATCACACAAGATTTGGCAGCTGCTGCTTTAAAAGAGACATAAACTTGAAAGGCAAGTTTTGCCTTTTATTTCAAAGTACAAAAGATAAAAGTTTACTCAAGGCTAACTTGTCTGGCAAAACTAAGTGTAACCATATGGGGGAAAATGGACCTTTAATGGAATAGAAAATTGACAAGCATTTGGATACAAAAGGCCAGAGCTAAGTAGACATTCTGAAATGGAAACTCAGGGGCCAAGAGAAAGATAGAAAGGCACACATATTTGTTTAACTGGAAAGGAATATATAGGATGGATTGTTTATATCTTAATAAGGGGATAAGAAACAAATGTCCTCTCAGAATTCTAAATCTTTAGGGGTCATAGAGAAAGGATAAAATGACAGTGTGTCTATGGGTGGTTTTGTTTTGTTTTAATGGTTTGAGAAGACAAAAATGAGAGGAATAGAAAAAGAAAAGAGGAAGGCTGGGAAGGAAAATTATGATCACATAATAAAGGTGCAGAAGATGAAGAGTATTTAATTACAGAGAGGGGTAGAGGAAATGTGTACCCCATGAACTTCATTTTCATATGAACTGGATAAAGGAAGATTAAATGCAATTATATACACCAACATAAAAGGAAATTGCAGTACAGAAATATATTAAGTTAAAAAGGGAAATAGGAAAGGATAGAGGTGAGAGAAGGTGAAAGAGGGTTCTAAGAGGGAGTATAGGATAGGTAAGATAATAGTCATAAACAAAACAAACTTTAAAGTTGGAGAGAAGGGAGGGTAAAAGTAACAGAAAAAAACTTGTAATCAGGAATGGGGCAAGGGAAAGAGAAAAGCTGTAACAGAAAAGAAACAGGCCTTTTCATCTACAGATCACAAGTATCAAATTCCCTCCTACTTCTTCTTATTTGTAAAGAGAGGGGTAGAAGCAAAAAGAGGAAAAAGTACAAAAGGACAAGGTAGAAGGAAATATTAACAACCATAACCCTGAACATAAATCAAACAGAAGAAGATAACAGAGTAGATTAGAAAATAGAATTTGGTAGTATGGTTCTTACAAGAAAAACACTTGAAACAAAAAGATTTACATACAGTTAAAATAAGGGTTTCAGATAAAATCTACTATACATCAGCTGAAGTCAAAAAAGCAGAAGCAGCAATCATGATTTCAAATAAAGCTATAATAAATTTAGACATTTTTGTCAGTCAACTAACATTTCTTTTTTTTATTAATTTATTTTTAGTTTTCAATATTCACTTATATAAGCTTCTGTTTTAAATTTTCTCCCCCTTCCTCTCCTCCCCCCTCCCCAAAAAAGAGCTACTATAAATATTTTTGTACATGTGGTTCCTTTACCCATTTGTATGATCTCTTTGGGATACAGCCCTAGAAGTGATACTGCTGGGTCAAAGGGTATGCACATTTTTATAGCACTTTGGGCATAGTTCCAAATTGCTCTCCAAATGGTTGGATCATCAACTAACATTTCTTAAGCTCCTATTATGTGCCAGGAACTGTGCTAAATGCTGGGGATAAAAAGAAAGGCAAAAGACAGTCCATACTCTCAAGGAGCTTAGAGTTTAACCAACATGATTAAAAAAAAAACAACCAAGTAGGAAAATGACATTATTTTTAAAGATAACATAGATAAATTAATATCAATGAAAATTATCAATGTATTAAATAGGATAGCATCTAAATACTTAAAGGAAAAGTTAAGCAAATTGAAGTGAAAATAGATAAACTATAATTGTGGGAAACTTTAGTGTATCCTTTTCAGTCCTAAATAAATCTAACCAAAAGGTAAGTAAAATTTAAGGACCCAAGTATAAATCTTTTAAAAAATTAGACATGATAGTTTTCTGATGATTACTTAATGGGACTAGAAAGAAATTTATATAATTCTCAGCTATATATGTGACCTTTTTAAAAACTGACCATGTATTGGGGCATAAAAATCACTCCAAAAAAATGTAAAAAGCAGAAATTCTAAACACATCATTAACCAATCATAATGACATAAAAATCATATGTGATAAAAGGCCCTTGAAGAAAAAATTTAAAAGAAGTTGGTGTTTAAATAACATAATTCTAAAGAACTGTTAAGTCAAAGAACAAATTATAGAAATAATAGAAAATTTCATAAAATAATATAACAATAATGAGACAACATACCAAAACTTAAACAGTGCATCTTGAATTTATATCTCTAAATACTTTCATCAGCAAAAGAATAAATCAATAAATTGGGTATAGAACTAAAAAAAAACCTTGAAAAACAAATCAAAAATTCCCAGCTACACAACAAAATAAAAATTCTGAAAATCAAAGAAGAAATTAATAAAAAGCAAAAGCAAAAAGACCATTACATTAATAAATAAAAATAGTAGCTGTTCTTTTTAAAAAATAATAAAAAATTAATTTCATTTTTAAAAAGAGAGAGGAAAACCAAATTGCATCAAGAATAAAAAAAAGGAACTCACAATAATTGAAAAGGAAATGAAGGAAAATATTAGAAATTATTTTGCCAAATTATATACTAACAACACCAATACCTTGGAGGAAACAGATCAATTCTTATAAAAATATAAAATACCTAGATTCACAAAAAAAGAAACAGACTATTAAAATAATCCAATATCAGAAAAAGAAATTGTACAAGTCATAAATGAACTCCAAAATTAAAAACCTCCAGGACCAGATAGATTTATAAGTGAATTCTATCAAACCCATTCAAAGAACAATTAATTCTAAAAATGCTTAAGCTCTTTTCAATAATAATAAAAAAGCATATTTACAATTTCTTTCTATGATTAAAATGTGGTCCCTAATGAACACAAAAATTTTAAATAAAATATTAGCAAACACACGACAATTTTTAAATTAATTTAATTTAATTAATAATTTAATTAATAATAAATTTAATTAATTTAATTTAAATTAGCAAACACATGACAATAACACTTAACACGACAATAAGTTAACCACTGAATATAAGATTAGCTTTTATAAAGTGTTATTTATTTCAAAGGTATGGCAAAAACAAATATACAAATATTCACCCCAATGCCACAGGCCATTAGTCTATCAGGTAGAGAGGGTAATTAGGTTTTAAGTTTAGCTCAATTTCTACATGGCATTAATCCCACCAAATTCAAGTCCAAAGCCAGCTTCTGCTGAGCTTGTGGCCTTGACCCCATGGTATTCAGGATATCCCCCTAGGCTACCTCCAATAAATATCCAGGGTGGATTCCTGGTCTCCCAAATCCCCATGACTGTGTTCTACTTGTTTCACCTAAAATGGAACAACATATAAGAAATGAAAAGCAGGCTGATTTCAGAAAAACCTGGAAACACTTCTATGAACTGATGAAAAGTAAAGTGAGCAGAACCAGGAGAACATTGTACACAGTAACAGTAATATTGTACGATGATCAACTGTGAATGACTTAGCTATTCTCAGCAGTACAATGGTCCAATACAATTCCAAAGGACTCATGATGAAAAATGCTAACCATTTCCAAAGAAAGAACTGATGGAGTCTGAATGCAGATTGAAGCATACTATTTTTCACTTTCTGTATGTTTTTCATGTTTTTTTTTCTTTGAGTCTGTGTCTTCTTTCACAACATGACTAATATGGCAATATGTTTTGCATTATTGAACACATATAACCCATATCAAATTGCTTACTGTCTCAGGAAGAGGGGATGTGAAGGAAGGAGAAAGAAAATTTGTAACTGAAACATTTTTTAAAATGAATGTTAGTGGGGGCACAGCCAAGATGGCGGAGTAAAAGCAGTGGCTTGCTTGAGCTTTCCCCCAAACCCCTCCAAATACCTATAAAAAATGGCTCTAACCAAATTCTAAAGCAGCAGAACCCACAAAAAGACAGAGTGAAACAAATTTCCAGCCCAAGACAGCCTGGGTGGTTGATCAGAAAGGTCTATAACACTGGGCTGGGAGAGGAGTGCAGTTGGCCTGGGCACACAGGCCACAACGTACCTGGAGCAGGCCTCAGAGGACTGAATCCTGGGTAGCTGTGGCAGTTTCCAGATTTCTCAACCCATGAACTCTAAAGACTACTTAGAAGGTCAGTGGGAAAAGTCTGTGTCTGCAGTGAAAGAGAGAAGTGCAGGGTCCCAGCCCCATTCCTTGAACGTGGCCCTGGGGCAGCAGCTGCATCCTGAGCTTCTGGCCCACAGACTGAGGGGGAATGAAGTGGCTGATCAGAGGGGGATTGCAGGGATCTCTCTGCTGGTGCAGGATTCTCTTCTTTGCCATGCTTGGATCTGGGTCACAGTTCTGAGGGGTGGTCCTGGGGGGGGGGGCGGGGAGAGGAAATCCTCCTCACAGTTCCAACACAGAAAAGAGTGCTTGTGGTTCCTCACAGACCAGAGCACAGGCTAGGAAAGGAGTAAACACCTTGCCTTTGATCATAGCACCTGGGAAGAACTGAAAATTTACAGGTCCCCAGAAGTATCTCTGAAAACAGCTGCACAAAACCCCTGAAGCTTGGGACAGTACATTCTCCACACTGGAAACAGACTCTTACCTTAACTAAGAGTTTAAAACTCAAGTAATTGGCTGGGGTCATGAGCAAGCAGCACAAAAAGAGTCAGACCATAGAATCTTTCTTTGGTAACAAAGAAGATCAAAACATACAACCAGAAGAAGACAGCAAAGTCAAAGCTCCTACATCCAAAGCCTCCAAGAAAAACATGAATTGGTCCCAGGCCATGGAAGAGCTCCAAAAGGATTTTGAGAAGCAAGTAAGAGAAGTAGAGGAAAAACTGCAAGTGGTGCAAGAAAGTCATGAAAAACAAGTCAACAGCTTGCTAAAGGAGACCCAAAAAAATACTGAAGAAAATAACACCTTAAAAAATAGCCTAATCCAAATGGCAAAAGAGGTCCAAAAAGGGCAATGAAGAGAAGAATGCCTTAAAAAGCAAAATGGGCCAAATGGAAAAGGAAGTTCAAAAGCTTACTGAAGAAATACTTCCCTAAAAATTAGAATGGAACAATTGGAAGCTAGTGACTTTATGAGAAATCAAGAAACTATAAAACAAATTCAAAAGAATGAAAAAATAGAAAACAATGTGAAATATCTCATTGGAAAAACAACTGATCTGGAAAATAGATCCAGGAGAGATAATTTAAAAATTATTGGACTATCTGAAAGCCATGATCAAAAAAAGAGCCTAGACATCATCTTTCAAGAAATTATCAAGGAAAACCGCCCTGATATTCTAGAAGTAGAGGGCAAAATGGAAATTGAAAGAATCCACTGATCACCTCCTGAAAGAAATCCCCAAAGGAAAACTCCTAGGAATATTGTAGCCTAATTCCAGAGTTCCCAGGTCAAGGAGAAAATATCACAAGCAGCCAGAAAGAAGCAATTCAAGTATTGTGGAAACATAATCATGATAACACAAGATTTAGCAGCTTCTACATTAAGGGACCACAAGGCTTGGAATATAATATTCCGGAGGGCAAAGGAGATAGAATTACAACCAAGAACCACTTCCCTAGCAAAACTGAGTATAATCCTTCAGGGGAAAAAATGGTCATTCAGTGAAATAGAGGACTTTCAAGCATTCTTGATGAAAAGACCAGAGCTGAATAGAAAATTTGACTTTCAGAGACAAGACTCAAGAGAAACATGAAGAGGAAACAGGAAAGAGAAATCATAACAGACTTATTAAGGTTGAACTGTTTACATTCTACATGGAAAGATGATATTTGTAAGTCATGAGTCCTTTGTCAGTATTAGAGTCGTTGGAGGGAAAAAATTATATGTATGTATATAGATAGATAGATAGATAGATAGATAGACAGACAGATAGATAAATAGAGGGCACAGGGTGAGCTGAAGATGTAGGGGTGATATCTGGAGAATAAAATTAAGGGGTGAGAGAGGATTATACTGGGAGAAGGAGAAAGAAAGAGGTAGACTAGGGTAAATTATGTCACATAAAACAGACAAGAAAAGGCTTTTACAGTGGAGGGGAAATGGGGGAAGGTGAGAGGGAATGAGTGAATCTTACTCTCATTGGATTTAGCTTAAGGAGAGAATAACATACACACTCAATTGGGTATGGAAATCTCTTACCCCTCAGAAAATGGGGGGGAAGGGGACAAGAGAGCAGGAGGATGATAGACGGGAGGACAGATTGGGGGAGGGGGTAATCAGAAGCAAATACTTCTAAGGAGGGACAGGGTCAAAAGAGAGAATAGAATAAATGGGGGGCTGGATAAGATTAAGGGAAATATATTTAGTTTTTCACAATATGACTACTATGGAAGTGTTTTACACGACTCCACATGTATAACCTGTATCGAGTTGCTTGCCTTCTTAATGAGAGTGGGTGGGCAGGGAGGAAGGGAGAAAATTTGGAACCCAAAATTTTAAAAACAAAAGTTAAAAAAAATTGTTTTCACACGCAACTGGAAAATAAGATATACAGGAAATGGGGTATAGAAATCTATCCTGCCCTATAGGAAAATTGAAGCAGAAGGGGATAAGAGAAAGGGGGGAGAGATAGAAGGAAGGGCAGATTAGGGGTATACAGAATGCATGCCATCTTGGGGTAGGGAGAGGATGAGATGGGAAGAAAATTTGGAACTCAAAATCTTGTGGAAGTGAATGTTGAAAACTAAAAATAAATAAAGAAAAAGAACTGATTAAGAAAAGTACTTGAAAAAAACTAAAATGAATGTTAAAAATTGTCTTTACATGTAACTGGGGAAAAATAAAATACTACTAAAAAATAAAATGGAATAGCACAAATGAAAAGGCCAAAGATGCAAGCCTGTTTCTTAGGGATACAAGGCATAAAAGGATTAGGAAAGGAGGGAGCCTTTAGGCTCCCCCCTTATTGGATAGTATCATCTTCTGTGACTGAGGGAGCTCTTCACTTTCAAACTTGAATGCAGGGAAAAGCCACTCTAGTTGATGATTTAGGTCATTTCAAAGATATGGACCTTTCTGGCTACACAGCATGATAGGCCAATACAGAATGTCTACTTCTCCTTGAAGCTGGGCCCCAGCTTCTTCCACATGGAGGATGCCATCTTAGGTAGTCTAGATATGTGACAGTCCCCTCACTGCATAAGCTTAAAGGATTATATAGGATCAGGCCAAGCTCATAAGAAAGGGATCAATCCTCTAATGCTACATCTTTTCCCTTGTGGGGAGCCCTCGGCCTCAGACAAGTATTATTAGTCGGGGCACTGTATATCTCTGGAAGATGTGGAAGCTCATTGAAGAGGGAGGAGATTTGTATGGACTGTTGATGGGCTCAGGTGCAAGTCATTTTTCATTTTTTGTCAAGTTAAATAAAGCCTGCTGTATATTTGATGGTCTGTTAACTTAAGCTTTTGCATAGGAGATGAAGGACCTTTGCTTTTTGATGTGGAGACCTACACACGAGCCGAATTCTGTTGTTCCCAGGGGACACCCTGGGTGAGGGCACAAATCAATGAAAAATTCTTAAAGATGCTCCTAAGAAAGAGTCCTGTCATTGAAAACCCAGGGCTTCATTTTTGAGTCACAGATGAAATACATATATAAGCCCCAGGCCTTTTTTTAAAATTATCAAATAGCATCATATTCACTTCTCCCCCCATCCTTATCCCATCACTGCCCAGCATGCTTTCCCCTTCTTCTACCTCCCCCCTACCATGGGCCTGGGGTAACTATACTAATTTACTATATACTTTCCAGTATTCTTACACCTTACTCCTCAACATGTACTCTTTGATCCAGGACACAGGCCTCCTGGCTGTTTCATGAACAAGACACTCCATCTCTCAGCTCTGGGCATTTTCTCTAGCTATCCCCCATGCCTTCTCTCCTCCAACTACTAGTCTCTCTGGTTTTCTTTAAGTCTTAACTAAAATCCCCCCTTCTACAGGAAGCCTTCCCCATCCCCTCTTAATTCTAGTGCTTTCCCTCTCTTAATTATTTCCTATTTTTTCTGCATATAGCTTGATTTGTATATATTTGTTTGCATGTTATTTCGCCCATTAGACTGTAAGCTCCATGAGGTATAGACTGTCTTTTGCCTCTTTTTCTATGCCCAGTACATAGCACAGTGTCTGGCACATAGTAGGTGTTTAATAGATGTTTAATGAATTGAATCGAATTATCCTAGGGAAGGCTCTTTTTACATGGAAGGAATATATAAAAACAATGACAAATCATATTTCTAGAGTGCTTAAGGATTTACAAGGCACTTTCCTCAGAACGATCTTGAATTAGACATAGAGCAAATGCCACTTTACAATGAGTGAACTGAAGCTCTCAGAGTTTAACAACTTGCTTACTTGGTCACACAACAAGTAAATGTCAATGGGAATTCAAATCCAATACTCTTTTTCTTACAAGAAATATCCTACCAAATTTCTTGTACTTTGATCTTAATGATCCTTAAGTTTGCAAAGCATTTTTTTACAGATGATCCCATGTGATCCGTACAATATCCCCATGAGGTTAAGTACCACAGGCATTATCACCTCCATTTTATAGAAGAGGAAAATGAGGCTCAGAAAGGTAAAGGGACTTGCTCATAGTCACCCAACTAGCACAGGTCAGAGGCAAGAGTTGAAAACAAATAACTTAACTCCAGGTCTGGCATCCTTTCCACTAGACAAACTGTGTGCCGGTCGGGCTGTGCACTCTCCTTCTAACAGGAGCAGGCTGCCAGGGTCATACTCACCAGTCCTCGGAGCCCACCCGGATAAACATAGAGATGAGCCGATCAGGAGGTGCAAGCACTGGAACTTTATTCAGAGACCATCACGGAAAGGCCAAGCAGGAAAGCAAGAGCAGGAGCAAGAGAGCGAGCTCTGACCCCTACAGCCCCTTATATACCTTCCTAGCCCGTCCTCCTCAGCCCGCCTACTAGTGATTGATTGTAGGATCAGATACCGGAAGGGGATGTCTGGGGTTAGCACTGCACCAAGGGAGAGGACGTGACAAAGGAAGCTAGGCCTAGATACCAAAAGGAGGCATCTGGGGTTAGTGCTGCACCTAGGGAGAGGACTAGACAAAGGAAGCTAGGCCCGGATACCGGAAGGAGGCATCTGGGGTTAGCGCTGCACCTAGGGAGAGGACTAGACAAAGGGAGCTCGTTCTCTGCCGTCCCACTCCCACGTGGCACAGCCCCCTGCCTCAGGAGCACATGCTCAGGCTACTTCCCCGTATCCTGTTCCTACCCCAGTTCACCACAACTCCACGTGGCACAGCCCCCTGCCTCGGGAGCGTAAGCTCCGGTTACTTCCTAATATCCTGTCCCTGCCCCATCTTGCCACAACCCCCACATGGCATGTTGCCAACATCAGACAATCCCTCACAATTCCCCCTTTTTGTTTAATCAAGGGGGTGGAGACGGGTCTACAGACTAGGGCCTCGACCTAGTCCCAGAGGACCCAGGCCAAGACCTAGGGACCTTGAAGGTTGTACTAGAAGAGGGTAAGCTCTGGCAGGGTTTATCACACTGGAAAAGCTTTAGGTATGGCTCTGGCAATAGAATTAGTCTGTTTTCACAGGATTAACTTAGATAAGTACAGAGAAGTCTATCACCAACAGACTGGGTAGTTGGTATGAGTTTTTTGTGTCCTTTTTTTTTAGCCATGGCAACTCAAAAGGCAGAATAAAATATAAAATGGCCCTAAATCCTATGTGGACCCAGCCTACTTCTTCAGTGATCGTGGCAGTAGTGGGAAAGGGGATAAAGGATGTTCATCTCACAAGCAGGCTCTGGATCACTCTCCTAGATTTTGGTCAGATGAAGGAATTTCAGAGTTTTAGCAGCTGGGTGATGGCAAGATCAAGGGTATTACTATCTTTCTATGTGGATGAGATTAAATAGAGGAGTAAGTCAAGATAAGAGAGTAGATTGAGAAACTGAGTGATTGGGATGTCTAAGGGAGTGTCAATATGTATGCTGAAGTCCCTCAGTGTGAGGGCAGGAGTTGAGGAAGAGATTGTGAGCCAGGTACTGAACTCATGGAGGTTTGTAGGCAACAGCTACAAGGATTTTGATTGGGTGGAAGATGTCGATTGGATGGTTCTTAAAAGAGGAGAGCTTACTGAGAGGAAAGGGAAAAATAGGAATACTTCCTATTTCTATCACCAGAGAGAATGAATGGAGTGGGTACTAGTGTGGAGAAGTTATGAGGAATGGAGTAATAAGCTGAGGGAGTTCTTCATGCCTCTTCTCCACTTTTAGGTACTTTTAACCTCAATGAAGTAGAAGACTGGATCATCTGCTATAGGATATAGTGGAAATTATAAGGAGTTAATAGAGTGGCTCTAAGTTTTCCCTTAGATTGCACTAAAATCTGTCTATAACCATGGACACCTTTACCCTGTTGATTTGTTGATCCTGTTTCTGATTTTTGGGTCAAACAGAATAAAACAATAGATCTCTCTTCACCATGACAAAACTGCATTAATCCTTACAAGCTCTTGGCACTTACTCTGAAAGTCAGTCAATAATTATTTGTTATGCCTTACTGTGTGCCGGGTACTGCAGGTACAAAGAAAGGTAAAAAGACAGTCTTTGACCCCCAGGGTACTTGCTAATTGGGGAGACATGTAAATAACTAGGTATATAAAAGATATATAGAGTAGTTGTAAGGTACCCCGAGGGGGGAAGGCTTTAGCATTTGAGGTGGGGAATACAGTAAAGGCCTCCAGAAGGTGAGACTTTCACTGAAACATGAAGAAAGCCAGGAAAACCAAGAAGCAGAGTGAGGGTGCAGGTCACTGGGGACTGGGAGAGGAACCATACAGTTTGAGGAACTACAAGTTAGGCCTGCGGTGATGGGAAGCAGAGTTTGTGGAAGACAGTAAGGTGTGAAAAGACTGGAAAGGTAGGAAAGGGGTGAGGTTTTGAAACAAGGTTAACTCAGTACCCTTTAATGGTAGTAGACCTTATACCTACTTATGGTTTCTATTCACAGACTCAGGGTGAAAGAGCAAGGGTATATTCAGTGAGGATAAAGTAATTGGGTAGTTTTCTCTAATTCACTACAGTTAAGGCTAATGAGTAGCAATCTGCTACTCCTGTGTTTCTGCTTAATCCAGACTGTGCTTAAAATGTTTGTTTAAACCCAATTAGCATAAACCCACTAGACTTCTGTATGAGAAGTGTAATAAATGGGAACACACTCTATCCTGAAATGCAATTCTCTCCTGCTTATTATTATTTTGGAACCTTAGATTCAAAGCCACCCTCCCTCCCTTTCTGGCTCCCATTTATGTGCTGGTTTCTCTGATTAGAATATAAACTCCTTGAGGGCAAGGACTGTCAAGCCTACTTGTATTTTTTTTTCCCCCAGTGCCTGGCACATAGTAAGAGCTTAAATGATGTATCACTTCGAAAGATTTAAGAATTATAAACATAAAGACCAATCACAGATTCCAAAGGCCTTTTTATGAAACATACTACTCACCTCCTAATAGAGAGGTGACAGATTTAAGAGTGCAGGTTGAGATTTTTTTTGGAAGTGGCCAATGCGGGCATTTATTCTGCTCGACCACAGGTGTTTGTTACAGGGGTTTCATTTTTCTTACTTTCTAAATTGGAGGAGGGAGTGGTGGGATGGAGTGAAGGTTTATTTTTCGCCAACTGAAAAAATAAAAATAAAACCACCACCGTTGATTGAAAAAAAAAAGGGTCAAATTTTATAAAACAACCAAAAATGATTTATCTATTGAAAATATTTCATTGTTAATACTATTTCACCCGAATCGCCCCCATCACCTCTCCCTTTTAAAAACTAGGTTACTATGATCTTAAGGATCAAGCTTCCCTTTCTTAAAACATTTGTATTTTTTTAAAACTCAAACAACGAGAAAAGGGAATGCTCCGTCTTGGCCACCGCGGCTGCCACGGCCACGTCCCAGGTCCCGGTCTCATTCCCCGCACAGACACGGGAGAACGTGCGGCATTAGGGAGAAGGGCTGCTTCCCGAGGAGCGCAGGGAGAAGAAAAGACCGCGGCGCGGAGCCCACGAGGGTAAGCAGGCAAGCCCGGGGCCGCCCTTCCTCAACTCCCGACCTTGCGCTAACGCGGGGCGGCGGAGCCACCGACACACCAGCGGCTCCGCCGCCGCAGCCACCACGCTCCCAAGTGCCGGGAGCCCCAGCGGTGGACGAGAAGCGCCCGCCCTCTCGCGAGAAAGGGGCGTCGGCGGAAACCGGGAAAAGGGCGCCCCCTCCCAATCGCCCGGAGCTGTCCAACTGGGCGGGGCCCAAGGTAAACCCGCCCCTTCCGATTCTTCTCTTCCCCCCCACTCTCCCCTCCGCTGTCGCTCGCACAGACTTGGGCTTGGTGGGTCGGGGTGTGAGGTGTTTGCGGGCGCTCCGGCCGGGGCCTCCCTCGTGGCGGTTCTCTTCAGGAGGTGAGCCTTAGTCCGGGAGAAGGCTCCTGGAGCAGGCGGGGAGAAGGGGGCCAGGGAAGGAGGGCGGGGCGGGTCTGCCCTTCGCGGCCCCGCCCCTTTCTCTCGGCTCCTGCTCTCCATCCCTGCCGCCTGCCTGGGGGCTCTGAGGTCAGGTCCCCCGGGCGGCGGGGTCCCACCGAGGTGCTCTCGCCCTGCGGCCGCCTTTGTCCCGCCGCCGCCTCACCGACCTGCCCGCCCCCGCCCCCACCCGCTTCCCGCCAGCTTCTGAGCCGGGAGGATGGTGGGATTCGGGGCCAACCGGCGGGCCGGGCGCCTGCCCTCCCTGGTGCTGCTGGGGCTGCTGGTGGTGATCGCAATCCTCGCCTTCAACTACTTGAGGGTCTCCTCCCGCCACGTCCTGCTTCAGGAGGAGATGCTGGAGCTGCAGAGCCAGGTGCAGAGGACCGAGGTCGCCCGCAGTCACCTGGAGAAGCGCAACTCGGACCTCCTGCTGCTGGTGGACTCGCACAAGAAGCAGATGGACCAGAAGGAGGCCGACTACGGCCTCCTCAGCAGCCGGCTGCAGGCCAGGGAAGGCCAGGGGAAGAGATGTGAAGATGACAAGGTAAGGGCGACCCTCTCTTCCATTCTCCGCCCCCCCCCCCCAACTCCAGGCCCTTTCCCTCGGCCCAGGGGAATGGATGCTGTTAGCTTACTAGCACCCCAGAGGCTCCCTTATGCTCCCACAAATTCCTTGCTTCTGACATTTAAAGCCCATCCCTCATTCACTTTCATCTTCCATCACCTAGCCCCTGCTGGACTGTGTCAGGTAAGTATAGTTCCTGTTGGGATTGGCTTGTATGGATGGGGAAGGACCGCTCCCTCCCACCTTTTTCTTCAAGCTCAGCTGCTGAGCTGGCAGTAGCAATCATCAGGCTTATGTGGCAGCATCACACTCGCAAACACATAAATCTAGGGACTGCCAAGATTTGGTATGGTTATTATTGCTATCATCCCTATCCTGTACACCCTAAAAAAGGTTTCTTTTCCTTCGTTTTTTCTTTTTTAAAAACAAACAAACAAACAAACAAAAAAACAGTTGCACCTTTTCAGACTCAGCCTACCCACAGGAGTTATACAAGACTTATCCTTTAAGTAATAATTATTTCCACAGAACTATATGTTGGTGATTTCCAAATGTTACCTGTTCTTTGAGTCAATTTATATTATCAGAACCTAACATGACCTGGACATATTTGTTCCATATCTATCTAACTTATGTTATATTACAGATTGGTGGCTAAGTTTGCATAGAAGGTAGGACATAAAGATATAAGTACCTAGCTTAACATTTTATGAAAAGTGTTTCTCCGTGAGATTTTTTGGGGGGAGTGGGGAAGTAAAACATAATTTCTATTCCGTTCTCTAGGTTTTATATTTTATTCAGAAAGTGATAAATGACTTCAGATCAAAAATATTTAAAACCACTTTATCAATCTGCTAGTTTTTATGTTTTCATGTAGCAGAAATCCATAGCTGAAATAAATGTTCTTTATGAGCTCATTTTTGCTCATCACCTTAATTTGTACATCCTTGATATTTTTATGTACCCTTTGCCAACCACAAGTTATACTTGTAATGTTACATCAAAACCTTATTAGGTATGTCATTTTCCTAGATTTAATATTTCTTTTTAGACCAGCATGTGTTTCCCAGCCTTCTCTTCACCACAGGACTTGACCTCTTGTAACATTAAGAGTGAGGTCCTCATACACCTGCTTCATGAAAACCTACCACTGTTTATATCATGGGATCATATATTTAGAATGAGAAGAGATCTTAAATGTCTTCTAGTTCCACTATTTTGATTTTAACAACTTGAGGAAACAGACCTGGACAGGTGACTTTTCTAAGGTCACACATATTATATCAGAGTCAGGATTTTCATCTGTATATTCTGACTCCGAATCCAATGTTCTTTCCCCTGTACCATGCTTTCTGCGGTCTCAAGGGAAGAGCTACCTCTTCCTTCAAAAGCAAATCATTGTACCTCTATTTTGCGTCTCATTCCATCTTTCTTTCCATGGTCATCTTCTCTTTTTCTAGAATCATTGATAAGAATATCTATCTCTGTCTCTGTTTTTCCCCTCTTCTGCCTTCACACATTAGCACAGCTTTCTCATCTCCCAGAAAGAGCTTGCATTAGACTCTGCAACCTATTGTCCAACTTCTCTCCTTCCTACATACTTTGTATTTTTCTCCTACCAAAAGTCCTCCCTGTGGCTTACAACAACTGCCTCTACTTCCTTGGCCTCCATTCTCATCTTAATCCCTAGTAATGCATATTCTGTCCTTCCACTGTACTAAAATTATTTTCTTGAAGGTCACCAGTGACCTCCTCCTGAACAAATTCAAAGACCTTTTCTTAATTTTCATTCTATCTCATCTCTCTATATGGCATTTGATACCATTGTCATTTGCTTCTTAAAACTATCTCCTCCCTTTCAATGACATTTGTCTCCTAGTGGGTGTACTCACACTTCTCCAACTTGTTCCTTTTTGTTTTCTTGGTAATCTGTCTCTTCCTGTCCTCTGGAAATAAGCTTTGTTTTTAGCCCTCTTTTAGCTTTAGACCTGTGCTCCTAGCTAAACGTTCTAATGGTTTCACCTACTATTTTTGTGCTGATAACTGAAATTTCAGATTTGGAAGGGATCTCAGAGGTCATTTAGTCCAACTCATGCCTTCTCTAACAAATACGCATCTGTTACCTGCTTAAAGACTTCCATTAATAGGGAAGCCTATTCTCTCCTCAGACAGCCCATTTAACTTTTGAACAGCTCTAATTATTAAGTGGTTGAGCTTCTTTTGCAATATGCTTTTTTGCAACTTTTGCCCATTGCCCCAAGTTCTGCCATCGAAAGAATGAGTAAAACAAGTCTCACTATGCTATGTGACAATCTTTCAACTATTTGAAGGCACTCATCATGTCCCCTTGGAGTCTTTTCTTCTCCAACCCAGGTATTCTTAGTTCTTCCTTTGTATGGAATGTTTTCTAGTCTCATCATCACCCTCGTTTCCCTCCTCTACACCAAGGTGTAAATATCTTTCCTAAACTGTAGTAAATAGAAGTTAATATAGTTGTCTGGATGTGGTCTGAACAGGATAGAATATGGCAGGACCGTCACTTCTTTAATTCTAAACATTGTCTCTCCATTAATGAAGTCTAAGAATATTACCAACAGTGACCTGAGTGTTTGTTTCAGGGGTTTCTTTTTTTTCCCCTAGAGTGTGAGGTAGTGAGGGTAATAAGAAGAGTACAAAAGATATGTCAGAAAGATTCACAAACAGGACAGCTTTTAAAGTTACATGTTGAATTTATTAGTCATTTGAGGCTAAGATCAAATGTATATATTTAAAAAGAAAAGCAAACTCTACAATAATAGAGATTTGCAGTCTCTTGTACAATTCTCTCCTGTTTTACAATCTGTATAGAAATGCTCATTTTAACTGGTATTTTTTAAGTTCAGAATTAAAAAAAAAACAAAAAATGAATACTGAATAATATAACTAGAGTGCAAGAAATGGCACAAACAACATCAGGGACACATGACTAGAAAAGGAGGTGGTCTGGTTAGCTGGTTATATAGCGGAGTGAAAGGTTAGAGATAGACAAATGGAGTATTGCACTGGTATCTGTAAAACATTAAAAGAGCCAGAGTTAGAGTTGACCAGGGAGTCCAAACCCCTCATTTTATTTTTTTAATTAATAAATTTATTTATTTTTAGTTTTCAACATTTACTTCCACAAGATTTAAGTTCCAAAATTTCACCCCATCTCATCTCTCCCCCACTCCAAGATGGCATGAATTCTGAATACCCCTTCCCCTAGTCTGCCTTCCCTTCTGTCTCTTCCCCCTTCTCTTATCCCCTTCCCCTTCTATTTTCCTGTAGGGCAGGATAGATTTCTGCAACCCATTTCCATATTTCTTATTTCCCAGTTGCATGTGAAAACATTTTTTTTTAAACATGTGTTTTTAAAACTTTGGGTTCCAAATTTTCTCCCTTCCTCCCTCTGCACCCACCTTCATTGAAAAGGCAAGCAACTCAATACAGGTTATACATGTGCAGTTATGCAAAACACTTCCATAGTAGACATTCTGTGAAAAACTATCTATTTCCCTTAATCCTACCCCCCCATTTATTCTATTCTTTCTTTTGACCCTGTCCCTCCTCAGAAGTATTTGCTTCTGATTACCCTCTTTCCCAATCTGCCCTCCTCTCTATCATCTCCCTACTTTCTTGTCCCCTCCCCCCCATTTTTCTATACAGTAAGACAGATTTCCATACCCAATTGAGTGTGTGTTATTCCCTCCTTAAGTCAAATCCTATGAGAATAAGATTCACTCATTCCCTCTCACCTTCCCCTGTTTCCCCTCCAGTGTAAGAGCTTTTCTTTTCTGTTTTTTTGTGAGATAATTTACCCCATTCTACCTCTTCTTTTCTCCTTCTCCTAGTATAATCCTCTCTCACCCCTTCATTTTATTCTCCAGATATGACCCCTTCTTCTTCAATTCACCGTGTGCCCTCCATCTATCTATCTATCTATATACATACATATAATTTTTTTTCCCTCCAACTATCCTAATACTGACAAAGGTCTCATGAGTTACAAATATTATCTTTCCATGCAGGAATATAAACAGTTCAACCTTAATAAGTCGCTTATGATTTCTCTTTCCTGTTTACCTCTTCATGTTCCACTTGAGTCTTGTATCTGAAAGTCAAATTTTCTTTTCAGCTCTGGTCTTTTCATCAAGAATGCTTGAAAGTCCTCTATTTCACTGAATGACCATTTTTTCCCCTGAAGGATTATACTCAGTTTTGCTGGGTAGGTGATTCCTGGTTGTAATCCTATCTCCTTTGCCTTCCAGAATATTATATTCCATCTGGAATTTGGCTACAATATTCCTAGGAGTTTTCCTTTGGGGATCTCTTTCAAGAGGAGATCAGTGGATTCTTTCAATTTCTATTTTGCCCTCTGGTTCTAAAATATCAGGGCAGTTTTCCTTGATCATTTCTTGAAAGATGATGTCTAAGCTCTTTTTTTGATCATGGCTTTCAGATAGTCCAATAATTTTTAAATTCTCTCTCCTGGATCTATTTTCCAGGTCAGTTGTTTTTCCAATGAGATATTTCACATTGTTTTCTAATTTTTCATTCTTTTGGATTTGTTTTACAGTGTCTTGATTTCTCATAAAGTCACTAGCTTCCTATTGCTCTATTCTAATTTTTAAGGAAGTATTTTCTTCAGTAATCTTTTGGACTTCCTTTTCCATTTGGCCAATTTTGCTTTTTAGGGCATTCTTCTCCTCATTGGCTTTTTGGACCTCTTTGGCCATTTGGGTTAGGCTATTTTTTAAGGTGTTATTTTCTTCAGCATTTTTTGGGGTCTCCTTTAGCAAGCTGTTGACTTATTTTTCATGATTTTCTTGCATCACTCTCATTTCTCTTCCCAGTTTTTCCTCTACTTCTCTTACTTGCTTCTCAAAATCCCTTTTGAGCTCTTCCAAGGCCTAGGACTGATTCATATTTTTCTTGGAGGCTTTGGATGTAGGAGCTTTGACTTTGTTGTTTTCTTCTGGTTGTATGTTTTGATCTTCTTTGTTGCCAAAGTAAGATAATATAGTCTGAGTCTTTTTGCACTGCTTGCTCATGATCCTGGCCAATTACTTCAGTTTTAAACTCTTTGTTAAGGTAAGAGTCTGCTTCCAATGTGGAGAATATACTGTCCCAAGCTTCGGGGGTTTGTACAGCCGTTTTTAGAGATACTTCTAGGGACCTGAAAATTTTCAATTCTTCCAAGGTGCTATGATAAGGGGCGAGGTGTTTCCTCTCCACTGCTATAACAAGCTCCACCACACCAGTACTCCTCCTCACCCCAGGACCGCCCCTCAGAACTGTGACCCTGATCCAAGCATGGGCAAAGCTAGAGATTCCTGCCTCAGCACTGGCAAAAAGATCCCTGCAATCCCCCTCTGATCAGCCACTCGATTCTCCCTCAGTCTGTGGGCCAGAAGCTCAGGAGGCAGCCTCGGCCCGTGCTTAGGACTTGTGGCTAAGACCTAGCTTCTCTCTCACCATAGTCAGACTTTTCCCCCTGACCTTCTAAGTTGTCTTGGCGATCGTGGGTTGAGAAGTCTGCAAACTGCCACAGCTGCCTGTGATTCAGTCCTCTGAGGCCTGCTCCAGGGTTGCTATGGCCTACGCGCCCATGCCAAACTGTGCTCCTCTCCTGCCTGGCGCAATATACCTTTCTGATCAACCATCCAGGTTGTCTTGGGCTGTAAATTTTGTTTCACTCTGTCTTTTTGTGGGTTCTGCTGCTTTAGAATTTGTTTAGAGCCATTTTTTAATAGGTATTTGGAGGGGTTTAGGGGAGAGCTCAAGCAAGTCACTGCTTTCACTCTGCCATCTTGGCTCCGCCTCCAAAAGACCGAAACCCCTCATTTTAAAGATGAGAAACTGAGGCCAAGAAAGGTTAAATGACTTGTCCAGGGTCACACTAATAGTAAGTGATTGAGGTGGGATTTGAATCCATTTCTTCCTCACTTCAAGTTCAGCACTTTATCCACTATACCATTCTTCCTCTATAGAGGATCAATGGAAATATTTGGATAGAAACACACAAGATGAAAAGGTTTGGGTAGATTATAGTCTGTGTTGGTAGAAGAAATACTTATGAATTGAATCAAGGATCTATCATAGTAAGAGTACATTAGTTTGTTTGGCTATTATGTCATGTGGTTGACTCATTGAGCTTACTATAATGTACTAAAACTCACTTTATCTTTTTTGTGTCATTTGTTCTCTAGTCACATCTCCCCTATTCTGAATTTCTGCACTTGTTCTTTTGGAATCAAAGTGGACTTGAAATTTAGTCTTATTTGATTTAGTCCATTGTATTAGCCTGCTGAAATCTTTTAGAATCTCAGATTTGTTGTCCAGCATTCTGGCTGTTTCTCCCACCTTGTATCATCTGTACACTTAAGAAGCATATCATTTCTGCCTTTATCAAAGCAATTGATAAAAATATTGAACAGAACAGAGCAAAAGACAGATTCCCTAGAGTACTCACTAGAGACCTCCTTTCAGATTGACATTGATCCATTAATTATTCTTTGGGCCCAAGTTGTACTAGTGCAACTCCATCTAGCTGCAATTCTATCTACCTATATTTCTCTATTACATCTATTTACATCTTTTTAGTGAGGCAATCGGGATTAAGTGACTTGTTCAGGGTCACACAGCTAGTAAGTGTCATGTGTCTGAGGCTGCATTTGAATTCAATTTGAATTCAATTGAGCCTGACTCCAAGGCTAGCATTTTTCCACTGTGCCACCTAGCTGCCCCTCTGTATTACATCTGTAAAGCTCTAACATAAGACTTCATCATACACTTTGCTAAAATTCAGTAAAACATTCCTCTAATTTACTAGTCTAATAACCCTGTCAAAAAAAGGAATGAAGTTAGTCTAGCATAATGTATTCTTAATAAACCTGTGCTGGTTCTTAGTGATCTCTTGCTTCCCTTTGGGGATCCTCAGATACCATCCATTTTAATAATAAGTTCTAGAATTTTTTCAGGAATCAAAATCAAGCTCATCGTTGTTATTTATTGTTTCAGTTGTTTTTCAGCTGTGTCTGACTCTTCGTGACCCAATTTGGAGTTTTCTTGGCAAGGATACTGGAATGGTTTGCCATTTCCTTCTCCAGCTCATTTGCAAACAGGGTTAAGTGACTTGCCCAGGGTCAGACAGCTAGTAAGTGTTTGAGGCCACTTTTGAACTTAGGAAGAATGAGGCTTCCTGGCTTCAGGCCTGGCACACTATCCACTGTGCCACCTAGCTGCCCCCCATAAGTATGCAGTTTGAATCAATATCTTCACCTTCAGTCTCTTACTTTGAATGTCTTAGTATATCTCAGATTCAACAAAATACTCTTGTCCTTTGATATTTGGGGGGCATTAGGGGCACAGAACCCCCATAAATATGAAAACCATAAATAACTCTAGGAATAGAAGGAAGGAAGGAATAACCCACCCCAAATCTTTATTTTTAATAATTCTGATTATATTTATTTAACACACAAAACAAATAAAATAACGCATTGTACCCATAAAAAAGTTGCAATTTCTATGTGAGAGAGATTAGTGTCTCATAGACTATGCAGAGTCATCACAGCCGCTGGTGTAGCTACAGCAGCTGCTTCACTGATTTCCAAGTGCAAGATACAGTGATCACAGTGGGAAAAAAATCACATGATTTAGTCTGGATGGTAGAGAGACAAAGAGGAGGTGTTCCTGAGGAGGGTGTGTAGCCTGTAGTTCTCTAGTGCACTGAAACTTTTAACAAAATTTAACTGTTGGTAATAAATTTAGGTGTGTATACTTATTGTAGTAAATAATAAAGTAGATTAATAATATACAGTATTTATGCATTTATGATTTACTAAATTTTTTTTAGTTTTCTTTATATATGCATATCATCTGTGATTTTCCATAGTATTCCCAACTCTCCAAAAATTCCCATTTAATTATCAATGGCCAACCCTCAAATAACCAAAACCACCGATGTGGAACCTGAGAATGCCCAGAGATGACTGTAGTATGGAATAGTAGAACACCAAATGGGGAGAAGTGAGACCTGAATTCTAGAATCTGCACTGCCACTAATTTTAACTATATGACCTTAAGCAAGTCATTTAACTCTGAGACTTAATTTTTTTAAAAAGTAAAATAAGGAGTTTGAACTAAAGTTCCTTCCAAACCTTGAAATTCTGTGTTGATTAAAACTTATCTCCCCCCACTTTATTTGTCTCCACTTTTCAACTTTTTCATCTCTGTCAGCGATAATGTTACTAGATATCTGAGAATAATATGATTCTTCCCTTTCATTCCTTGTCTAGTAAGTCACCAAATCCTGTCCATTCTTTTGAAATATCTGTTATATTTTTTCCTCCTTGTTCCTAAGGCAACCACCCTAATCAAACCCTTTAATCTAATTTTTATTACTACAACAGTGCCCCATAACCGATCTCCTTGTCTCCATTCTATCCCCCTTCCATTCTCTGCTGCACAAAGTGAGGCCTAGAAAAGTATGAGGTCGTATAGATAGCAGGTGCCAGAACCAGCATTTAGATTCAGGACCTCTAACTCAATATCCATTGCTCTTTCTACTTCATCATATTCCTTAAGGATCTGCTCAGTGACTTCCTAGGTACTCTGATTCTCAGTAATCTTATCCTTTTTTCAAACTTTTGTACTTGTACAACACCCTTTGATATTTATGTATTGTATGATGCTCATACTTTTGTGTTGATCTTGTTTGCCCAACTAGATCATACTTTCTTTGAAAGTAGAAATGTCATATTTCTTATTCGATTAGTTCCTCTTTTATTCATTAGCTCAACATGAAATAGGTTTTTCATATACTGTATTTGCCTGAAGTCCAAATGGAAATTTTCTTCTAAATGATTGTCTTTTATTCTGATCTTTAATATGGAATAATTATAACAATACCTGGGGCAGGTAGGTGGCGCAGTGAATAGAGTACCGGCCCTGGAGTCAGGAGGACCTGAGTTCAAATCCAGCCTCAGATACTTGACACTAGCTGTGTGATCCAGGGCAAGTCACTTAACCCCATTGCCTAGCAAAACAAAAAACATTAATAACAATACCTTAGTCAGCTGTGTACTATACTTTCCCTTTTTGGTTCAATGTCTTATTTTCTTTCTCTTGTTACTTCACTTTGGTCCTATTCACAGAGAGCCCTTTGGTCATGGGGGCTGGGACTAAGTGGAATCTAAATGACCCTTCGAATGGTAGGAAAGCCATGTGTTTATGTCTTCACCTTTCTGAGAACTTGTTAGGACCTTGTTGTATAAAAATTGTGATTGAGAATGTGGGTACAGAATGGTTGGCTGAAGTACTAGGACAACCTGTTGTTTTAGTATCGCCTTACTTCTTTTTGGAGGTAAGACAGGATTACTTTGAGGGTTTGCAGAAACTCATTGAAAAGTATTCAGATTTACTTCCTGCATTTAGTTGCAGCTTCCTTATAAGTCAGGCATTTTGTGATAAACTAACTGCTATACCTGTGGAAGAAAGAAACAAACTGCTGGCCTAAAACCTAAAAATCTTAATGAGTTTTATTGAAGGATATTCTTTGTATAGCTAATAGACATCTCCAGACTTTTATGTAGATGGAGATGAAATGGAATGCTTTTAAGGTTTGTGTTTTGAGTGGGGTCTTCGCCAAGCCCTCTAAGACCACAGAAACTTGTAATGTTAAGTTGACCAGTGGGGGAGAAGGGATGGGAGATGGTAAAGGTGGAAACTCTTCAAATGGGTGGCAGGGAAATTTGATGTAAATCCTCAGGAAGGTTGCCTCAGAGATAGCTTTATACTAGTTATTTGGCAGCACAAAAGTTTGCAGTCTCATATCAGTTGGTGGGAGAAGGAGAAGAGGGTATTAGCATCTGTGTCATGAGGTGAGGTGGGGGAGAGGAGCACAGTGGTGTCGGCTCATCTGGGTGGTAACCATGGATGACATAAGATTTTCCCTTTTTTAAAACAAAAAAGTCCCTGCTATTAATGTACATTAGAATTGTTTAATTTTCTAGTTCCCAGCGATTCTAGGGCATCAATTGGCTGAATGAGGTGGTAAGAATGAGATGAGATCACTCATCTTTCTTATCTCTGCTTTGGAAGCAGAATCCAACTTCACAGAACAAATCCCCTTAATAAAAGGATTTGTTCTGTAAAACTTGGACTCAGTCAAAAGGCTGCACCTGAGGACCTAGAAGGCCACGTGTGGCCTTGAGGCCACAGGTTCCCCAGCCCTGATGTTTAGGAACCAGGCTCTACAAAGAAAAATACTTCTCTTGGGCAGACAAATCTTATTAGAGATCAGAGAATCCTTACATGTGAGAATACTTGTAAATGAAACAAAAGTAGGAAAACATTTAGAAACAGCCCACAAGATATTATTCTTCTGAGGAGTCTTGCTGGACAGAAATATTATAAATGTCATGATTGTGAAAAAGCTTTTAGTCAGTGCTCATCCATTTTAGTATCATAAGGTTTGTATTGGAGAGAAACTCTTCAAATGTAGTCCTTATGGGAGGGTCTTCAGTCATAGCTCTCACTTTATTAAATATCAGAGGGTTCATACTTTTGAGAAAACCTATGTGTGTAATGAATGAGAGTAAGCATTCAGAGATTGATAAAACCTTTTATTAAACATCAGAAGTCACATGAATGAGAAGCTTTATGTATACAGTTGTGAGAAACCCTTTGGGCCTAGACAAACGTTCAACATCAGAGGAATCCTACTGCAGAGAAAACCTAGTCATATTTAAGTGGACCTAGATATATATTTTATATTTAGTATGTTTCCTGTAGGAAGTATAACAATAAATTTTCTTTCTGGACCTATTTTATGAATATTTTTCTTTTGATGGGAAAATAGAGACCAATCACATTCATTGTTTTAAATAATAAAAAAAAACCTGCCTTTTACAGGCATTATTACAGTTTTGGAAACAGGGAGAGACCTTCTCACCAGTTCAGGTTTTTGTTGTTGTTGTTCAATCGTGTCCAATTCTTCATGATCCCATTTGGGGGTTCTTTTTTTGGGGGGGGAAGAGTATTTTTAATTGTGGATAGAGCTATTATGATTCTTCTAAATAAGATGCATTTTTTCATCTTATCAGAAGATATACCTGAATCTTCATTACCCTTTATTTTTTTTCATTTAATGTTTTTTTATTTTTAAATTAATTTATTTATTTTTAGTTTTCAACATTCACTTCCATAAGCTTTTGAGTTTTAAATTTTCTCCATCTCCCTCCCCTAGACAGCGTGCAATCTGATAAAGGCTCTACATATACATTCTTATTAAACATATTTTCACATTAGTCATGTTGTAAAGAAGAATTAGGACAAATGGGAAGAACCACAAGAAAGAAGAAACAAAATACAAAAAAAAAAAAAGAGAGAGAAAAAAAGCAAATAGTGTGCTTTGATCTTCATTCAGACTTGATAGTTCTTTCTCTGGATGTGGATAGCATTTTCCATCACGAGTCTTTTGGAGTTTTCTTAGATCCTTGTATTGCAGAGAAGAGCCAAGTCTATGAAAGTTAGTCATCAACCAATGTGGCTGTTACTGTGTACAATGTTCTTCTGGTTCTGCTCACCTCACTCAGCATGAGTTCATATAAGTCCTTCCAGGTTTTTCTAAAGTCCACCTGCTCATCATTTCTTATAGCACAATAGTATTCCATTACATTCATATAACACAGCTTGTTCAGCCATTCCCCAGTTGATGGGCATACCCTCAATTTCCAATTCTTGGCCACCACAAAAAGAGCTGCTATAAATATTTTTGTATATGTGGGTCTTTTTCCCATTTTAATGATCTCTTTGGGATACAGACCTAGAAGTGGTATTGCTGGGTCAAAGGATATGCACAGTTTTATAGCCCTTTGGGCATAGTTCCAAATGCTCTCCCGAATGGTTGGATCAGTTCACAACTCCAACAACAATGCATTAGTGTTCCAATTTTCCCACATCTTCTCCATTTGGGGTTTCTTGGCAAAGATACTGGAGTGGTTTGCCATTTCCTTCTCTAGCTCATTTTATAGATGAGGAACTGAAGCAAATAGGGTTAAGTAATTTGCCCAGAATCACACAGCTAGTAAGTGTCTGAGGCCAGATTTGAACTCATGAAAATGATTCTTCCTTATTCCAAGCCCAGCGTTCTATCCACTGCACCACCTAGCTGCTTCTAGTTTAGGTATATAATAGGAAATAATAGAAATACATGGATAAGTAGAAAACAAAGTATCCTAAGAGTTTTTTTGTCTCTGACTAACTTGACCAAGGCCATAAAAAATGGCTCTGAAGTCATCATTTTTGATGAAAGAACAATAGAGCCTTTGCTTTAAGGAGTTAGAGCTTCCTCCTATTTTTGTTTATGAATATTGACCTAGATAGGGTTGGGGGTAGGAGGAGAACTTCACAAGGATTTTAATGTTAAGGAGTAAAGGTCTCAACTTGCCAATACGGTTATAAATGTAAACAATCTCTGACAGTTAATCATCAAGCATTTAATAAGCTTATACTTTGTGCCAGGCACTGTGCTAGGTGTTTAGTATTCAAAGAAAAAAAAATCTTTGCACTCAAGCAGCTTAAATTCAAAGAGGTGGGGATGAGAGGGGGCGGGAACAATACAAAATGCACATATCTAAGTATTTATAAAACACATTCAGGACACATACAAGTTAATCTTCCGGGGAAGATACTAGCCAGTGGGGAAACCAAGGGAGGCCTCTTGTAGAGGTGGCACAATATCAGTTTGCTTATATTCATAGAGAGAGGCTGGCAGTTTAGTTTTTAAAGTCCTAAATATTAGATATATCCTTATTATGAACAGTATGAACATTCCATTATGAACAGGCGCATAGAACTACAAAGATCAAATGTTATGGAACACATTGGGGCAGTTAATGTTTGTTAGCTCTGCTATACACATGCAAGCTTCCTTGTGTTTATGACCCTTTTAACTCAATACCTGTCTCACCTTCTAGGCTCTTTGGGCACCAGTTGGGTAAGCAGTAGTTTTAACTCATAACTTTGCTTCAAAGCTCTTTGTACTGTACTGTAAGGAATCTAAGAATTGGCAATTTGCAGTCATTTAGGGTACTCTTAACTTCAATAACATGTTTAGCTTACTACTCTTCTTAGATGGGAGATGACAGAATGATACCAATTGACATGCAATATCAATTGAAACTTAATTAATTTGGATTCAAAGATTTTGTGTTGCTTAAATGCCAAGAACATAAAGAGATAGAGTTTAATCTGTTGTGTTACCTACAGGTAGGACAGGATAGGAGGAGCCAATCTTCTTGGTCATCAATCCTACAAGGGAGAGGGAGGAAACTAAAGGTACCACCAGGAAGACTTTACAAAGAGTGGAAGAGAAATATGGAAAGACACACAAAATAGACAGTCTTTAGGATAGGGTCCACAGGGTAGAAATTTTACTTGGAATTTAAGCCCATATGCACCTTACTATTTTTCTTTCTTTATTATGCTTACCTTTTCCGGACCTTGTATTGAACAAACTATTCTTTTTATTCTTAATGTCTCCAATGTTTAATCAAAGTGGATCTTTTGATAAGCTGGTTACAGCATTTTTGTTGGTGCTTTTCTGGAACCCTTGACACCAAGGGAGTTCTGACACTGAAAGGATTATATTAGTTGGATCAAGTCTGGGAGTCTAGTTTGTGAAGGCTGTTATTGAGTGCCTAATTCCTCATTATTATTATTATTTTTAACTATCTTGCCAGTTTGACAGGTGTAATGTAGTACTTTAAAGTTATGGTTAAAGCACTGGACTTGGAATCAGGAAGACCTGAATTTACATCTTGCCTCAGACCCTTACTAGCTCTGTGACCCTGGGCAAGTCACTTAGTCTTTTTTTGACTTAGTTTCCTCATCTATAAAATGGGGATAATAATAGTACCTAATTCCCAAAGTTATTGTGAGGATCAAATGAAATGATATTTGTAAAACACTTGGCAAACCTTCATGTAATATGTAAATGCTAGTTATTATTATTATTAGAAGCTTTTTGAGGGCAAGGACTGTCTTTATGTGTTTGTATCCCTAGTGCTTATCACAGTGTCCAGCACGTAGTATTTTTAAAATGCTTTCTGTTTCATTTAGTCATTTATGAATAGGTCCAGTAACACGTGAAGAGGCAGGATTTAGTTAATGGAAAGCCTTAAATGCATGGCAAATGAATTTAGATCTGATGCAGTGGCTTCTTTATGACACTATTTGTTGCTTTTAAAAAAAAAAAAAAATTCATGTCTGACAACCTTAGGAGGCAAGCTGCCAGGATTCAGAGGTGGGACCTGGAGGAAAAAAACAGTGGGGTGTTTCTGTCTCTTTCTGTGTCATTGTCATTCTGTCTGTCTGTGTCTCTTCTTTCTCTGTCTCTGTCTCTGGCTGACTGTGGGAGCTCTGTCATTCTGTCTCTCTCTCTCTCTCTCTCTCTGTCTGGCTGTCTCTCCATGTGTCTGTGTCCTGTGTGTGTGTGTGTGTGTGTGTGTGTGTGTGT
>NW_020954572.1:17398629-17494339 GCF_900497805.2 Vombatus ursinus | reverse complement strand
TGTCTGTCTGTCTGTCTTTCTGTCTGTCTGTGTGTATCTCTCTCTCTGTGTCTCTCTCTCACCAAGAATTCTGGTGTCTCATGTTGGTAATTCCACCATTGCATTTAGAAGACTATCCAAATGACTCCTGCTGAGCAACAGTTTAACATTTTTGTTTTCTCAGGTCAATTTGTCCCACATGGAATGACAAGATAATAATTTCTTAAACTTGTGAAAATAAGGTCATGTTTACTTACCTCAGTGCTTCCTTATGTACTTACCTTTACTGAACTTGGCTTTCCTCTTCCCTTTCCTAAGCCAGATCTGCTAATTTCCTTTGTACATACATCATAGCTCTTGGCAGGATTGTGTGAGCTACTGGATTTGGTATCAGAGGATCTGGGTTCCCCTGGCCGAGTTCACAGAGTCCTGGACCTGGACCTGGAGTCAAAAAAAACCTGGATTCAGATACTTTCTCTGATACTTCCTAGCTTTGTGAGCCTGGTCAACTCACTTTACCTTTCTAAACCTGAGTCTTCACTTTTAAAATGGAAATAATAGTTCCTGGCTTACTTACTTCAGAGTTGTTGTAAGGCTCTAATTGAATAATATATGCAAAGCACTTTGCAAACCTTCCCTTTCCCCCCAAAAAGAGAGAGATTGACAGAACCTACCAGTCCCTCCTGAATTCCCATTCCTGTTCAAACCAGCTCTACTCCTCCAGGCCACAAATTGGGTTTGACCTTCTCTTAACCCAGTGGCACTAGATCCTCTGGAAATGCCCACTCTATTCTCTTTTTGTTGTTGTTGTTGTTGTTTTCTTTAGGCAATTGGGGTTAAGTGACTTGCTCAGGGTCACACAGCTAGTAAGTGTCTAGTGTTTGGTCTGAGGCCAGATTTGAACTCAGGTCCTCCTGACTTCAGGGCCGGCGCTCTATCTACTGTGCCACCTAGCTGCCCCCCACTCTTCTCATCATACACTCCTGCTTCCAGGAACTTTTTCTCCAACATCCCTTCTACTTCCATTTAAACAAAATCTGATTTTCCCTACTTACTTCTCAACTGTCAGTGCTAGAAGCTAGTCTTCTAGTTTTCTTGATTCACAAGGCTGGGAGGATTGGCTGCTTCTCACTCCTCATTGTGCTTCTAAACCATTGCCATTATCCTTCAAAAACTTTTCCTGTGAATCGCATTGTAGTGAATTTATTCCATGTAGTGAATTTCAGTATTCATATTGATCACCTCTCACAAACAAATAGAGCAGTTTTGTTACTACTTTGTTAAATTTATGTATAAAATCATACAATTATAAAATATATAATTTAAAATAACTAGATAATAGAAGGTCATGATTTTTATGCTCTTTCAATGTTATTTGTATGTTGAAATGTTTGTGTTTATGTATGATTAAGTCTACAATAAAAAAGAAATTTAAAAACAGTCCACCCTGATCATACTTTCTATCCTTTTACCTCTCCCACTCTTTCATTTCTGTGTTATCCATTGGTCTCCTCTTTTTCTGGTTTCACTGGCTTCCATTTCCAGCTTTGACTGCATTGTTTGTCACCTTAGTGTCTACTAGCTACCATCTTAGAAACCATCATTCTTCTAACACTGACAAAACATGATCTAATCCTTAACCCTGGGTTATATTTAACCATCTGATTTCTTATCTTCTTCTGAGCTACTGAGCTTCATTGGAAAAAGTCATAAAGTCGAATTGATTTAATAAATGTATAGTATTCCCTTCTTTTTTTGCAATGGGGGATTGTGAGTATAGAATATTGCATATACTGTCAGACATGATTGATGTGTTTTACTGGAACTACTTTTTTTCCTTTTAAAAATCTTTTATAAGGTATTTTTTTTCTAAACAACATGTACCTGGTCTCTGGGTTCCATAGGATAAAGGGCTATATTCAGAAATGAATGTGATTTTTAAAATGTCACTAAAAATAAGATTTTTTCAAATGTATGGTACATAGCTTTAGCTGCACCCTGGCTACTGCCCAGTAACCCCTCTATCTTCTCTTCTTGACTGCCTTATTCCTCACAGTGACTGTTCCAGAACTTTTCACATCTCAGTCTTGAATCAGACTCTGATCCCCTCATACTTACAGCAGATGATTTGACCTCCTTTGCTGAAAAGATTGAGGCTATCAAGTGAGTGAATCTGATCAAGAGAGCTTTAAGCTGAAAAATAAATCTGTCTTCAGAACTTCCTCTGTGAGGGCATAACTATCTTCTCAGTCACCTAGGTTCATAAGCTTAGTCAATCTTGCATCTCCTTTTTCCATTCCTCATATTCAGTCAGTTGCCAAGTCTTATTAATTATCTGTCCACAACATAGGAATGTAGCTCCAGAACTTGAAGAGACCTCAGAAGTCATCTAGTCCAACCCCCTCATTTTAAGGAGACTTAGGGAGTTTAAGTGGCTGGCTCAAGACTGTTATTGCTGTTCAGTTGTTTCAGTTGAGGTTGACTTGTGTTCTTGGCAAAGATGGTGAAGTGGTTTGCCATTTCCTTCTGCTGCTCATTTTATAGATGACGAAACTGAGGCAAACAGGATTAAGTGACTTGCCCAGGGTCACACAGCTAGGAAGTGTCTCAGGCTAGATTTGAACCCAGGAAGATGAGTCTTCCTGATTTCAGGCCTGGCACTCTTATTTACTGAGCCACTTAGCTGCCCACTAACTGTCATTCAAACCGTCAACACTTCTAATCTAGACTATTATGATAGCTTGCTGATTGGGTATATGGGGTGTTTAGGGAGGACTAGCACCTCTGGTATGAGGGTTTGCTGGGCCCTTTCCACTCATCTACCTTTGATGTCCACCTGTCTCCCAACTCTTACCTGTGGTTCCAAGAAGCTATATAGCATGCACGGCAGCCACACCACAGTAAAAACATTTTAGCAGATAGACTAAATCAAGTTGAGGATAACCAACAGGCTTCAAACTTAGGGGTATGTCTACCCCAACCACGTGAAGACTTCTCCCAACAGAATGGGTGAATGAGAACAGTTTGTTCCAATGACCATGAAAGCAGCAAAATCAGGTATTGTAGGAAGAGCTTGGAGACATCGAAGACGCCAGTCATCCACTGCATCCCAGGCTGTTGCCAGTCACCCTGACTTTCGTCTTGCCACTGGACTTTGATGACTTTGGAAAAGAGAATGAGGCTGATGACCTTGTGCAGCTCTGCCTCATTTAAATCCAATTCACTCACAAGTCAAAATATCATCCGTCTCATCATGATGTCATTGGTCCTCTTCAACAATGAAGGACAAGCAACAACATTGGTCTTCCTGCTTCTGGGCTCTCTCTCACTAGTCCATCTTCCACAAAGTTTACAAAATAATCTTTCCAAGGTATAGGTTTGACTATGTCACTTTCTTGTTAAAAAAAAAAAAAGCAAAAACTTTAGTGGCTCATTGTAGCCCCTAAGATAAAATGAAAACTCTTTAGCCTGGCATTTAAAGCCTGTGATCTGCTCCAACCTACCTTTCTTTCTACCAGCCTCATTTCATTCTATTTCCCTTCCTACAGTCCACTGTGTTGGAGCCAAACTTATCAACTAATTGTTCCCCTACTTAACATTCTATCCTTCACCTCTATGTTTTCACACAGACCATCCCATGCTTTGAATACAGTCTCCCACCTTCATCTCTTAGAATCTTTCCTTCAATGCTCAGTTCATTTGCCACCCCTTTTGTGGGAACATCTTTGATTTCTTTGTCATTTGGGTTCTTTTCTTGCTCAAAGGAGACCGTATTTGCTCACTTATGTACAGTTGTTCCCTCTGGGAGATTGTAAACTCCTTTTAGGTAGGTATTATTGAATTCAGTTGAATGTAGGGGTATTGATCAAAGATAAAAATGTAGTTCACGAAATCATCCTAGTTTTTCAGATGAGGAAAATCAGACCCTACAATGTTTATAAAAAGAGGATCATAGATAACCTTTGTGGTTCTTCCTGGACATGTTTATGAAGGACATATTTATGCAAGCAACTCAGCAATGGAGGGGAAAATGAGACAGAACATCCATATTTATTCAGGGAAGCCTCTTAAGAAAGATAAGATAAGAAAGGGGCAATAAGATGGGATGTCAGGAAGCTGGAGGAAAATAAAGACAGGTTTCCATGGGTGGTGCTGAAGCAAAAAACAGAGTAGTTTGTGGTATATAAGAGATGCTTAGAAGCAAAATAAAAATAGGGAGAAGATATCTTGTCACTAAAAGGAGACAGAGTATATTTGCCTTAGAAAAAATGGATCTGTTACAAAGATCACCGAAAATGAAAGGAAGGGATAGAGAAACCATCCTGAAGAAATGAATGGAAGGAAAGAACAAAAAGAACAAGAATAACTAGTTCATTGCGTATAGAAACCACGGCCCCGAAGAAGTAGGAAGAAGGTAACATAGAATCTAGCAGTAAATAGTAAAGTAAGTAGTAAATAATAAAAATAGTAAAGAGGTAGAAAGAGACAAGGCTGAAGGGAGTAGGAGGGGAAAAAGGGAGTTCAAAGGAAACCTTGAAGGGCTAATTAGAATTTTAAAGCTTAAAGAAGGAACATGTCTTACAAATCTTAGAAATAGCATGAGATAAAGAAAGTGAGAAGTGTAGCCTATGGGGCTGTGAGAGATAAGTAAAACTATAATTTTAATATAAGAAGGACTGAAGAAGAATGCAGTTTCTCACATGAAGGACCTAGCAAAGTGCTCTCAAAAGAAGTTTAGTATTCCATCTCCTATGGGGTGGGATTTTTTAAAAAATAATTTCATTGCTATCTTTTGTTTTTATGTCATCTACATTTCCTAATGAATATTTCCTCCTCCCTTTTCCAGAGCAATTCATTATAACATAGAGTAAAAGAGAAGGGGAAAAACACTTTGTCAAAACTAACCAATTTGTCAAAAATATTTAACATTACATAGTGTTCCATGCCTATAGTCCTTCACCTCTGCAAAGGTGGGGGAGAGGAGTTGTCTTTTAATATCTCCTCTTCAGGCCACACCTGGTTATTGTCATTTCACAGCATTTAGTTTTGATTGTTTTATTGTGGTCTTTCCATTTACATTGTATAGTTATGTCTATTGTTTCCTGATTCTGCTTTTTGTACTCTGAATCACTTAATATGTCTTCTCATGCTTCATCATATCTTGAAATTTCTTTGAAATACCACAATAGTATTCCATTACATTCATATACCACAACTTATTCAGCTATTCCCTAATTGATGGGCATTTACTTTGTTGGGCAAAAAGTGCTGTTATAAACATTTTGGTTTATATGATATCATTCTTTTTGTCATTGACCTTCTTGGAGTATATGCCTGCTGTGGAATCTCTGGGTCAGAGGGTTTAGATGTTTAAATCACTCTTTTTGTATAATTTGAAATTACTTTCCAGAACACTTGGACCACTTTACAGCTCCACCAAAAATGCATTAGTGTAGCTATCTTTTCAGAACTCGGAGTGAGACTTCTAATACATATTATAGATGTTCAAAGTATGTCATCAGATTTGGAAGAGTTATAATTATGGTTGTGAATTGGGGAGATCAGATTTGAAAATGTGTGTATTCCCTAAAAGAAATTTGAAAGTAAAAAAATCCTTTAAGGATATAGTGCCTTTTCTGTATCTGATAAGAAAGATATCATTAAAGGGGATTTCAACTGTGTCTTGAGAAAAAGGCATTGAGTAGAAAGTACCAAAAATTAACCTATGAAGAAAACAACAGAGTAGAGTATCAAACCCAAGCATACAAAAAGGGAAAACAAGAAAAATAGTTTAAAAAGAAATGTTATGGGAGAGTTATTTATAAAATGGAAATTAACACATTTGAGGATGAAAACATCAGTAGGCAGCATGAAACAGAAGTAGGACAAAGCAGAAATGCATGAAGTGTATACATAACAAATTCCTATTCAAAGAGGTAGAACAGACAATACATGTTCAAGAAAAGGATATTGGAAGGAGGAAATACAGCAACATTTAGTCTTGGAATTCACCTAAGTAAAACATTTTTGAAATCAGACAATTGGAAGAATAGAGGAGGCAAGCTACAGTTAAAGAGACAGAGCTGATAGAATTTTATTAAAAGAAAAGGGAAAAAAGATTAGAGAATCTGTATTCTAAATAAAGACTCTTGGGTAACAGAAATGCTTAAACATACACACACATACACACACACACGTAAAAGAATTTGTCAGAAGAGTAAAATGTCATATAAAAGAGGATGAAACGTTTAAAAGGAAAACTAGTATTTTTAATGTATTGAGTTTATAAGTAACTGGTATGCAGAGTTTTTGAAAACAATGTTGGGGGAAAGAATCAATGTGTAACATGTAAATGCCCTTTATAATTGAAAGAGTGTGAAGAGCAAATGAGACTGGTCAGATATACATATAGTATACTACCACCAGATTAACTTACCCAAGATACTGCTTCACACTCTCCTACTCAGAAACTTTCATTACCCCACAGAAAAGCATCCAGATCCTTATCCATCATTCAGAGTCCTATGTAGTCTGGCTCCAGCCTAACTTTCCAGCTTTATCTTCCACTATTTCCCTATAGCTACCCTCTATTTTAGTCAAATTGCCATCTTCTTTATGACATTCATACATTGAATTCTTCTGGCTTTACTCATACCGCTCATCTGTTTGGAATGTGAACTTCTCTCCTTCACTCCCACATGTGCACTTATTGAAATCTTGCCCATTCATGTCTCAACTAAAATGTCAGTTCCCCCCAAAGTTAGGCTGATCAGCACGCCTAAAAGTATTATCTTAACTTTTTTGGTAATGCCCATGATACTTATCACATATTGCCAGTATTGTAATTATGTGTAGAGGTACTTTTCTCCTACTAGATTGTAAACATTGTCAACTCATTCCTTGAATACAGGGACTGTGACTTATTCATCTTTTGCTCTGCCATATTACCTTGTACATAGTAGGTGCTCAGTAAATATTTGAGTGAAGTAGATATGATACAGACATAAAATATTTTTTACCATTACCTCCTTACTTAATCTGTTAAGGAGAGTCTGTTTCAGAAAATAAAGTTACCTTTTTCATTTCTTGAAATAGCAAGAGGTGTTATTTGAGGGTGAGTGGCTTCACCTTCATGGCTGAAATTTTATAGTTAGTTTAATACTTTGTTATTGGTCTCCTTCCTATGATTAGACCCTGGGCTTTCAAGACTAAAAAGCACTGGATCTGAAGGTAGAGGACTTGTGTTCAAATCTTGTCTCTTCTGCTTACCTCCTATGGAACGTTGGGCAAGTGATTTAACATTCCTGGGCCTCAGCTTCCTCATCTGTAAAAATGGATTAGATGATTTCTGAGGTCCCTTCCAGTTCTAAATCTGTGATCCTGTTTCCTTTTATCCTGCGGAGCATCTGTATTTAAGGAAAGAAATGAGACAATTATTTTTAGAGAAGCAGCTGTAATATAGTGGAAAGAAGACTATATTTGGATTCAGAGGCTCTAGTTACAAGTTCTGGTTCTACTATTTCCTAGCTATATAACCTGGTGCAAGTCAATTAACCTTTTTGTACCCTAATCCTTATAAATATAATTGGAGAAATATACTACATACTTCATGGTTGTTGTGAGGGTCAAATGAGATGGTTTATATAAAACATTTTATGAAGTTCTGCATACCTATTAACTATTGTTATTGTAAGGAGGATTGATCAGGGGAATTCTTTTGTGATGAACTCTTCAATTATCACAGTGAGATTTAGGTGGAGTTTTCTTTGTTTGGAGATATCTAAGAGGTATCTCTCCATGGAACTGGGCATGCCCACAAGCACCTTACCAAGAAAACCTAGGAGACTTCTGATGTTACATATGCTCACTTGTAGCTTCTGAGCATGAGTCAGAGATACAATTCCTAAGTGGACATTCATAGCCAAAGAGAAAACAATGACTGAGGCATCACTAGGATTCCCACTGAAGAAGTACATGATAGATTTGCATGTGCTTGTACACAAACTAAGAGAAGAAATCTTGGGACTAGACTTTCCCAGCTCAAGAGATGGTAGCAGCCAGGGTACTGAGAGGCTTCCTGCAGAAATAAATGGAAGAAGAATATATATTTGTGCCCACTTATCTCAGGTTAGAAATTCCAGGATCAGACATTTGGGAGAAAAAGAGTTTTCCTAATGAAACTTGTTCCTTGGGGAAAGAAAAACATCATTTCCATAGTTCTTGAGCAGTGTCCTACTTGGAGAGCAAGGCTTTATATAATACAGGTCCAGGGAAAAGAGGGTTGCTTTCAACAGCCTCCAAAGTATGTTTCCCTTTTAGGGAGAGCTAAACCACATGATGATACTAGGAGTTTTGGGAGGTATTATAGGAGATGCTGTGGGACTTAGGGAATGTCAAAGGGTTACCTCAAAGGCATCACCAAGTTCAATTCTTTTCTGAGAAGGTTGCTGATGGGCTGAGCATTTTATGTGTGTTTTTAAAAACTCTGTGGACTTTTGTTAGTCTTCTGGGTCTTCATTTTTCTTTTTTTATGAAATAAAAGTTGTTCTCTACATACATACACACATACATATATACAAATAAGTATATCTATATATTTATGTATATATACAGGAATTGGTGATGGACCCTTTTTATTCATGTTCTGGGAAACCCAGAAATGAGTTATATCATGAGTATACTAGGAAATTTTCCTGGAATACCTTTGAATGGGGGCAGTAGTCCAGAGAAAAAATTACTCTTTTAGAGGTTTGGTCCCCAGAAGGATACCAAATTGTCATGAGCTTAGAATTTTAGAAGGCTCTAGGCCATGGGTTATATATTATTATTACTTATGAATTGGGATCATGTTTACCTAGAGCTTTGTTTACATTTCTAAATTAATTAGTTCATCAAAAAAAGGACATATTCAAGTCATCTAGTGTCATTTTATTACGTATTAAATATCATCTTTAGTTTGCTTTTCAATGTGAGCACCTTAAATACATCTCTGTACCTATCTTATTGTAATACATCTGCCTATCAAAATTAATCTTTCCTATCATGAATTGCAGTTGGGAAGTATAACCTGCCATTGGGCTTTTAAAAAATTATCAAGCAGAACTCATCACAAACAGTATTTTTTCAAAATACTGTATGCTGTATTTTGTATGCTGTACATCAAATGGAAAGGAATATTTTTATATGCAAACTGAAAATAAATTTGTGCAATTATAGAATCAAAACTTTCTGCTCTGTTTTTTATTATTAAGCCCACAATAAATATGAATATCTATGTTTCATTTAGTAAAATAAAATTTAATTTTTCTTTTTAGGTTAAACTACAGAACAACATATCATATCAGATGGCAGACATACATCGTTTAAAGGGTAAGAAATTTCACTATAGATTAAGTATAAGTAAATGGGTACTAAATGTCTAAAACTAAAGCCAAAGAAGTGGCGGGTTCCATCTATGAACAAAAATAGCAAAAACCTTATGAATAATATGACTTAAAACTGTCTATCTATCTATATATAAATCTGTAGTCATGAATGACCTGTTCATAGACTTTATTAACCAGGCCAGCCTGAGCTAACTTTTATGATTTAGCCAAGTAAAATTTTTATTTTATTCAGATATTACATCATTATATTAATGGTTATTGCTTTCATCAATTCAGGTACTTTTTGTAGTTCAGGTACTCCACAATCCATCTTAACTTTCTCATTGCACCAATCTGGATACAGATTTGGAGGCCTACAGTATCCCAATCTTTTTTCCAGCTGTCTAGAAAAAATATACAGTCTCCTCTGGATATATAAGTTTTGTACATGAGTTTCCTTACCCGCTCTCAAATACCATACAATCACTCATTTGGAGAGGCATTTACCACCAAGTAAAAGAATTGAAATGGGTAAGAGAAATTGATTAAGTCTCTTTATTTTCAAGTTCCTTGAGCTCAAGAAATCCTCAGATTTCTTATGTGAGTGGCCTTAATTTAGGGTCAAAGGAAATGGAGATCTTAATTACTTTTAAAATATAATTCTAAATTGCTTTGTAGAATTGTTAGACCAATTCACAATTCTATTACAGCGTCTTACTGTGCTTTTCTTTCCACAGTCACTCCCACAGTGACATTTTGCATCTTTTGTAATTTGTAATTTTTTTTTGCCAATTTTCTGAGTGTTAGATAAACCTTCAGAGTTATTTTAATTTACATTTCTCTTATTATTAGTGATTTGGAACATCCTGTTAATGGTTTGCAGTTCTCTTGAGAACTGTTTTTTCATATCCTTTGACCACTTTTCTATTGGGGAATGACTCTTGGTCTTATATTTATGTTAGTTTTCTATATAATTTGTATGTAAAACCCATATCAGAGATATTTGTTACAAAGATTTTTTCTTTTTCCCTCATCAGCAAAGGAGAAGGAACTTTTACCTAGAGAGGGGTTTGGAGTAGAAGAGAGAGTTTGCCAAATATTGGATAAGGGTTATTATTCCCAGCCAAACTGGCTGTTCTCCTTTTACAACATTCATCACCTGCCTCCATGCCTTTGTACAAAGCATACCCTAGGTCTGGAATGCTCTCACTCATCTCTACCTTCTGCATAGTTTATATTGGGGGCCGCCTCCTATGTGAAGCCTGAAGCCTTTCTTCATTCCTTTAGTTGTTAGTGCCCCTTCTTCTACTTAATGTAATTTGTCTTTTTTTTTTTACTTAGCTATGTATACATCTATCTCTCCAGAAGAAATTATACTCCTTGAAGTCAGAAATTGAATCTTACCTCCATTTGTTTCTGTGTTAGATCTTGGGTTCATGGGTTTAGAAGTAGAAGGGGTATTGAGAGCATCTGGTCTAACCTTTTCATTTTAATATGAAAAAACTGTCCCATGGAGGTAAAGTAATTCATCCCTAGCCATAGAAGCAGTAAGAGGTAAAGCTGGCATTTGAACCCTGATGTCCTACTCTAAACCCAGTGCTCTTTCCATTATACCTCACTATTTCACAGATAACATTTCACAAATCTCAAGAGTGTCCACAAGATTTGTTAGCCTTTATATTTATAAAAACCAGCAGGAATAAATTACGAAAGGAAAGTCATTCATGATAACTACAGATGTAGTCAAAAGACAGGGAAAAAAATAGGTGAATGTGAAAGGTATCTCATAGCAAAAATAACTGATCTGGAGGTACTCCAGAGATAATATAGAGATATGAGATAGAGAGATAATTTGAGAATCACTGGACTATCCAAAAGCCATGACCAAAAGAAGAATCTAAATGCTACATTTCAAGAAGTCATTAAAGAAAACTGCCCAGGTTTCTTAGAACAAGAGGGCAAAGTAGAAAGAGAAAGAATCCATTGATCATGTCCTGAGAAACCCCTAAATGAAAACTTCTAGGAACATTATAGCCAAAGTCCAGAGCTTGTAGGCCAAAGGAAAAAATATTACAATTGAGGTGTAGCCAAGATGGCGGAGTGGTAGGAATTAGTACAACTTAGCCTCCCTCCACAAAATTCCTCCAAACAGATCTAGAAAATGGACCAGACCAAATCCTAGTGGAGACATCCAGAAGAAAGTACAGTGAGTCACTTGTCTAGCCCAGGTCAGCCTAAGGAGATAGATAGACAAGGAGGTCTGCTGACACTGGGGATAGAGTTGGGCCAGAAGTATACCAAATGTGGAGCACCCTAGCACCAAAGGAAAGACTGTTCACTAGCAAAAAAAGGAGGTCCCAGATCTGGGAAACTATGATGAAGACAGGTATGAATTGATAGCTCTGTTGCCACTGCCCCATTCCCGGGCATAGATCCAGAGTGGACTGATAAGATGATCTATGCAAAGGTTGGTATTCTAAGTGGAGAGACACTGGGCAGTGTACCAAGAAAGGAAGAAGTTCAGAAGACAGCAGCAACAGCAGCAGCACAGAGTCCAGGTGCAGAGTAGGGTCTCAGTTGTAGCATCTAGCCCAGCCTGCAGAGGAATACCCAGGGCAGGAATACCAGACTGAAGTAGATAACTACAGTTCTGTGACTGAACTAACAAAACTTTTCAGCTAGTTGATTGGGGCCTAAGTTCCAGAAACAGTCTACTTTTGCTCAGACCTAAACCCAAGTTACAAAATTGCAAAGCTGAGACCAGGATGGCAGCAATCAGACTTTGCCCTGAATCAGACTGCTTCGGGAATGCTGAAAGCTTGTAGGTCCCCAGGATGTCTCTGAGATCTTAGAGTAACAGAACACCCAGTGCCTCAGAAGGTAGCAACAAGACTATCCCAAACCTTCTCTCTGGAAGTGTGGCAATTGGAAGATGGGGAGGAGAGAAGGGACAAAAATCTGGCCAAAAGCCAAAGCTGAGGCCTCTCTTTCCTTCTCAGGTAGTTCCTTTTCAGGGGTATGTTGGAAAGCCACATGTTTACAATTCTCCCATCTTAGTTCAGTTTGCTCTATCCAAATATGATTCTCCATGGGATTTCATTCTATTTCCAAGAGTTTTTTTTTTCCTCCACTAAACTCTCCTATGAAAACAACTAGTAAATGACATTTGAAAAGGTGGTGATTAGTCGTAAGCATTTAATTCACTGGAAGTGAACCTCTTTGGCTTAGCTCCTAAGGAGCTTTTGAAGTGTGGATCTTTCTCCATAAATTTTCTTTTTCTTGCCTTCTCAGTAGGTGGGAAAAAGGGAGGGAGAGAATTTGGAACTTAAAATAAGGGATTATGAATTTGTAAATATCTGTGTGATGAGAGACTGTTGATATATTAAAACTGACAATATTATATAGGAGCCAATATGGTAAAGTAGCAGGAAGCAATACAGCTCTCTCTGCCCCTACCCCAAAAGTCCTCCAAACAGACTCCAAAAATGCACTTAATCCTGATGGAGAAATTTTAAAAAATTATAGTGAGTTATTTTTCCAGTCCAGGTCACCATAGGAAAACAGAAAAAGAAGTCTGTAGACACTGGGGAAGGATTTTGGCTGGGAGTACACTGTACATAGCACTTCAGTGCAAGGGAGAGGCTGATAACCATACAATGACAACCATATGGTTAAGACAAACAGCTTTATAAGAATTAGGAATTCTGATGAATGCAATAATCAACCACGATTCCAGAGTATTGATGCTGAAACATGCTACCTTTCTCATGATAGAGAAGTGAAAGAATCCAGGAGACATGAATTTTTTTTTTGGACTTGGCCAATGCATAAATTTGTTTTGCTTGACTGTATGTGTTTGCAAAAAGGGTTTTGTTTTTCTTTTGTTCTCAACAGGAAAGGTGAGGTTGTAATGTGAGAGAAAAAGATAGATTTTTGCTGATTGAAAAAAAATTAAATATAATTTAAAAAGCAAACAATCACAAAAATGATCTGATTAGAGATACCTGAAAATAAAACTGGAAAGAGAAAAAGCTTAAGTTTAGTTATTGCTGTGTAAAAATTATCCTTATCCTAATTAGTTATTTTATGTGAACCATCACATTCTCATTTATGTTTTGTTAGCAGATAATACCATGACAAGTATGCCTGATTAAATTTGTTGTTTAATTTTGAGTTTGTTGTTAGCTTTATACCTATGTAAGATGCAACTTTAAAGTAAAGAAAGTTCTTTAATTCACAAACAAAAGTCTCAATGTTAGGCATGTATGTCCACTGGTCATAGTTTATTCATGGAACATGGTTGTCTTTTTACAATCTGAGGAAAAATGTAAGGGATTTTTCTCTTGTTTTTTTGTTGCTATCATATATCGTCTGATAAAATAATAGAGATAATTACTCTTTTTCCACACTGTACTTAAATTCCTTTATCAGGAGACCAGGGGAACAATGCCCATAACAGTAGTGAGCAAAGTAGGTTGTTTAAGATGGTTTATACTGTTAGATCATACTGTTTCTATGAATAAATTAAATCACAAACATTTAATTGCCTTCTCTGTGCAGAGCTCACTATACCTAGGCACTAGGGGAAGATGGAGAGTTTAGATAAAATATGTACTGCCCTAGTGGAGTTTATAATGTGCTGACGGTAAAGGCACAAACAAAAATAACTATAATCCATATGGGATAAGTGAATTAGAGATATGCAAAATAAAGTGCCTTGTGAGGTTCAAAGGAGGCCATTACTAATTAGCTACATGATGGAAGTCTTTTTAGAAGAGGTGGCATTTGAATTGAGATTTAAAGGATAGATAGGAGTTCTGTAGAAGAGGGAGTAGGTTAGCTGCACCATAATGAGGTTTTTTTATGACTCCATAGCTCTCAAAGGCAATCAACCGAGATATAGAGGATGAATGGAGGGGGAGTATCCATGATAATAATAATATTGAAAACAATAGCTAACATTTATAGCATTTTATATATGTTATATGTTACCTCACTGGATAATTACAACAACCCTATGAGATTGACGCTATTGTTATCCTGATTGTACAAAAGAGCAAAATGATTCAGAAAGAGGTTAAATGACATGTCCAGGATTATACAACTAGTAATGTATGTGGTAGGATTTGAACTCGTGTCTTTCAGACTCCTGGTCTTATAATCTCTACTATTCCACTTAGCTACTGATGAAATCACAGATTATTGAATTTGTGAAGAAGGTAGAACTATTTGTACTATACTTTCACTTTCATCTTTAGTCTACATAGTATGAGAAGAAGATATGACTTCATTACTTTTGGTATGAGTAAACACTGCTAAGCTACACAAATTTAAAATAAATTTCGTTATCCATTTACATATAAGAATCAAAGTACTATGCAAATGATATTATTTATCACCCTTAAGATTATGGATAGATTAATTGGGAAATGTGCAGTAATTTTATTTTGAAAGCCTGCTACAACTTAGTTGAATTTTTTAGTAGGAAGGATCAGAGAAAGTGAACTTTCCTTTTATTATTTATTTATTTTTGGGTTAGAACAACTTGCTGAGCTTCGTCAAGAATTCCTTCGACAAGAGGATCAACTTCACGATTACAAGAAAAACAATACTTACTTTGGGAAGAGATTAGAGTATGAAAGGTAAGAAGGTCAGAAGTATTTATCCATATTTCTTAATTTAGAAACCTAAATATACTCCCCTTTTTAGTTTCTATTCTCCTCTTTCTGCTACTTCTCTACCTATTTCAGCCTTCAGATCTCTCTGTTCATTGGCTTTGTTTGTCCTTTTGGAATCCATATTTGACACATTTCCATTTTAGCACATTGGAAATCAGAGTAGTTCCTCTTACTTCGCCCATAGAATCTATGATCTATCTGTCTGTCTTAATAACTTGTATTACACAGGCCTAGAAATTTTAACAGACTCCTTTAGATGCTAAATCCTTCAGAAAAGACAGCATGTATATCTTTATGTGTCAGAAAAACCCATTAGCAAACCTAACAAATAGGAGTTAGTAAAAATTTACTTTTGGATCAGTGATCTCCGAAATATGAGTATTTCCTTCAGTGGTGCAGATATCAATCCAACCACGAGAGTCATCCAGCATGACTCATTCATATCTTCCTTTAAATCTCCTACAGGGTGTTAGAAGCCCTTTTGTAGAATTTGTGATATCACATAGTTATTATTGGAGCCTGTAGGCTGTCAATTAGCTATCCCTCACTCTCATTACATGACCAAGCCACTTCTTTTTCAACCATTTATCTCTCTGATGATATCCTTTATACTACTTCATCTACACAGATCTTCATTGATTTTGAGCTCCAGACTACTCACATCTACCGTGTACCTTTCCATTGACCTTTGAGTGACTTGCAACTTTAATTCATCAGATACAATATAATTTCATAAGCGAAAGCCACAGTTTCCCATATCTATTCATATTATTTATATATACATGTATATATATGTATATATGTATACTTACATATACACATATACACACAGATTTTGTAACTCTATAGGCTGTCTCTCCAGCTGCATATTATAGTGTGGACAATAGAAATCTTTTATTCACTTAGTTTTTCCTCTGTGGATAGTTAGATTAAGCTCTTTTTAATGGTTCTAAATCCCATTTAAAAGCTATTTATATTCCAGGGCTTGATGCAATTAGTACAGTGCCATCTGCAAATAGAAGTATATAGAGGACCTCAATTCCACTTGTACTATATATTGGACATCTTCCATGACAGTGATATATACTTCTGGAGAAAATATATTTGTCTTATTTTATATCTTTCTTGATTTAATAACAGTAGTGTTGTTAGACAAAGATATTTTTGGTGTTACAACTTCCAGGGAATATTGTATGATTTTGATATATGGATGAGAGACCTTTTTGGAAGACAGCATTTATAGTGGGATCTTATATTTTCTACACCTTTCAGTCATTTGTGTGACTATAAAGATGTGGTTTGCTATATAATGTCATTTATAGAAGACTCTCTAGTCCCTTTTCATACATTTGTCTCAGGATGCCTTGTGTGAATTAATTTCATAATAATGTTGTATAAAAGAGAATGTAGACATATATGGAAGACAGTTATTGATATTTTATCAGTCACCTTTCTGTGAAGATAATAAAATTATGTATTTTTTTTCCCAAGTGTTTAGCATCCTTGCCTCTTTCAGATAGCTTGAGAATTGATTCTTCTACAACTTCAAGTTTGTGTTGCCTCCAGCATAGATCTCCTTTGTGTATACTTGATTTAATCTAGCTATTCTTTCCATCTTTAGTCCCTAAGTATTTTTAAAGTGTTTACTGGCTCTTTAAAATGACAGACAATAATCTAAGTCCTGGAGATACAAAGAAAGACAAAAGACAGTTAACTACTCCCAAGGAATTTACCGTATCTGGAGGAGACAATATGCAAACAACTATATATAAACAGATGGGAATTGTAGATAACCAACCCAGGAAAGGCTCTAGCATTAAGAGAGAACAGAAAAAACTAGGACCATATAAGTGTTTCCTTATTTTAGTATACCAGGAATGTAACATTAATGCACAAATATGATAACTTTCTTGTCATTGATGAAGGAAATTATTTTAAAATTTTTTTAATGATTTTTCCAATTTTTGTCTATTTGTTGCCTTCTTTCCAGTTTCATTCATAGATGCTCCTGAGATGATCTGACATACTTGGGTCTCTTGCCAAGCTTTCTGCAAACTTTTGTTTCTTCCACTGTTCCTTGCGGTTTTATTGGAAGATACCGTTCATAATCTTCCACCATCTTCTCCCATAAGATGTTACAAATGAGCCAGGTTGCCCTTGGCTGACATATTACTCTGAGTTTCAAGTAGATGGATTTTGTGCTGGCTAGGGTAGTTTTAGTCTCTTCTGATCTCCTTTTGGGAGAGTTGATTTATAACAGTTAAACTTCTTTAGGAAGTAATGATAGCCTGTGTTGATGCCTATTTGGTTTTTAAAATTTATTTCCTATTTTCTGGTATTCATAATTTGATTAAATGGACCAAGTTGGAGTTGCTTCACTTATATACTATGTCTTCTCATTTTTATTCTTCTAATTAGGTATTGATTTTTAACTTTGCCCTAACAAGTCCACTGTCTGACTATACATAGACAGCTGATTCAGAAGTGCCTCCCATATCAGTAACCAATCATATCCTGTCTATCAGAATACAATAAACTTTTCTTTTTGTGGTATTATTTGTCATTTCCCTTGTTCAGTGACTCCTGACTTTGTTTGAAAAATGTATTCGTGACATAAGGGTATGGAACTTTTGTACACTTTTATGAGCCTGTAGCCTCCCTTATTTACTCATGAACATCTTTTCAACAAATTTTTCACTGTCCTCCTCAGTACACACTTTTGTATTAAAGTATTTGTTGATTAAATTTGGAAGTTTTTATCTAATTCTTAGAGAATTTCTCTTCTTCCTCATTCTCCGAAGGAGATGTTGGCACGTAAGTTGCAATTATTTTTGTAATCTTTTTGCAAATGCTCATTGTGAACATTGTAATACAAGGTGATCAAATGTCCCATGAAATGATGGTTCCTGTTGCCCTTGAGTATAAGATAAAACCCACTTTACTGACTCATCTTTCCAAGGAGAGCCATTTTTTTTCCCATTTAGTTGTAGTTCCTTTTATCTCCTAGTTTTAAGTTTCTTGAGAACAGGAACTGCTTCATTTTCATCTCCAGCAACTAACTCAGTCCTTGGTATATAGTAGGTGTTTAACAAACGTACTTAACAAATTGATTGATTGATTAGTATTAGTTTTACTTCTAGTAAGAATATCAAGATTGGTATGTTTCATTTCCTCTGATAACATATTCATGTGTTAGTCACTAGACAAGGATCTCACATTTTATAGTAACAACAGTTAAATTAATATTTTTGGACAATTAAATCCTCTGTCACCCTTTTTGCTACTTTGTCACTATCATTTCAGAAATAGAAGAGTGCCATGCAGGCCATTTTGTGTTTTTCTTTATTTCGTGGGTTGTCATGACCCAGGAATTCATCACTAAGCCCTCAGGTAATAAGGATGTAGGTTTAGATAGGTTGGTCCTCAGAAAGCAAAGAGTCAGCTGTCACTACCATACTAATAGCTTTTACACTGTTGTAGAAACTATTAGTGCTTGCATTCCACTGGCAAAGCCTTGGAGAGCCCAGGGTCATCCCTGTGCCAAGATGAGGCATTGGAATAGGACCTCGTGGAGGACCAAAGGTAAAGACAAAAAAGGAAAAATGCCCTTTTGAAAGGGAAGCTAGTACATAAAACTAACCTGTAAGGTAATAAGAGAAGGGGAAAGCACTGGTTGAGGGCAAAGTAGAATAAAATCACCTTGTTATACTCCTGCCTCGTGACTTCTTGCCTTTACATATGCCTACATATACACCTACGTAGCCTAGACTCCAATCCACACAAGCAAGAATTTCCTCAGTAGGTGATAGGCTACTGTAAAAGCAATTTCATTTTCCCTTCATGTTATCCCCTGGTCATTCTTCTTCCTCATTCTTCCTCCTGTCTCCATTCTTCTGTTTAGATTTGAAGTTTTTTCTTTTCCTTTCCCAGATTACCAGGCTTGCTAAAAATTAAAGCATGTACTAACTCTCAGACAAATACCTCCTGAAAACCCTTATTAAACCTTTTGCTAGTGGTTCTCATCCTTTCCTGGTTCATCGTGGTAGTAATTTTGTCTCTTTTGCTACCATCTTTTTCTCTCTTGTTAATGAAGCTAGTTGTAGAAATTGTGTGCAGTTCAAAAATAATAATAGATACTGAACACTTCACTCTTTCTAAAGTCTGCTCTATTGGTCACTTGTTAACTGATACTTTTCTTACTGACTACTAGCTTTCTGCATTTCTATTCCCATACTGAACCATACACACCTTTTCAAATGTGTGCCCACTTCTAAGCAACTTGGAGAGGAAGTCAGTGTAACAAGAAAGAATGATTGTTTCCATTTTAGTTTTCAGTGTGGGCAACAGATCAAGGAACTAAGAGCACAGCATGAAGAAAATATAAAAAAGTTAGCAGATCAGTTTTTGCAAGAACAAAAGGTAAATCATTTCTAAGTATTTTCTCTTACTGAAATATTTTGTTTAAAACGTGGGAAATTCAGACATCAATTTTATAGTGACACCTTAAATTGCCAGGTAGATTGAATGTTTACATGACTACAGTTGTCTAAAGGTTTTAAAATTCACTGTTAGCTTAAATTTCCTTATTAGTTTTTAAAAATATTTTTCTTTGATATATTTGCCAGATTATATATTGAATAATTTTCTACTGAATTTGAGCCAATTTTTAAAAAAATTTAAGCAACAATTCAGTATTTAATAATCATCAGACATAGAATTAAGCCAAAATTACTAGAAGCAGTTTTTGTTATTTTGGGGAAAGAGGGTGGTGGGGTTAGGGTTAGGGATCAGGCATTTGAAAAGCTTCCCCTCCTCTCTTCCATTCTTTACTTGTTCATTGAGGTGTCCCAGTGCCTTCAATTAATGTCTTACACATAGTAAATTGCTTAATAAATGCTTGTTGAATTGCATGTTGTTTGAATGATGGATTTGGCTCAACATTAGCTGAATACAGCAAAATCATGGGTACCAGGATATTTTTTTGCACAATTGTTCACCTTTAGAGCTTGACCTCCAATACCAAGCATTTTTGGAGGCTTTTGCAGGGAACAGACAATTTATCATATTAAAACCCTTTCTTTCCACCTAGTGCAAAAGTATCCTACCTTGACATTGAATCTTTGTCAAGATAATAATCTAATCTCATGATAGCAAATGAGAATCATAGAATTTTAAATATGAAAGCGATCTTAGAGGTCATCTAGTCCATCCTTTTCATTTTAAAGATTCATTATAGTCACCAGCAATTCCTGATTCCCCAGGAAAGGATGCTTAGAAATAAATAAGCTCTCTTTCCTCTCCATCCCCTTCACAGTTACCAGTGCAGTATTGGGGCAGGGAGTGGGGGAAAGGGAATGTTAAATTTATTGAGAATGTTTAATATTTTATATTCTGACACCAGTATCATACATAAATATGTTACCTGAAGACTAATATATACTTTGATAGTTAATATTTTTTTTACAATACTACAAGGATTTGATTTCCATTGGTGTATGATTTTACTCCATCATTGTAGATCCAATACCTTCCATGACTTGGTAGACAATTTCATGAGTTTCTGTAACCAAAAATATTAAGCACCAATCCTGTGGTAATGAGACTTTTTATTAATAACTAATCTGTGATTTTATTAGGGTACGAGTATTCCTTCCACCTGTGCAGATCCCAGTTCTTCTCCTGTGGCCTGGTTGACAAGTTGTAAGAGTTACTGTGACCAAAAACTTCATCTTCCTGTAGTCAGCCTGTTGATAAACCTCCCTCATGTTAGCTGATATGGTACCCCACCCAAAGCCTTTCCAGCTTGGTGTAACCCGCCAGAGATTGTGCTCTGTTAGCATAATCCAGGTCCTGACCATGTCACAGTGAGGCATCAGAATTGTTCTTGAATTTAGGGAAGATCTTTGTTAATACTGATTGTTAGTGTCTATTTGCTTTTGATTTTTTTGACTAGAAAAAATTGAATGGAATTTATTATATGTCTTCATTAGGAAAGCAGTGGATAGGTTTTTAGGAGTAGAAAACTGGAACTTAGGAATGGTCTCATTATATGGAATTAGACTTTATAATAATAATTTATATATATATACACACACACACACACATATATACATATATATATGTGTTCCTACCTATAGTAAATTTACTTTGTGGAAACAAACTACAAAACTTGTCAAGCTGCTCTTTAGAGTGACACAGTGTCAACCTTATCTGAAATTCTGATGCCATAAAATCATCCTCTATATGGCAAAAGGATTTTGAGTTATCTTGTTCTGTTCATTCAGCATAAAAGGTGGCATCCTTTTATTAGAATAAACATAATTTTGCCTCCTGTAAGGAAAATTATTAATATTCTGATTGCTCTCTATGTTTAAACCTATTTGAGAAGATGATGAAAGAAAAAGAAAGCTCTTCAAAAAATGTGTAATTCCATTATGAGAAGTGTAACAGTTATAATCCAGGCTAAGTATTCTGTCTGAAAATGTTTTGTAACTTAATGTATACTATCTCTAGGTACTGATATCTATAGATATAGATAAGGAAAGGAGATACATATACATAGCATGTCCCAAAAGTCCTAGTGCAATTTTAAATTGCATTGTAATAGGAAATCACAAAGTAACAAAGTTACTTTTTAACTCTTAAAACTTAAAACAGCATAAAACTGCAATGAGACTTTTGAGATACCCAGTGTATATATGTATGTGTATGTGCATATACATCTCTCTCTCTCTCTCTCTAAATATACATATATGCAAGGTTAGAATTTGCTGGGAAATGATAGATATTATTGTCAAAAACACAACATGGTGGTAATATAGATAGTAATGGTAGGTGAACATTTGTGCTCATTGTTCTAGCTTCTATTAACAGTGGCAGAGAACATTTCTCTTCCCATTACTTTTTGGTTCCAATAATGGGACATGTATACAATTTTTGTTTTACAAAAATAGCTATTTAAGTAAATATATTTTTCTCAATAACATATTTAATAGAATAGTTAGGTTAAGTCTAACATTTTAGGCCATTTACTGTAATTGGAGGCTTTAAAATGTAATTTTGTTATACTTTTGTGATTTCCTATTACTAAACAATAATAATTCACTTTTATGTAGTGCTCTAAAGTTTATAGAACATTTTCCTCACAGTCCTGAGCAGAAAGTAGTTTAAGTATTATTTCTCTCCTCACCCTGCCCCTACATGCCCAACAACATACACATTTTACAGATGAGGAAACAGGCTAAATAGATCAGTGATTTGTCTGCGTCATACAGATGTCATAGCCAGGATTTGAACATAGCTTTTCTGATTCTCTATCCCATTCAATAATAAAACAATATATCCTATGTAACACTTTATTATACATAGGGTTAAAAAGTTGACATATATATACATATGTATGTGTATGTATTTATCCACACATAGACATACATTTTATATAGATATAGATATATAGATATAGATATAGATATATGGAAGGTTAATTGTTTCTGGACATATAAGAAGTATACAAGTATGTAATATTTTGAATTGAAAAATATTTCCTATTGCCAAATCTGTGTTTTTCAACAGCAAGAGGCCCTAAAGACTCAGCAGAATAATGTAATTGAACTGGATGCAAAAGATCAGGAAGTACCCAAAAATATTCCAAGTGAAGCTGAGAATGCTGCAGATAAGAATGAGAAACCCTCAAGCAATCATGTTGCACATGGGAAAGGTATTTTAAAAATATATTAATTGTGTGTTTTTTTCTTCCTGTTTGTAAATCTTCCCTTCAGATTTATAAAGTTAGTTTATCTCAGATCAGTTTCAGGTGATCAGTTTCATATATGTTTGTGCGTGTGTATATATGTATATATATATATGTAGGTATATGTGCAGGGGGTATAGATAAATATTGTACATGCACGTATATACATACACATACACATGTATTTTTATATAGCACGTGCACATATATAGATACACATATATGTTACCAGTGGTGATACAGCTAATTTATGTCAGGGGTAGAACTTGGACCCCGATGGTTCTGACTTCATGGCTATATTCTGTCCAGTATGCCACTCTGCCTGTAAAGTTTTCAGTATTGTGTCAAAGTCGTATCCTTCCCCTCCCCCCAAGATGTAAATAATTAAATATTCCTTTGGTAAAAAGATGGGGAAAAGTAAATGGATTTAGGATTTAGAACTTTTCTCGTTTCAGGAAGTGATGATACAGAATACCAAGTCATTGACAAAGAGTATCAGAAAGTGGATGAAAATTGTTCATTGGATGGAAAATATTACTTTCCCCTCATATATTTTCAATTTACTTGGGAAAAATACAAAAATATATTTTTGTCATTTCTTGGACAGAACAAATTAAACGAGCTGGTGATGCAGGCATGCCTGGAATAGAAGAGAATGACCTTGCAAAAGCTGATGATCTTCCTACCTGTAAGTAAGGATAACAAGACATATTCTTAATGGGTGAACGTTTTATGGTGATTCTGCTTTTTAATTTTAAGTGGTAGAACTTGTAAAGAGTCATAAATTTGAGATAAACAGTATAAATACTATTTGTCAAATATTAAGTACCTTCTACGTAAAGGATACTATGTTTATGTTGAGGACATAAAGACAGAATAAGATGTATACCCTGTCTTCAATAAGACATATATACAAGTGACTAATGTAAGGCAAAATATGATTAAGTGTAAGGGAGAAGTCTGCTCACAGTACTGTGAGAAATTGAATTCATTTTCAGCTGGGAGTTTGAGGGAAAGCTTCATGGAGAATATGACACCTGGATCTAAAGGAAGATAGGTGGAGTTGGGAAGGGAGTATGTTTTAATATGAGAGACAACATGATCAAAGACACACATATATAATATCATATAGTAAGTGTTTAATAAATACTTGATTGATGTGGTGTATATTAAAAAAGACAGATCTGGTAGTAGGGAAGGGGTAGGATAATACGGATATGTAGTTTAGTTTGGCTAGAATATATTATGTTTCTGTAATAATATGAAAATGCTTTTTTCATTTTATTAACGGTAATGATAATTATCCAGTGTAATCTGGAAATGTGGTCTGACTTCCTAGACAACTAAGGATTATTTCTTTAAATTCCTCAGCTTTTCTCTTACACTGTTATTTAATATTTTTAAAAATCTAATGCATACTTTTCTGCCTTAGTAAAAAGAATATACAAAACTTAATTTAACTTTTTCTTGATGCTTCAGGGATATAATTTGTGAACAACTACTATATTGTGCTATGAATATAGTGATAAAGTCAGGATTCTCATATTCATTCCTTTTGTCACTAATCCAATTCAAACCCTTATTACTTGTTGTTTCAGCCTAACTGGTTTCCTTGTCTACAGTCTCTTCTTTCTGTAATCATATCCAATACCTAGTTGCCAGATTTACTTTCTTAAGGTTTGATCATGTCACCTTAAGAAACTTGGAGTAGATATCCATCACTTTACCAACTTGAAATCCAAAGTCCTTAGCCTGTTATTCAAAACTCCTAAATATCTGGTTACAACCTTTTCTCCTATCATATAATCTTTGCTGCAGATGAAATGAACTAATCACTGTTGCCTGAATAATTCTAGTGCTTTCCCACATCAATGCCACTGTATATGATTTCCCTTCTCTACAGAATAGCCTTCTGGCTCAGTGCATATACTACCTCCTCCCTGAAACTTTTCTTGATCTTTTTCATTCTGCTGCCTCCACGTTTTTAGCCCAAGTAAGATTCCAGAATCTCCTCTTTGTCATTCATTGTGATTAGAAAAGTAGAGTTGATGAGAATGGCAAACCTTAATTTGGCTTCCTAGCATTCCTGGTTAGCTAGGAGGCCTTGCTTTTATCTCTTTGGCTTCCTTGTGTCCTCTATTGCTTCATGGTGAAGCAGGAGGAAGGAATAGTTATATAGTGATATGATCATACTACTAAGGTACAAGTTCATGACCTCAGATCTATGAAACTCTCCATGGATAGATTTCAGGGAGTCCATGAACTTAGATGGAAAAAAAATTACAGGTTTATTTCAATATAATTAGTTCCTCTTGTAATCCAATGTATTTTATTTTATGCACTTAAAAACATTATTCTGAGAAGGGGTACATCACCTTTACTAGACTGCCAGAGGGGTCCAACACAAAAAAAGATAAGAACCCCTGCTTTAATGTAATCACACTTATATATGAGAGCCTTTTAATAGTATTGTTTTCCTTCATCAACAGTTTTCTGGCCAACTAAGTCTTTATCGGTTTTTATTTTATACTATTTTAGTAGAAGTCTTACTTTCTGCATCTCCTGTTCAATAACTTTAGCTGGGTATTTAAAAACTGTAATTTACATTCAGTTTTTACTGTGGCAACCATTTGAGTTCCCCATGCACTCTGATATAGACTGCCGTCTTTTAAAGAAACACTAATCCCTTCCTAGCTAGAACTCTTTAAAGATATTATATTTTATTTGTAATTTAAGGGGTTTTCAAAGGTAATTTCAATTACTCATTATTTACATCACATGAATTAACTTTAGAATCCAACCACTATGTAATGATGTTTATTTTAAAATAAATTGATGCCTTTTATTTTTATATCACAGTCATTTCACATGGAGATACACACTCATATCAGAACTGAATTCTCTTTTATAGCAATTAAAAATAGTTAAGCAAAAACAACCAGCATGGTGACGATATCTGACAATGTAGGTAGCACTTTGTCCCCATAGTTGCCTGACTCTGCCAAGAGGTAGGGTTATATTTTGCTATCGCTACTTCGGAACTTTTCCTAGTTTTTAGTTAAGTGGAATTTGTCTTCCTTTTGGTCTTCTTTTCATTTACTCTGTTGTAGTCATTGTGTATATTTTTTTACTAGTTCCACTTTGTACTAGATTATGCATACATCTTCTCTTGTTTATCCAAATCCCTCATATTTAGCATTTCTTACTCTACAATATTTCATTATATTCATATAGCACAGTTTACTCAGCTATTCTCTAGTCAATGGCCTTTCACTTTATTTCCAGTTCTTTGTTGCCAGGAATAATTTGGTATATAATTTGTCCTCCTTATGGCATGTGCCTAGGAGTGTAATCACTCAATCAACAAGTGGAGGCACCTTTTGTTGACAGCCTTTTTGAGGAGTTTAACTACAAAGGGCAGAGGGATGGAAGGATCAAGTGTGGGTTTTTTCAGGATAGAGGAAACATGGACATGTTTATAGGCAGAAGGGAGTGAACCAGTAGACAGGGAGAGATTGAAAATAAGTGAAAGACAGAATGACTTACATGGAAATGTGTTTTGCATGACTTCACATGTATAACCTATGTCAAATTGCTTGCCTTTTCAATGAGGGGGGAGGGGAAGAAGGGAGAGAATTTGAAACTCAAAATTTGAAAAAAAAATGTTAATTATTTTTATATGTAATTAGGAAAATAAAATATTAATTAAAAACAAAAAAGGGAAAGAATAGGAATGACAGAGCAGGAAATCTGTTGTAGGGGTAACAAATGGGATTGTTTAGCCTTGGTAAGGAGTAGTGCTACTTCATGAAGGAAGGAATAGTGGCAGAAGGCAATGATAAGAGATGATGAGGAAGAGGGAAGTCCTGGCGAATGGCCTCAATTTGTTCTATAAAATATAAGGCAAAATTCTCATCTGAGGGGCTGGGGAAGGGGAAGCAATGGGAGGTTTTGAGAGGGATGAAAAGATTTGGAAGAGCCATTGTGGAGAGTGGGATAGTGAGTTGATAAGGGAGGAGGAGTAGAATTGCCAAGCAGCAGTGAGGGCCCAGTTGAGGTTGTGCAATATAAATTTGTACTGGATCCCGTCAGAATGGTTGTGTAATTTTCTCCACTTTCATTCAGCCACACAGCTGTAGGAGCAAAGGCAACAAATGGTGGAAGTGATCCAAGGCTGAGGCCTAGCTGATCGTAATCAGCAATGCTAGTGCTTAACTTTCCAGAGTGGAACTTAATTCATCCAAAAAATACCATGAAGTAGTTTCTGACTCTTAACTGAACATTTGAATAGTTTTTCAGCTTCATTTGATGAGTGTTTGCTGAAAGCCTTTGGGGGCTACAAAAGAAAAATAAGGCACGGTTCTCTCCATTAAGAAGTTCACTGTGACTGGAAAGATAAGACATGTACATGTGAAACATAACATTTGAATATCTGACTGTGGATATATTATTAAGTAGCAAAATGAGTGTTATTTAAAATAGTGTAGAACTTCAAAGAAAGAAGAAATTAGTGTAAGCAGTAAATGGAAGTTTCATAAAAGTGGGGAACATTAATGGAGCTTTGATAGATATGACTTGATAAATATAGACAAGTATGGGAAGTGTTGCATTCCAGCAAAGGGAAGTAACATGGGAAAAAGCAAAGAGGCAAAATGAGCAATACTTATTTGAAGAACAGTGAAGAGACCAGCTTCACTCATGGTTAAGTTTGAAGATATATTTGAGGGCAAGGACCAGGCTATATATTTTTATACCACCACCACCACCACCCCCCCATCATATACTTTTATACTCTTGACCCCTTAGCATAGTGCCAAGCACATTATAGGTTTTGTTATTACTGATTGATGGATTGACATTTTCCATTGGTTAGTTTTCTTTGCCTTGTTCCTGTTTAGTGTTTTTTTAATTTTTTTTAAGTAAATGAAACCCTTTCAGGTTGGCCATTGAAAAACTTCAGGCCAATTGTGTTTACTGGAGAAGGGAAGGGGAGGGAATAAGCATTTATATAATGCCTACTGTGTGCTGGGCACTATAGTAAGCACTTTACAAATATTATCTCATTTGATCCTCACAGCAACCCTGCGAGGCAGGTACTGTTATTCTCATTTTGCAGTTGAGGAAACTGAGGCAAATAGAGGTTAACTGACTTGCCCAGGGTCATCCAGCTACCAAGTGCCTGAGGCCAGATTTGAACTCACATCTTCTTGAATGGAGGCCCAGTGCTCTATCCACTGTACCACTTAATTGTTTCATTAGTGGTATATTCCCTAGGCCCAGGTCCCCAGGGGATGCCAATCCACTTATCTTTGGAGCTCTTACGTTTGAGTCAATTGGTAACAAGCCTACTTAGCTTAATCCATCTGCTGATTGACTCTAGAGAGCAGACTGCACTTTACCTTCACATCCAGTCCAGCCAAGCCATCTCACCATCTGCCTGCCACTACCTTTTCTACCTCATCAGAACAAAACACTCCTCCCTTCTCATTACTTATTTATATTTGTTATCTTATATTAGAATGTAAGATCCTTCAGGTCACAGACTATCTTTTCTTTTTAATATTTGGATCCTTGATCCTTAAAGTAGTGCCAGGCACATAGGAAGCACTCAAATAAATGCTTTTCATGCATTTTTATGCTATATTTTCCCAAGGGTCTAATCCTACTATTTAAAAAGGGTTACATTGTTTAAATAATTAATATGTAATGATATTTTAATGTTTATTATATTTTGTTATTGTTGTTTTATATTATTACATATTATTATGTATTATATTATGTTTTTATATTTCTATATGGACCATGCCAACTTTTCTTAGATTTTAACTTGAAATTTTGTTATCTGAATTGTTATCTTGAATTCATAAATTTTTTAAATTATTTCTCATCAGCATACTGTCATTTATCTACATTATTGCCAAATGCAATTTATCTACACATATGCCAAAAATTTTCAGCAGAAACCTATGAAGACACGCAGAGTTGGAGTAAAGATGAAATTAGAGTAGAAGAGTTATTATGAATTTTGCTTTGGCAACATTTCAAAAACTGTTCTGTACCAGTGGCTTTCAAACATTTTTAGTCCATGTACTATCATTTCAAGAGAGCTTCTAGGCCAGCCATTTCTTTATTTCACACTTGCTGCACTCCTTTGGACTGGACTCCATCATGCACCTAGTCAGGTACCTCCACCTACCTTCAACTTTTCAGCTTCCATTTGCATGTTTTCTTCCTTCGTTAGATTTTAAGCTCCCTGAGGGCAGAAACTGTCTTTCTTTTCATGTTTGTATTCCCGGTGGTTAGCACAGTACCTGGCATAAAGTAGCCATTTAATAAATATTTATAGACATGAATGAATGAAGATGTTTTTCAAACACACATACACACACACCATTTTTAATGAGGATATTAGTAGAGAAAAGCAGATTTTTTTCAAACGTCCAAAGTCACATCTTTACAGTTTCACAATTGACTGAAAGATGTAGAGTATATAAGATCCCACTGTACTTATTTGTTGATTACCTAAAACCATTCTACACAGTAGAGCAAAAAACAGTCATTTAGGCTCTTTTACAGTAAGATATACTTTTCATATGTCAAGATCACTCAGGATTCTTTGGAAGATATAAACAGAAATAATATTGCTTGATGAGCCTCTCTGATGATAAACATTAGGTCAGGCATCAAAAAAGGAGATGTATGTTCACCAAAAATATTTACCAGTGTGCTAGAGGAGATGTAGTATAGCATCCAGGTTGAGGAGGGATTCCCACTGTTCTGCATAACAGTTGTTCAAAATAATTTGGGATGGTATATTAATTGTAGAAAATATTTGCTAGTTGTTACCACAACAAATTCTTTTTATAAATAATATTTTATTTTTCCCTAGTTACATGTAAAGACAATTTTTAACATTCATTTAAAAATTTTTTTGAATTCCAGATTCTCTCTCTTCATCCTTCACCTCCCCCTTCCCTAAGACAGTAAGCATTTTTGATATAGGTTATACATATTCACTCACATAGAACATTACCATAGTAGTCATATTGTGAAAGAAGACACAAACCCAAAGGAAAAAAAGAAGCACACAAAAAAAATATAGAAAGTGAAAAATAATATGCTTTGATCTGCATTCAGACTCCATCAGTTATTTCTCTGGATGTAGTTAGCATCTTTCATCATGAATCCTTTGGATTTGTCTTGGATCATTGTATTGCTGAGAATAGCTAAGTCATTCACAGTTGATCATCATAAAGAATTATTGTTACTTTTACACAATATCCTCCTGGTTCTGCTTACTTTACTTTATGTCAGTTCATATAAATCTTTCCAGGTTTTTCTAAAACCAGCCTGCTTATCATTTCTTACAGCACAGTAATATTTCATTACAATCATATACCACAACTTGTTCACCCATTCCCCAGCTAATGAGGATTCCCTCAGTTTCCAATTCTTTACCACTACAAAAAGAGCGACTATATTTTTATACAAATAGATCCTATCACCCCATTTTTATAATCTTTGCAGGATACAGACCTAATAGTAGTATTGCTAGATTAAAGGGTATGCATTGTTTTAGAGCCCTTTGGGCAAAATTCAAGTTGCTCTCCAGAATAGTTGCACCAATTCACAACTCCACCAACAGTGTATTAGAATCCCAATTTTCCCATAAACCCTCTAGCATTTATTATTTTCCTTTTCTGCCATAATAGCTAATCTGATAAATGGGAGATAGTACCTCAGAGCTGTTTTAATTTGCATCTCTCTAATCAATAGTGATTTAGAACATTTTTTCTTATGACTATAGATAGCTTTTCATTTCTTTGTCTGAAAATTGCCTTTGACGATTTATCAATTGGGGAATGACTTGTATTCTTATAAATTTGAATCAATTTTCTATGTATTTGAGAAATGAGGCCTTTCTCTCAGAGACATTTACTATAAAAATTATTATGCAGCTTTCTCCTTTCCTTCCAGTCTTGGTTGCATTGGTTTTGTTTGTGCAAAAACTTTTAAATTTAATATAATTAAAATTGTCCACTTCACATCTGGTAATGCTCTGTATCTTGTTTGGTCATAAGTTTTTCCCTTCTCCATAGACCTGACAGGTAAACTATTCCTTGCTCTCCTAATTTGTGTTATCACCCTTCATGTTTAAATCATGTACCCATTTTGATTTCACCTTAGTATATGATAAAAAATGTTGGTCTATACCTAACTTCTGCCATACTGTTTTCCAGTTTTCCCAGCAGTGTTTGTCAAGTAATGAGTTCTTGTCCCCAAAGCAGGGGTCTTTGGGTTTATCAAACACTAGATTACTATGGTCATTTACTATTGAGTCTTGTGTACCTAATCTATTTCACTAATCCACCACTATATATCTTACCCAATACCATATAGTTTTGGTGATAACAACTTTATAATACAATTTGAGATTTGGTATAGACAGGACACCTTCCTTCACATTTGTTTTCATTAATTCCCTTGATGTTCTTGACCTTTTGTTATGATTCTTATAATTGTTATGATTTTTTCTAGCTCTATAAAATAATTTTTTGGTAGTTTGTCATGGCACTAAATAAGTAAATTAATTTAGGTGGAATTGTCATCTTTATTATGTTGGCTCGGCCTGCCCGTGAATAATTTTTCCAGTTGTTTAGATCAGACTTTATTTGTGTGAAAAGTGTTTTATAATTGTATTCATATAGTTCCTGAGTTGAGCTCTTTTCTTTTGTGGTTCCTCAGATATTGAAGAAAGAGAAAGTTTAGGTGTAAATACTACTTATTTGTTTCATGGAGTTATAAAGCACATTTACTGCCCAGAAACCATTCCTTTTTCTGATAACTGTATTCCTTTTATCTCTCTCAGAGTGGGAATGAACAACAATAATTAACAGTCTTACAGCAAATATAGATTCTTGGCAGTACAGCATATGTGCAAAGTCCAAAATGGTTAAAGATTATGACCCCATGGTTCAAGCCTGGGGTCTCACTCAGGATTCAGAAGTAGAATCTTCCTAACATTAGGTATGCATGACATACTTCTCAATCGTTTATTGGAGAGTCTTTGTTTAAGATTTCTCCAACCAGCTCTACCTTACTATTGTAGTTTGGACCAATCCCACAAGAGATGTGACAAAATAGATCTGGACTAATTTAAACTGCAACCTTAAGAGAGTTGAGGGATAATTCATGTATGTGCCTATAATCGGCAGATTCTACTATTTTCTCTGTTTCCAATTTCTTTGTAGATTTGATGAAACTATTCACCATGGTTTTATAGGACCATTAAAATTAATCAGTCTACCTTTCTGTTCAGAATGTTAATTCATCAAGTTAAGTTAATTTAGTAAGCATATATTCTTAAGTGCCAGCTATGTATTGTTGAGAGATATAGAAACTAAACAGGAGTCAGCTACTACACTCAAGTAGCTTATGGGGAAGATAACACCTATTCACAAATAGCTATGTTACAAATAAGAACAAGATTAATTCTCAATCACTAAAAATTATAGAATAATTGCAATGCAGAATAGAATATGATAGGGATGTAAGAAAAATATGGGATGCCATGTGAGATCTCAGGAAAAATCATTTCCAACTGGAAAGAAAAACAATGGCTTCCTGAAAAACACTTGACACTTGAGCCAGTACTTAAAATATGGAACAAAGCTAGATTTCAAGAGGGATGCATTCAAGTGAAGTATTGGGAGGACACTGAAGGAATAAGAAATGCAAAGTCATGAAAGCCCAAAGTATAGGGTAAGTTCTAGAAAGAGTAATTAGTCAATTTTCATATAGCTCTTATGAAAGGGAATAGTGTCAGTCAGTAAACATTAAGTGCTTATTATGTGCCGAGTATTGTGTTAAGTGCTGAAGATGCAAAGAAAGGTAAAAGCCAGTCCCTGTTCTCAAGGAGCTCACAGTTTACTGGGGGAAACAATATGCAAACAACTATGTGCAAACAAGGCATATAAAGGATAAATTGAAAATAAACAGCCGAGGTAAGACACTAGCATTAAGATCAGAAAAGGCTTCCTGTAGAAGGTAGGAATTTAGCTGGGACTTGAAGGAAGCTAGGAGGCAGAGATAGGAGGATTTTGAATGTCAGGTTAAGGAGTTTGTATTATATAGTCAATAGGGAGTCATTGCACGGTTTGAGCAGAGTGGAGTCTCTTGATTATATCTCTTCATTGGGGACATTAATCAAGCAGTAGTGTGAAAAATGGATTAGTGGGAATGCTGGAAGAACAGAAGCTGGTTAGGAGGCCAGGCAAGGTGAGTAGTAATGAGGGTGTAGACTAGAGAAAGTGGTAGCACGGGAATGGAAAGAAGGGAACTAATTCAAGAAATATTGAGTGGTACAGGTAACTGGCAGAATAGTGGTGTCATTAACAGGAATGGGGAAAAACTAGACTTTCTCCTAGAAAAAACTCGATGTGAAGTAAATACAGTGACTTTGGTTTTGAGATGTTGAATTTGAGCAACATTCAGGTAGCAGTTAGAAATACATGTCTAGAGCTCGAAGCCTAAAGTTTGGGACATGGAAATATAAGTTTAGTTGAATGTACAGGAATTATCTGGCAGAAAATAGAGTGGGAAGTATGCAGATCATAGAACCAGATCGGGGGGCAGGGGAGAACAGCCTAAAGGATAGAGTTTTTGCAAAGGGATGCTAAAGAGTGAAGGACCACTAAGGAGGGCAGAGGAATAAGTTGTGAGATAACAGGAAAACCAAGAGTATCTAGTATCCCAAAGGCCAAAGCAATAGTCTTATGAAGAAAAAGGTATTCCTGTTGCAAATAAGTTAAAAAAAAATGTGAACTGAAAAAAAAGCCATTGTATTTGGCAATTAGAAGGTAGTTGACTTCAGCATAAATAGTTACAGCAGAGTGATGGGGACAAAAACCAGACGGCAAGGGATTATTAAGGAGTGAAGTTTGAAAATATTCTTCCAAGAAAACTCTCACTCAGAGAGAGGAGAAAGATATGATGTAACTCAAGTAAAGTAAAACAGTTGAGGAAAGGACTATTCTAAATTGGGGAAACCTGGCTATATTTATATGAAAACAAAAAGAAGCCAGTAGCCGGAAAGAGTGAAGGGGGCACAATTAATGGAGAGGTAGGATCATAGATCTGGAGCTGTGGAAGGGGCCTCAGAAACCATTTAGAAAGATCACTCTTCTCTAAAGTGACTTGCCCGAAACTGCACAAGTAGTAAAGCAGAAGCCAAGATTGGAATGCTGGTCTTCTGGCTTCAAAGGTCAACATTCAATCCACTCTACCTCCTATGGATATGGGATGAAGGTCTAGTTGGTGGTCTTGGTAAGGAGGTTGGTCTTTTTTCTTTCAAAAAAAATAAAGAAGGAAAGTTTATCTTTAGTCACAGAAGTTTTGAAGAAGGACATTACATAAATGAGTGTTGCATGGCTTTGTTCTTGTCAGTAAAAAATGAGAGAGGTCATTTGTTTAGTGTGGATGGGACTACCAGTGGCCCTGGGGATTTCAGAATAGAGGAAAAGACGTGGAACGTTGCTTTGGAGATTGTTAGGGGCTTTTTGTAAGAGCTGAAGAAAAGGTTTGCTCAGAAGCACAAGTCACACCTGTGGCTAGAGAACATGAATTTATAATTTAGCCCAGTATAATTTTGTGACTGCTTCCAGTAATACTCAACAGCCCTGGAGTACTCACTTAGATGCTATTTTAGGTATCCTTGGAAATTAGGAATATATATGTTAGCACAATTTCTTATCTGGAAACTCCATTCTTATGTTTTGAGTGCCCACTCTAGAAAAGTAATGAAATTCATAGCATGGGTAAAAAACTCCCCCTAGTGATGACCTTTAGAAAAGAGCCCTGCATAGATTTTAAGATGGAGTGTTTACGGCCAAAATTTTGAAATCAGTCTATTGGGGGGCTAAAGAAATTTAAATTGAGTTGAAGCCACTGGAGTAGATGCAGTCTCCAAGGGGGATGCCTTAGAATGGAAAGGCAGATCATAAAATCAAAGATTAGAACTAGAATAACTGAAAAGGGGACATTGATTCTTCCGATTAGTGAGAAAGTCAAGTTATATGGACGGAAGGTATATTACTTATGCTTTTCTTGATGGGGAAGGGGAGGAATCAAGGGAAATAAAATGTGGTAGATTTGTTTTTAAAGAAATAATTTGGTTAATCACTGTTGTAAAGTTTCTTTCTATAAAGAACAGAGTACTTGTAAAGAAGGAAAGTAGTATGATATCTAGCATTCTCTACAAAGTACTAAAATGCCATCCTGTTGGCTTGTTACAATTTAGAGAAGAAGTAGGGTAAAGTGGATAGAGAGCCAGTCTTAGCATCACTACAGCCTAGGCTCATAGTCCTTTTCTGATTTTACTTCTGTGATTCTGGCCAAGTCACATCACTTCTCAGTACCCAGGCAACTCTCTAAGACAGCAAATTGTGGAGCAAGTTGAGAATCTGCATTGGTAGGGGGAGTTGCTTCATTGGGAAGCTCCCTCCACCAATAAAAATCACAGGTCTGGAAAAAATATATAACATTAAATATTTTTTTAAAATCTTATGTCTCAGGTAACTGAGGCATAATTTATAATGTATTGTGATCTGCATTCAGAGGAAGCAGTTCCTTTACCATTAAAATCACAGATCTTTGACATATTGACAAATGCCTATTATAAAAAACATCACAGCCAGTGAATTTAGATTTAAAAATATTCTTCTTGGAGAGTATACTATAGAAATCAATTCACGCAAAATAAGCATTTTTCTTCGTAACATTTTCCACTAAAAAACAAAATTGAATTCCTCCAGCTAGTCTGGAAAATGTTTTGAAACTGTAATCTTCAAGTTGTTAAACTGTATATACCATTTATCTCAGTGATATTATTTTTAAAATGATGATGACAAAAATATACAAATACCTAATGGCACATTTGTTCCACAATTTAAACTTTTAAAGGAGGTAGCATGGTGCAGTGACAAGAGAACTACATTTTTAGTCTTAAGGACCTGGGTTTGATTATTGGCTCTGTCATTTACTACCTATATGATTTTAGCCAAATCATTTTACTGCTCTATGCCTCAATTTCTTTTTCTGTAGAATGAAGGAGTTAGATTAGATGACCTCTAAGTTCATTCTACCTCTAAATCTCTGATCCTGTGCTAATATCATATTTCTTGGCATATAATGATACATGGACCAAAAGTGGAATATTGAACTAGTATATCACCTGAGGATGGGTAAGGGAGAAGATTAGGACTATAGATGGCTCTGTTCTCTTTTTTGTGTGTTTGGAACTCTGGAGTTGAAAGGATGTCAGTTCACAGACATACCTTAGGAACCATATGTAAATATCACCATTATTTTTTTGAGTACAGGTTTTTCTATTTGTTGACACATATTTAGTCTTACTGGCTAACATCTGAGCAGTTTACAAGCTTTTACCATCCTCTAACAGACTTAGGTCAAAGTGACATATCTTATTAATATTCATATCTGCAAATGATTCAAAAAATATTTATTGTCATCTGGGGACCTCCATCAGCCATAACTGAGAAATGCTTCCAGCCCAGTTCCCTCAGTCAACATTCTGGGGAGCAGCACCTATAGAGATGCAATCTGACATCTGTTCTTGCAGATGCTGCAGCCACAGTTGTTAAAAGCCAGAAAGGAAAGTTCTTGCCACCAAAGTTCTTGGTACCATCAACTGGTTCTACATTAGAAACTGATATGATTTTATGAGTCAAAATGACATTAAAGAAGAGGCATTAACATTTGCTTTGCCCACTACATTGTAAGTACCATACGACTTTCCCATCTGACTTGCAACTGGAAACTTACATGTATTGTCTCTCGCATTAGAATGTGCACTCTCTGAGAGGAGGAACTCTCCTACTTTTCTGTTTGTCTTTTCAGTGCCTATCACAGTGCTTTGCACAGTGTTTAATCCATGCTTGCTTGCTTACTTGATTCATTCGTTCATGTTGTCTCCTACTTTAGACTGTGCAATTCTGGAGACCAGAGACTCTTGCCCTTTTTTTTCCTTCCCCAGAGTTTGGCACAGTATCCGGGACATAGTGGATGCTTAATAAATTTTTATTGAATGACTGTTAGAGCAAAAGCTTTTCAATTTAATGTAATTGAAATTATCTGTTTTATCTTTTGGAATCATCTCTATCTCTTGTTTGGTTAAGAATTCTCCCCCTAGCCATAGCTGCGAATGGTGATCTGGTTCTTTTCTAAATTTTTTTTATATAACATGACTCGTAATATCCAGGATATATAACCACTTTCAGCTTTGAAAGTGTTGGTCTAAGCCTAATCTCTGACAAGCTGCTTTTGAGTTTTCTCAGCAATTTTGTCAAATAAGTAAATGTTCCCCCAAGCGACTTGTTCTCAGTTTTTAAGATACTGGGTTATGAAGTTGTTTCTGATTCCTCCTTCTCTAGTGCTTTCCAAAGATCTTCTTTTCTGTTTTTTAACCAGTATGAAATAGTTTCATAATTATTTCCGTATGGTATAATTTGAAGTGTAAAAGTACCATTCCTCCCTTCATTCTCATTATTTCTCTTTAGTTTCTGGACCTTTTGTTCTTTCAAATTATAGTGGCACAGCTCACCATGAGCACTGAATAACATACTGCCAACTATTTAAGTCATTATTTATTTCTTTGGCATCATGTAACTATATCTGTACAAGTATTGGGTATATTTTAGTAGGTCAACTCCCAGATATTTTAAATACTTTGCAGTTATTTTTAGAAGGATTTCTTTTTCTATTTTTCTTTCCTGAATTTTGTTGTTACTATATAGAATTGCTATTGATTTTTGTGGGTTTATTTTGTATCCTGCTACTTGAGTGAAGCTGTTAAATGTCTCAAGTTACTACTTTCTTTATGGATTCTCTAGGATTTTCTTAGTTAACCATCATGTTATTAGCAAATAGGAACATTTTTTCCTCCTCTTGTTTATTATGCCTTTAATTTCTTTCTCTCGTCTCTTTCTATCACTAGCATTTGTGTAATTCTATGTCAGATAATTAGTAAATATATTTATTTATCTTTTTTGTACTTCTGTTGTTTTGTGTGTTTGCAAGAATAACTTTCTGCTCATGGCTGGATTTGGGAGTGGGAGGTTGTGCAGTAAAGCCTCATGCCTCCCTTTTGTTGAATATGCATCTTTTTTTCATTGATGATTAAGCCAAGATTTTCAGGGTACATTGTTTGGGGTTGCAGCTTAAACTCCATTGCTTTTCAGAATATACTATACCATTTTATGCTGCAATTTTTCACAAATGCAGAATAGTCCTGTAGTGTTCGAATTTATTTTCCTTCATATCAGAAAGTCTTTCTCTTGACTACTTATAAAAGTAGTTGTCATTGAAATTATTAAATTTAAATACTAGGCATCTTGAAGTTTGTAGCATATAGCTTTCCTGGTGGAAATATGTGGATTTTCTCAGTTGGTTTATATTAGGAGTTTTGGACAGCTTTCTTGTATTGTTTCCTGAGATGTGATATTCAATTTTTTTTTTATTTGTCATAGTGTTTTTATGGGAGACTTGTGACCTTTAAGTTTTCTTTGAATTCATATGTTTTATCATTGTTGTCTTTTGTTTCTTTTCTGCCAAATTTTCCTCCACTTAAGTATTTCTATGTTTTAAATCTGTTGTTCTGTCTCCTAGCATCTTCTCTTTCTAAAAGAGTGTCTAAAACATTCAGTTTTTTCTATTCTGTTAATTATGTATTTAAATTCTGCTCTAAGAGCTCCATTTTCTACATTAAAAGCTAACTTGTGACTGAAATTTATTCCTAATTTCTTGTTTTATGAATTTTATTTCTTTTGTAAATTATTCTAAAGTTACTTGTTTTTTCGTGATATTGGGTGAGCCCACAGGATTCTTTCATCAGGCTCTTTTATTTGCTAAATACATTTTGATTTCTCTTTGCAATTTTGCTTTTTTTTAGGATTCTTATTGTGGATTTTTCTAAGTTTATGCTGGGCTTTTACTGAGGCCTTTTCTCTTGATATCTTTGGTCTTTCAGACTCTTTCTTATATTCTGCATCGCTCATTCTCTTGTGTGTCCCATTTGGTTTATTAGTGCACAGATTTTTAAGATGTGTTGCAGGGTTGCCTTAGTACTTTCTCTCCTTGAGGGATATGGTGGTTGCCTGTGTCCTTGCTCTGAGTAATCTGGGGGTAACAAGCCAGACTTGTTAGCCTTCTAGCCCCATTTCTATCAAGCCTGACCCAAATGCTCCATCAGTACATTTTCAATCCATTTGATTCCTACTCCACTTTCTTCCTTACCTTCATATGGCTGAGCAAAATCTGTGTTTACTTGGAAGATGGGCAATGTGTGTCTGGGGAGGATGATTAAAGTTCTCTGGTAGTTATTCATAAGGTTTTTACCTTACCTAGCAAAGGTTGGGTTTGTCTTCTTATTTTGCATATTTAGCTATAATCACTCTACATCTAGTTCATAATTTTGTCTTTTTGAGGTTGAAGGTGTTTATAGAAAGCAATTAACCTGCCATATTACTAGGCACTTGATTTTATAATTCTTTTTAAACTATTCATTGAGATTGTCATTTTGTCATTAGAACAGCTGCAGTGGAAAAATGTCATTTCACCTAAAGATATTATGAACATTAGTAAAATTTATATCCTTTTGTTTGATAAGACAGAGAACTTTTATCCACTTGTAGGCAAACACCTTTGAGGTTTTTAGGTTTAGATGCTTCTTTCATAATATTGTCATAAGATGTCTATTAATTATTCTTGTTGAGATAAAGTAATACCATATGTGTCATATTTGTTCATGGCAAATGTTCCTTATTGCTATTCTAGATTCATTAAGTTATTAATAATAATTACCTCTATTTCATTTGGGATGCAAATATTTATATAATTTGAAAATATTTTATGGCAATATCTTTTTAAACTCAAAAATTCTTTGAAGTTTTTTGTTATGAGAAATCTAGCCTGTTGTACTGTAACTTGGAAGTGTCTACTGCTCTGTCCCTGTAATGTCATGCAATTTTGCAAAGAGCCTTCCTTTTCATAAACTTTTTTATAAAGTTGATTACTTTTGTAACAATTCAAAAACCTTTATGAAGCTCCTTATATTTCTTAATACAGGTGATTGTATGTGAAGCATGTAATATGTCCACAATGCGTGCCCTCATTTTAAACTATTGTTTATAGACCTGCATTTCTACTTCTTCAATGTCTGTTATACCTATCCTCTTCTTGCTACTCATAAAATCACCACCTTGGTTCAGGCTCTCATCCTCTCTTTCCTGAAGTGTTGCAAAGGCCTTCTTATTGATTTCCCTGCCTCAAGTTTCTCCCTACTTCAATTCATCTTCCATATACCTATCTAAAGTGATTTTTCTTAACCATATGTCTGACCTTTGCACTCCTCCTACTCAGTAAACTCTAATACATCCTATTGCCCCTAGAATAAAATATAAACTCCTTTGTTTGACTTTGAAAGCCCTTTACAACCTAGCCCTTACCTACCTTTCCAGCTTCATTATACATCCCATAATCTGCAAGCCAGCCTCCCTAAACTACTTCATATTTATTATGTATATATACACATATCTGCATTGTGTAGGGGCATGTGTGTGTATGTATGTTTTGTCTCCCAGTAGAATGTAAACTCCATAAGAGCAGGAACTTTTTCATTTGCCTTTGTATCACTAGCACCTAACATAGTGCTTTACAAATATTAGTTACTTAATAAATGCTTCTTGATTGCTGGATTACCCTGATATCAACTGCCTCCTTCAGTGAAAAATCCATTATAGCTCTCCCAAATCATATCATTTTAATTTTTAAAATCTGTTGATTATATTGAAATTTTCTCAATCATCATGGTGGCATTGAATCAAGATTTTCAAGGGAAGAAATCTTCCTTATCATTCTTAATATCAAGCATTTACAAATTAGCAAATATTTAACTTCATCTGTAGCTGCATCTACTTATACTAAAAAACAGAAAGATCTTAGTTTCTCAATTTATGTATTGAAAAAGTCTTCAGATATATTGCTAATTCTCCACTCCATGTTATCTGCAAGTGGAACAACCCAAAAGTACTTTGCTTATTATTTGCCAGACATCATTCTGAACATATCATTGACTCCAGGTTGTATTAATGTTTCTACTATTAAATGATGCTTTTTACACTTAGCAATTTTATTATAGTTTATATTATACTATAATTTATACTATATTATACTATATTATATTATACTATACTATTTTATACTATATTATACTATAATTTTATTATAGTACATGCAATCCTTCTGATATCACAGACTTAGTTTTTGGAAAAGTCTGTTTAAAAAATTGAGTAAATGCTGAGAAACTATAATGTCCAATGAATGAATGAATGAAAAGGCATTTATTAAGCACCTACTATATACAAAGCACTATGCTGAAAAGTGAATCTCTGCTTTCAAGGAGTTCCCATTCTTTTTTTAATTCTAATTTTTTATTTTTTTGTGAGGCAGTCAGGGTTAAGTGACTTGCCTAGGGGGTCACACAGCTAGTAAGTGCCAACTGTCTGAGGCCATATTTGAACTCAGGTCCTCCTGACTCCAGGGCCAGTGTTCTCTCCATGGTGCCACCTAGCTGCCCCTGGCAGTACACATTCTAATGGAGGAGATAACACATATAGGAGATGTCAGCAGCAGGTCATATGAAAAGGTCCCATTATCTTTAGGGTGCAATAGCAAAGTAGATGTTAATGTAGCCTTTGGGAAAAAAAGAAAAGATATGAGAATCCAATTTCCTCTCTTCAGGTCAGAAATGGGGGACTAGGGCAGCTAGGTGGCACAGTGAATAGAGCTCTGGCCTTGGAGTCAAGAGGACCTGAGTTCAAATCCAGCCTCAGACACTTAACACTTACCAGCTGTGTGACCCTGGGCAAGTCACTTAATCCCGATCGCCTTAACAAAAAGCAAAAAAAAAAAAAGAAAAGAACAGAAATGGGAGACTCCAAGCATGAAACAGTGCACATAATGTTGGATTAAGTTCCATGTTGTTTAGTTTTGTCCTCCGGTTTCTTTTGTTGGGGCTAGCCTGGTGTTGGGCTAGCTGCTATGGTTGATCAGACAATGACCAATACCCATCACGTGCCAGACACTGTGCTAAATGTTGGGGATAGAAGTGCAATGAATGAAATAATACCTGCTCACAAGTAAGGATCTTACATTCTAATGAGGAAGACAGGTACATTTACAATTGTGTATAGAATGGTGGAGCCTGGATGATACAGTAACAGTGTAGCCTAAGTCAACCCCACAAATCTTCCAAACCTCAAGAAAATATACCAGCCCAAGTCCTGATCAGGAAATCCAGGAAAAAACCAATAGTGGGTCATTTTTTTCAGCCCTGGTCAGCATAAGGAAAGAGATGGAGAGATCTGTGGACATTGGGAATGGGGCCTGGCCAGGAAAGGCCTCACAGAGCATTCCAGCCCAGATAAGAGCTGTGCATGGGGGCAAGAAGAAGCCCTTGATCCTGTGGAGAGGGAGCTAAACTTGTGCAGAGTAAAGGAAAGGCTGCAAACTGGCTGCTTTGTTACCCACATCTCAATTCCTGGTCATAGGATCCAAGGTTAACTGAGAAGGACCTGTACCCAGGACTGGCGTTCTAGGGTGAGGAACAGTTGCATGCCCTCAACTGTGTACTGAGAAAGGAACAAGTTCACAAGCAAGCAGCATTTGTGTGGCTTCAACTGCAGTAGAGCAGGGTCTCAATTCCAGCCTCTGACCTGTTGTGAAGCCTGCAGTAGAACAAGAATCCCGGACCAAAGGGCACCCTGCAGTTCTGTCACTCTGAACCAACAGAGTTTCCCAGTAGACTGACAGAGGCTAAATCCAGCATCAGTCTGCTGAAACTCAGATGAAGGACAAGGCCACAAGCATGTTGCTCAGACCCAAACCCAAATCAGAAACTAGCAAAGTCCAGGCCAAGTAGGCAGAAATCCAACTTTTCCTTGTTGTGTTAGACACTTTGAGAACAATGAAAGCTTTCATATCCTTGATCTGAGCTGTCTCTGATATCCTGAAATAATTCAACTCTTAGTACCCCAAGGATTCAGCAACAACACCAGCCCAAACATTTCCTCCAGCAATGTGCAGAGCCCAGATCTAGTATAAAAAGACCAAAGTCAGGAAGCAGGCTAGAAGAAGAGTTAACAAGAACAGAATCCTCATTATAAAAAGCTCTTATTGTAACAGAGACACTCAAGAAATAAACTCAGTGCTTGCCTTGTCAATGAAGGTGGGTAGGGAGGGAGGGAGAAAATTTGGAAACCAAAGTTTTAAAAACAAATGTTAAAAAACTTGTTTTAACATGCAACTGGGAAATAAGATATACAGGCAATGGGGTATAGAAATCTATCCTGCCCCACAGGAAAATAGAAGAGGAAGGGGATGGGGGGGAAGTTATACAAGGGAGTGCAGATTAGGGGAAAGGGTATTCAGAATGCACACTGTCTTGGGGTTGGGGGAGGGACAAGATGGGGAGAAAATCTGGAACTCAAAATCTTGTGGAAGTGAATGATGAAAACTAAAAATAAATTAATTAATTAAAATTTTTTTAAAGAAAAAAAAGAAACTCAGCAGAAAAGAATAACTCCAAAACCTCTATAAGCAAAACCTCAAACACACATATATACCTACACACACAGAGACCAACCACAAATTCAACTATAATTCTTGGAAGAGATGAAGCAAGAGCTAAAAAAAAAAAATTTTTTTTTTACAATTGAGATGAGTGTTAGAGGAAAAAACTGGAAAAGAAATGAGAGCTGTGGAAGAAAGAATTGGAAAGAGAATTAACAGTGTTGCACAAGAGTACAAAACCTTACCCAAGCAACCAACTCCCTGAAAATTGGAATGAACCAAGTAGAAGTTAATAACTCCATGAGATAACAAGAAATATTAAAACACAGTCAAAAGTTTGAAAAATGGAAGAAAATGTAAGCAACTTTGTGTTAAAATGACTGACCTGGAAAACAGATAAGGGTCAAAACTTCATATACAGCATCTTGAAGAGGATTTTTTGAGGCAGAGATGAGGAGGGACTTATTTCCAGCTGGGCAGTCAATGCAAAAGCATGAAGATGGAAGGTGGAATGTCATTGTTTGAAGAACAGAAGAGGGAAAGAAAGTTGCCAGGATCACAGAGTGCCTAGGGAATGACATTCAATGAGCCTTGAGATATGGGTTGAGGTTACATTATGTAGGGCTTTTAAAATCAAACAGAAAAGTTTGTATTTTATTCTATCATTATTTTATTATTTCCTTGCAATAGGGAACCCTTGGAGATTTCCCTGGAGGGAAATCACATGATCACATCTGTATTTAAGGAAAATCACTTTGGCAACATTATGTAGGATAGACTGGAGTGATGAGAAAATTGATGCAGGAGCCCAATCTGAGTGTTGCAGTAAACTAGGTGTAAGGTGATGGACACCTGAACTAAGGTGGTAAAATATCTAAGTAGAGAGAAGGGGTTGGATGCAGATGTTATGGAACTGTATATTCAGGTTAAATAGCCCTAGTTCCTTCAATTGATTCTTCTATGTATGAACTTGAGGTACTTCACTATCCTGGGTACCTTTCTTTACATATTTTCTAAGTTATATTGGGATATAATATTCCAGGTGTGATGTGACCAGAACAGAGTACAGCAGGACTCCTTGAACACTGTGTCAGTCACTAGTAATGTGCCAAGCACTTCACAAAGCACTTGGGGATATTAAGAGAGGCAAAAAAAAACAAAAAAACCCCAATCCTTGTTCTCAAAGAGCTCACTGTTTAATAGAGGAGCCAACATTAATACAACTATGTACAAATACAATATAAACAGGATACATTGTGGGGTAAATCTCAAAGGGAATGCACTAAAATTAATGCAGCCTAAGATGGCAATATCATTCTTGGCTGCCATTGCACACTGTTGGTTCCCAATAAATTTAAAGTCCACTAAAAATACCATATATTTTTCAGATGAGCTACTTTCTAGCCATTCCTCCCTGATCTTGAACTTTTGAAACTGATTTTTTGAACCCCAATATTTGACTTTAAATTTTTCCTTGTTAAATTTCATCTTATTTGATTGGGCTCAGTGTTGTAACATCTTTTTTAATTCCAGTTTTATGTAATCTGTAAGTTTGCTAAGTATACCATCAATTCCACCACCACCCCCCTCCCCAGCTTCCTAATTCCAATGGTAGAGGTAATAGTGGTTAGAACTTGTCCATCTTTGCTGTTCTTCCATTCAAGGGGACAGTAAACCCTGTATGAGTCTGAGCCTTCCTACTGTTAAAATTGAGCACTTACCACAATGCTCAAAACTTTATTAACTGGACCTTATTATACTGGATTATAAAACTTCACTGTGGCAATATCAACTTATTATTGTGTTTGTATTTTTTTCTTCTTCAAAAATGAAATCCCCATGTAGAAATAAACTCATATTTAGGATTCATATAAAGTCTGAACAAGATAGAGTGCTACTTTCTTAGGTTCCTTAGTTAGCTTATAGATCTTGAGTTCAACTTATATTATTCACATTGATCTCTGGGGAACACTGTGACTGAACGCTTACTTTTGTTGATTAGTATGTGGCAGATGATATAATGAATGAGTTCATGAATATCCAAGTCGTTGTAATTTCAAATATTTCAACTGTAAGCTTTGTAAAATTAGGACAAATAAAAATATACATAACAAGTACAATAATGTAAATAAAGTCAGCATGGTGAATTAACAAAAACTCAGTAAATAATTAGTGTAGTACTACAGTACTGCCTATTACTGTAGTATAGTACTATAGTATTGTAGTACTGACAATACTGTATAGTATTGTCAGAATTAAATGCAAGCTTCCTTTTTTGTTAACATTCGATTGATTACTTAGTGGAAGGTACTTGGGGGCATGTGATATTTCAATGTTTTACTGGGAAGTGCCTATTATGTCAAAATAAATGTATCAAATTTCAAAAAATTTTTAAAATGAGAATATGATGCTTCTGTAGTTGATACATATCTGGTTGTTTGATAAAAATCAAGTTTTTGTCTATTTGTTTTCTTTAGCTTTAAAGAAGCCCCTTTTTTCAGTTTCTCAGCATGAAAGCCGTCAAGAAAATGTACATTCTCCAACTGGAGAGCCTCATCCCCCAAATATGGCACCAGGTATGAACTTTTACTCTTATAGTTATATTTTATAACCAGTTTTGAAACTATAATGAAATCAGCTTTTTTTGAGAACTAGTAAATGTAGATAGTTTTTTTAAGGCACACCATCAGGTACCATTTACATTTTCCCATCTTCTGTTAGGATTTTAAAATGCATATTGGCTAATGGCATGATAACTCAAAGGCATGGACATTTGCTGTTCTCTTATATAAAGAACATACGTTTCTCTGATTTTTAACACTGGACACATTAGGTTACCTTTTCAATTAATGTAAATATTATTTTATATTTTGAAGCATAATTTGAACCCAATCTGAAAACTGGGTTAAAATTACTTGAATACTAAATACATCCTGACTAGACTAAATAGTAATAAATTTACAATAGGTTTTGGGGGTGTACAAAACTTGTCTTCTGTACTCATTTGGAACCACTATTTTGAAGCTTATAGGAATGTCCTTGCTTGTTTTGCAAATCAGAAGACTGAATACTTATTTAGCATATCAAATTCAGTTTTGAAAGATGACATCTACTTTGCCACTTACTGTACCACTTTATCAGATTGTGTGACAAATACTTTTGCTCATTATTTACACTTTAGCTGAAAGGCTCCTGGATCTCTAGAAACTAAGAAAGGCATGATCACTGATGAGTCAGAGAATGATGTTTTAATTTAAAGTAATTTTAAAAAATAAAACCTAGCATAGTGTCATGGTCATTACTATATACTAACAAAAGTACACAAAAGATGTTTATGATCATAGATTCATAAAATATTTTGTGCACCTCCCTTTTGCTCATAGAACACCAAAAACTTAACAGTCTCTCTTAAAATTGTTTTAAAAAATTAATGACCTCTTTATTCATCCTTCCCATTTATTTCTATTGCACATTCTTTTCTGTGAATACTTAACTTGGGCTCCATATACTCCTTAGATTTCATGGAATCCATGAATTTGGATGGGGAAAAAAATTACATCTTTGTTTTTACCAACTCCAACTGAAATTTTTAATTTCTTTCAATTATGAGTATATAGGCTTCACTAGACTGCCAAAGGAGTCCATGACACAAAGAAAGATTAAGAAACCCTGTACCGAAATATCTTTACTCCTTAATAATTACCAAGAATGAGGACAGTAGGAATTGACTAATAAATGGGCTTTTTCAGCCTTGCTTGATTACTGATGAACACCATTTCATATAGTTCTGAAAGACTTTATTGGAAAGGGCTTCACATATTTGTTCTATATACAACATTGTAATCTACTTGAAACCACTTAGTCAGAATGGCCGTATGAGATGCCATATGCACACCAGATACACAAAAGTGTTTGTTATTATTGTGTACTATTAGCATCTCAGAGTATGGTTTTAATATGCAATGAATATGACTCATCTCTTCTAGATCAGTTAGGTTTATTCATTTTCATGGCCAAATCACCTCTCAAGTAAGGGTGGCCAGCAATGAGTAAATTAAAAATTGGATGTTGGTATTGCCAATGGTTGTAGAAAGTTTTTTAGAGGAAAAGATAACTCTACCATTTAATCTTTTGGTTTTAGGAGAATTTGGGTAATCAGTGCTGTAGATGTATACTTGGTAACGAACAGCATACCAATAATGAATATCTGAAAGCGTATTTGTAGTTGGGGATAACTCAAGAAATAATAAAATGAGAAAAAAAAGAAATAATAAAATAGTAAAAAGGAAGGAAGGAAACGAGCATTTATAAGCCCTTACTATGTACCATGCTCTGTGCTAAGTACTGAGGATACAAATATAAACAAAAAGAAAGACAATCCTTACCCTCCAGGAGCTTACATTCTGATGAGGGAAGACCACACACAAAAAGGAGCCAAATAGCTGAAGGAGGTGGTCATGAGGGGTGGGAAATAGTTATGAAGACCTGGAGGGGAGTAAAGGCCAGTAGTAACTCACTTATGGATGAAAGATACAGGTCTTATAGACAGATATTCCAGGTTGAAAAGACCACAGAAGTGGTTGGATATTTCAGGACCAAGAGGCCACAGGGCTGCAAGACTCTCAAGGGAGTTCGAGGGTGAGGCAAGAAGTACGGTTATGAAGTCCAGAAGCTAGGAACAGGGCCAGGAGGAGAGAATCACATTAGTGACCAACTTCAAGGGGTCAAGTTTTTCTTAGTTCTTCTGAATCATTTAGTTGTTGTGAAATGGTGAACTTTTTCAAAGTATAAAATTAACTTTACGTTTTTACGCTACAGATTTGCATGTTAGCAACATTGGAAACCCTGACACTTTGAAGCTGATCCCTCCCAATCCTCTTCAGCGTTTAATTCCTGGCCCAAACTTGGAGAATGAAAATGAACACAAAATTCAGACAGACATGTTAAAGCAGGCTTCAAAGGATAGAGTTGGTGACTTCCATAAGATGAAACAAAGTAAGAATGAATTTGTTACAATCATTTATCATTCTTAAGTGCATTTCTTTATTAATTAGTATCTTTACAAATTTGAAGCTTAGCTTTCATTGTTATCTTCAGCAAATAACATTTTAATATCCACAGTAAGATCTTTCTTTGAGCTATGTGTTTCACTTTGGACACAGCCTCTCCTAATGTGGAGGCAGCATGGAATACTTTTTAAAAAGTTTTAGAGTAAGCATCTGAGGTCCTGGATTTAAATCCCTGCTCTGCCACTTACTACCTGTGTGACCTTGGACAAGTGATTTAACCTCTTTGACCTTGACTTTTCTTACCTGTAAAATAAGGGAGGTAGATTAAATGGTAACTGAGGTTCTTTCCAGCTCTTTATCATATTGTCTCAAATGTAGTCTGTGCCCCTACAGTTAGATCTCTTTGAAAGGAAAAAAATGTAGGTGTACACTGGGAAAAAAAATCAAATGCAGGCTGCTCTCAAATTTTATTCAAGCCAAATGTGGGGAAAAAGCTCTACCTATATGCAGACCAGTGTAGCATTATCTGAAAAGATTATGAAACTTAACAGAAAAAGATGAAATGTCAGTAGAGTCTAGTGTACATGTTGCATATTTCAGATGAGTTTTTTTTTATATTGCTTTCAGTTATTTTAACTGTGTCTTGAAGTAAGAAAGCCAAATTTTGGTGAGCTGGTGAATTTTACCTTCTTGAAAAGGTAAAAAAATTAAAGAATTCTTTGAAAATATAGTTTTGTGTTTTCCTTCAATTTAGCTCAAATGCTACTTTCTGCAAGAAGCCTTTCCTAGTTCTTTCCAGTGCTAGTGATTTTCCTCTAAAATTATCTTCAGGGCCAGCTAGGTGGAGAGAGCACCAGCCCTGGATTCTGGAGGACCTGAGTTCAAATGCAGCCTCAGACACATAACAGTCACTATCTCTGTGACCCTGGGCAAGTCACTTAACCCTGTTGCCTAAACCAAAAATAAATAAATAAATAAAATAATCTTCAATTTTCCCTGGATATGTCTTACATGTACATAGTTGTGTTTGTATGTTGTCTTCTCCATTAGAATGTAAGCTCCTTGAGGGCAAGGACTGTTTTTGCCTTTCCTTGTATCTCTAGCCCCTGGCACAATGCCTGCCCATTGTTGTTGTTATTCAGTGTTTCTGTAGCATCTGACTCTTTGTGACCTCATTTTGGGGTTTTCTAGGCAAAGATACTGGAGTAGTTTGCCATTTCCTTCTCTAGCTCATTTTACAGATGAGGAACTGAGGCAAAGAGGGTTAAATAATTTGCCCAGGGTCACACAGCTAGTAAGTGTCTGAGGCCAGATTTGAACTCAGGAAGATGAGTCCTCCTGACTCCAGACCTGACTCTATTTACCTAGGTGCCATGCCTGCCCATAGTAAGCACTTAAATGCTTGTTGACTTGACTTAAATCCTTGGGACTTTATTTTAAAATAGTATTTTAGAGTGTTAGCCTTTATGAATTTGATGTTTTAGTGATAATTACTTTTCTAGATTTCAAATCCTTGTGTAATGATTCTAATTTTCTCTGTTTTCAACAGATTTCTCTCCTTGGTATTTTAAAAATATACATGTTAGTCTTTTGCAAAATACAACGTGAAACACACATATACTCATTAGAGCTGCGACAAAACATTTGTGAGTTCCTCATGAGCCTTCATACTTACAACTTAACATCACAAAATAAATACTTAATATACTTTGGAGAGCAGAATTTTGTCTTTATAAATATGTGAATTTACAAAAAACAGTATTAAAAATATCCCTTATTTGATCTTCCTTTTTCCCACTGTTACCCTCAGGTATTTATGGTTGCCTACTTTGCCTTGTCTCAGTATTATATTTGGTAATTATATACAAAAATAATGGTTAGTTACTATATAGTAAAGCATTTCCTTAAACCTTCATGTTTGACTAAGTGGAAAACATAGTCACCCTCTAGGTAGACAAATAATAATTGGATAACAAAATATAATATTTCATTTTGTTTCTTTTTATTATTTTCTGTAAATATATCCTTCTTAATAAACCCTGTTGCTGTCTTCATATTGATTTATGGTTTTGTTTTTTAGTAACCAGGGGTTAGGAATTGGACCTCTGATTTCACTGGTATAGGGAACTCTCTGGTAAGGACATTTCTTCTCCTAAAGTAGGTTAGCACCTTCTTTACCAAATTAGCTCCTTACACAGTTGCCTTTGTTATGTATTTGATTGTTTAACCATGAGTATAGTTTTTCTTTTTTGTCTCTTTTTGAAGAGATAACATATACAAATATTTTAAAATTATCATCTTTGACTAAAGTGTTACTGAAAAGCATAAGCTACATTTTATTTTGAAATATTTCAGATAAACTGGTTTTTATCTATTTGTTCTTAAGACTGTATTATGATTTTAAAATATTTTAAGTCTTGTGAGAAGCTAAAGAATATTTTTATAAACTAAAGGACTGGTCAATTGATGTCATTCAGGTCTTGTTTTATGTGTATGAAAAAAAATTCTTATAAAATAATTTAAGAGCAGAAGCCTTTATTTTTATAGACTTAAGGAACAACAAAATTGTTGCAATAATTTAGCTTTGTCCATAGAAACACACTAAAAATTTGCATATAATAAAATCTTAGACTTAAATAATTCTGAATTTGTGTTAATTTATTGTTATTTTATAATAATAGAGGCATATGCCACTTACACTTGCCCTGATCCTACCTTATTTCACAGTGTTAGCCTTTATGAGTTTGATGTTTTAGTGATAATTACTTTTCTAGATTTAAATCCTTGTGTAATGATTCTAATTTTCATCAGTTCTTTGCTAAGCCCTAGAGCCAAAACTTACCCAGTCTTGGTACTCACAAAGGAAACACCAAGGAAAGGTAAACACAAAGGAAAAGAGAACAGAAACAAAACATTTTAAGATTTTTTTTTAACTTTTTAACGTATTTATCTGCAAGTTCAGTGTCACTCTCCCTTTCTTGATCTTACTTCTCTAGTCTTGTAAAGAAAAGGGGTGTGGAGGAAGGAGAATTAGGAGAATTTGGCTTTGAAAATTCCATGCTCCAGTGTTAATCTATTCTCCTCCCCGTTTCACGTGTTGCTATAGGGGTTTAGTATTTGTTCACTGTTCAGTAGCTCTGGGGAAATGGGTTACCTACCCCAGTTGTGGAAAATAGATTCTTTCTTTTCTTTTTTTTTTTTTTTTTAAGACCAAACCAGGGCAGCTAAATGGAGCAGTGGTTAGAGCTCAGGCCTTGGAGTCAGGAGGACCTAAGTTCAAATGTAGCCTCTTACTTGCTGTGTGATCCTGGGCAAGCCACTTAAGCCCGATTGCCTCACCAAAAAGAAAAAAAAAAAAGACCAAACTATTAGAACAAACTTAACTAGATGGCTAAGGGTTCCTGAGGAGGGAAGAGTTCTTCCCTTCTCTATGATGCTGAATTCTTTTTTTTTCCTTATGCCCACCGACATTCAAGCCTCTCCCTGTGTAACCTCCTCCTTCCTTGCCTCCCAGACCCATTGGTTTTCAGCCATAAATTTCACAGTTTCCTTTGATTACTTGCTCTGTGAGATCACTACATTGTGTGTCTGGTAGTATATCCATATATCATTTTAATGCTTGCTTTCATTCAAGCAGCATCACCTGGCTCCAATTTTGTTAATCATGTCAGGTCTCTGTGTCCTAAGCTAATTGGGGATACACTTATCAGATCCTCTTCTGATTTCCTCTTTGAGTTTTAAAAACATATACAGCTAGGCCTTACTTATCTGACTTGTTAATCAGTATTGATAGTTGATCTGGTAACATGATGTAGTGGATAAAGTGCAGGATTTGGAATGAATAAGACCTAGGTTCAAATCTCCCCTCTGACATTTAATAGCTTTGTGACTATAGGCAAGTTGCTTAACAGTCTCTGAGTCTCAGACCACTCTAAGGCTTTTGGGTTATGGGTAGCTCGTGGTCTATGTTTTTGAGAACACCAAGGAAATGATAGATGCTTGACAGATTTAACTCATGTCCAGTTAATGTCTGGTCCCAATCAATCCAGATATGAAATCCCATGGTAGTTCTAAAATGCCATATTATCTGGATTCTAAATGCATCATCTTTTGCTATTTTCTAACTGAATAGTGAAACCTTGGAGTAGTGGGGGAAAATTATGTCTTCATTTTCACTAACTTCTAACTGAAATTTAACATTTCCTTCCATTATGGGTGTGGGCAACACACACACACACACACACAAGCATACTCTCTCTTTCTCTCTCCCTCTCTCTCTCTTTTTCTTTCTTTCTTTCTCTCCCCCCCTCACATTTTTAAATGTCCAAGTAGATTTCAGGGTAATTGATTATGATATCCTAAAGAAATAAAGAGATCTGCTCAAGATAAACAAGTACTTTCATTTTATGGAAACACAATATGAAGAATTTTATTATTCTATCATTTCCAAATCAAGAAATACATTCTTGATGTGTTACCTTAAATTCTCATTTCTGGTATTCTCCCTGGGGGCAAAATGTTGTTTTGGACAATTTTCATTCAGGCCTACAATTAGAAACCTTCCCAGAAGAATATGTTGTTGAGCATGTTGTTTACTTCTTCAGATTTTAAAGTAGTAAAAAATACAGCCTGGTTTGTTTTTGAAATATGAAGGATTTTTGCAATAACAGGACTCCATCCTGTTAGAGGGCTGGGCTTGGGAAGGGTAGCTACAAAAAGTAAATAAAATTTCCACTGAAGGATTCAATAAATATTTTAAAATCATTTGTTATATGAAAAATAACATAAAAACAAGTGCTCAAAATAAAAATACTGTATTGAAAACTGTATTCTCTTTAGGCTAAATCTATGTAAAAGGAAGATATTCCCCAAGAGGCAGAGTATTGGATTAAGTACAGAGTTCTGGATTAAGATAAAACCTGGATTTGAGTGTCTGGTCTGCCCCTTTACTATCTGTGTAATTGTAGGCAAATCACTTAACCTTTCAGAACCTTAAGTACCTCATTTGCAAAATGTTGAAGTTTGATCAGATCTGGAGTTCTTAACCTAGGATCCACAGGCTACTTCCCCAAGGGTGAATCATGGGTAGATTTCAGGGGCTTTGTGAATCTGGATTAGGGAGAAAAAAAATTACATCTTCATTTTTACCAACCTCTAATTGAAATTTAGCATTTCCTTCAGTTATGAATGTAGGCAACAAACATTTCCGAAAAAGGCTCTATAGGCTTCACCAGCCTGCCAAAGAGGTCCACGACACCAAAAAAAACAAACAAACAAACCATACTAGATGATCTCTGAGGCCTTCCCCAACTTTAAATCTCTAATTCTAAGTGAAGAGAAAGGATATTTGGAGCAAATATGATCTGTGACCTGGGTAACAGAACACCATTGACCTCCAGTGAGCTAGAGCTTACCTGTTGGTAGGACTTTCTCTGATACCACTGTAACATTGACACAGGAAAGAAGAGGCCGGAGTAATCAAGGACTGGGCTGGGCTGGGGGTGGGGGTGAGGGTGGGTTTGGTGAGAGGGTTGGAGAATTGGACAGTTAGAGACATTGAAGCATTGTTAGAGGTAAGAGAAGTATAGTCTACTAGAGAGGTGTTAATTAAACAGGCTGTAGCTAATGGCCAAAGTCCAGCACAGCAAGAAGGCTAATGAAGTAGATGGGTTAAAGGCTGAAAGCATCTACTAGCTGGGAGTGGGTGGGGGGGTTGGTATGAAAGGTGAAGAGTGCATCAGGGTGTTGAAGGAAAAAAATAAATTGTATTGGAGAATCCAGAGATGGGATAGCGATTTGTAATAGTGAGGTCCTTTGGTATGTCCTTGTTGATGAGTGGACATGTGAGCGGAGCGAGGAAGGATGAATTTGATCATGGGGAGGGGGGTGTCATGTTCACCCTTTCTTTTAAAACCTGGTGATGATAAGAGGTAAAGTCTCTTAACACCCCTCATTCAAGTGATGATTTACAGGGGTGGGGAACCGAGGTCCTTGGGTGCAGCCTTTTGACGGAACAAATCCTTTTATGAAGGGGATTTGTTCTGTGAAGTTTGGATTCAGTCAAAGGGCTGCACTTGAGGACCTAGAGGGCCACTGGGGGCCTTGAGGCTGAAGGTTCTCTTACCCCTGGATAACATTATAAATCCACAGATGTCTGGAATTAGGTCCGGATGAAAGCGGAGGTGCAGGCTCCATTGATTCTAGTATAGCAGTTATTGTGAATACAAAATTAGAAGTGTTTAAGACCATTAAGTACAATACAGTAGCATGGTCTCCAGAGTTCTTGCCAGTTCTATCTACACATTTCTCACACCTTTCCCCTCCTCTATACTCACACAGCCACCAGCCTAGTTGAAGTCCTCTTCAACTCCTTCCCTCTTGGATTACTGTAGTAGCTTCCTAATTTGTCTGTCTGCCTCAGATCTCTTCCTACTCCAACTTCACACAGCTCCCAAAGTTATTTTCCTGAAGCACAGATCTGACTATGTCACTTTCTTACTCGATAAACTCTAGTGGCTTCCTGTTGACTTCAGAATCAAATATTATTTCATCTTTATCTCATTTTAAAATTTCTATTTTGTATCTTTTTGACAAGCACACCCTTGGAGACAGTGACAACGAGAGCTAAGCCACACCTGGGAACCCACACTTGGGAACTGTGGGAGTGGCTCCTGTCTTTCAGTGCATGCATATTTTGGTTATCTGACCTTTTCATAATCTGTACCCAAAAAACTACCACCATTTACATCCCAATAAAGTGACTTGGTACTGATGAAAAAAAAAATTTCTATTTTGTATTTTATAATATACAGTAATTGTTAGTATAGCAGTATATTTATATAACTTACAAATAAGTAGATATATATCATATAGGGAGGGATCAAATTTATTTTCTAATAAGGTACACAATCAAAGTAATTTAGAGATCACTGGACTATAGGAATGATCCTAGCTACTGTTGCTGCAGCTATTGGGAGTGTTTTTGGAGTCATGCTTATTCAGTTAATTATCATACAGCAACTATGCATGGCTGATGAAGTGTGTAGTAAGGGTCATACTGAGCTGGTTGTCTTATTTCTGAATTCTCATTCATAAATAATCCCACTTTCCTTTTAAAAAATATTTAATACAATTTATTTTGATACTCATACAACAAGTTTCCCCAAAACCTCTCACATAACATCTCTCCCTACCTCAACAAAAAACATTTCCTGAATGAAAGCAGGTTTATTGCTTATTAAAAGAAAGAAGGAATGTGTCCTTTAATTTGAACAGTATGCCACTAACACTGACATTTGGGATGGTATTCCCCTTTTATAGCCTGAGAAAGTTCTAGTCACATAGGAGAAAGTAAAAATCTCTTGTAATCACTTTATCCTCATTAATGCCACAGTAGTGTTTCCCTTTATTTGATGATGTTATCCTGTGTGTACTGTGTGTTTAATGTGTGAAATTTCACTTGACATATTAATCATTACAACAAAGATTTTTATCTCTGGACTTATTTTAGCATACCCATTCAGAGAACAACTCATTATTGTGGCTATAGTAAATGATGGTGATACTTTAAATAGAATGACATAATTTTATAAAAATAGATTTTCATAGCAGAACAGTTGGAAAACCAAACAGCATAAATGTCCCAAGTTAATGAAGCAGTGAAATGATTCCTTAGAGATTTTTTAAAATTTAGTCTGCATTATGATGCTGAAATATTCTTTGAAGTGTTTTTTCTCTCTTCTAGGCTAATATAGCTTTTTATGATTGAGAAATTTTGATAATGACAATTTGTCATCTCCTTTCTTCTTTTTTTAAACAAAGTTTTTCTGTATTTCCATTTTATGTTTCCATCAGCACTTTATCTCCTAATTTGAACTAGATGTCTATGTCAGATTTTTGATATTTTAAATAATGACAAGCAAAAAGTCAGACAAAATACTGAAATATGTCTTATTGAGAGAATGATAGATTTTGTCCTACTCATATTTTTATGGTATTTATCATTCTAATATATTAAAGCTGTGGTATTGCCTTTGTGGGTTCTGTGCTTTAGGATAGATAAGGCCACACAGTCATAGATTCGGAGCTGGAAGGGAATATAGCTAGAGGTCTAGTCTAACCTGCTCAGTGACTTGCCCAAGGTCACTCAGGTAGCAAGAATTTTAATGTAGGACCCCTGACTATCTCATATCTATCTATGTTTAGTTACTTCTGTGGGTAGTAGCATCTAGGCTTCCTTTCCCCTGGAGTGAAGGGGGGAACGTGGGGGGGCATCAAATGTATATGCTTGATGTATTTTATTCCATAACAAGTTTCTAACATACTACCTAATGGCAGTTGGAAGTTATTAGTCAAGACAACATTTATTAAGCTCTTACTATATGCCAGGCACTATGTTAAGTACTGGGAATGTAAAGGCAAAAACAGTCCCTTCCCCCTCAAGAGCTTCATTCTAATGTGGGTGACAACATGTAAACCACTAGATACATTCAAAATTTATACAAAGTAGATGGAAGGAGGTAGGAGATAGAAAGGCATTAGCAGCTGGGGGGACAGGGGAAGACCTCGGGGAGTAGGTGGATCTGAGCTGAATTTTGAAGGAAGTCAGGGAAATCCAGTGGCAGAGGTGAAGGAGCAGAGGATTCCTTGCTTGTACAGTAGGTACAAAGGTATGGAGATGGGAGTGTTGTGTTTGAGGAAACTGCAAGTAGGCCAGTGTGGCTGGGCATGGAAAAGTGCATGGAAGAGAAGAGGTGTGAGAAAACTGGTAGGGACTAGGTTATGAAAAGCTTTGATTGCCAAAGGAATTTATATTTGATGCTGTTGATGATAGGGAACCACTGGAAATCCTTGAGCACGCAGGCAGCGAGTTCTATTCTGTGATAGTTAAATGAGAAATTTGAGTTTAGTTCATATGCCATGGATTAAAAGGAAGATAGTTACTTTATCTTCCCATATGAAGATTACATGTTTTATTTTAATTGAGATTTTTGTTTATACTACATTCCTTTACAAACATGCCCTGTTTGATAAGAATAATAACATTAATTAAGTTTAATTAATAAGGTTCTTTGATAATGCTAAAACTCATAATGCTTAAAAGGCTATTTTTAAATTAATCTAGATATGAAATTTCTTTACTTGTGGTGTCGTGATGAAGCTATATGACAAACCATACTGTTGCTGGTAGATTTCTGGTTAATTTTTCAATATCATCACCTAAGAGGAAAGAGGAAAGGTGGGATGACAGCTAGGTGGCATGGTAAATAGAGTGCTGCTGGAATTAGATTCAGGAACACTAGAATTTGAATCCCACCCCAGGCACCTACTAGCTGTGTGACCCTGGGCATGTCCTTTTACCTATCTTAGCCTTAGTTTTCTTATCTATAAAATGGGAATAAAAATAGTATCTACATCACAGGGTTGTTTTAAGGATCAAATGAAATAACATGTGTAAAATGCTTTACAGGTATCTTTTTTAAAATAATAAATTTTTGACATCTTTTGTTGTTATATCACCTAGGTCCCCCTTGTGTCATTTTTGCATACATGATGGTTATGAGGTGAAACCTTAGGTGTTTTGATTTGTAATTTTAATTTTTTTTTTTATGATTTGGAGCATTCTATGGTTGTTGATAGTTTGCATTCCTTCTTTTGAAAACTTCCTCTTTATAGCCTTTGACAACCTATTTATTGGGAAATGGCTTTCCTGGTATATTTATATAAATTTCCTTCATATCTTGGATATGAGACCTTTATATTTGATAAAAAGATTTTTCCCAATCAACAACTTCTTTTCTTTTGGCTGCATTGAATTTGTTCACATAAAAACTTTTTTTTTTATTAAATAACCAAAATTATTTTTATCTGTCATGATAATTTCTATGTCTCATTGGGGTAAGAATTCTACCTCTAGCTTGTAAATCAAGTAAGATAGTAGGCCCAGACTAGCAGTGTCAGTTTATGTCACTTCAAAGGGCTGAGTCACCTACTTTTCAATGTACCTCCTTCCATTCTCCACTAAGTAGACAAGCCACTCAGTCATGCATCTGACAGTAACAACCCATACTTAAGGAATATGGGATTCTAGCAAATTCTCATTGCAAATTTCATATAAGTAGATCAGTGTATACAAGTGTGGTGAGAGAATAACTGTGATATGATGAAATTGAGGAGTAGGTTATATGTAGAGGAAGCAATATTGGATTTGGAGTCAGCTGAAGCTTAGGTTCAAACCTTACCTCTAACAATTACTAGCTTTGTGACTAGGGGCAAGTCACTTGGCATTTCTGATCCTCAGTATCCTTATCTGTAAAATAGGGATAAGATCTGTGATTCTTATCCCATAGCATTTTTATTAAGATAAAATGAGATACTTCATATAAAGCTCTTTGTAAACAATAAGCACTATCATATAAATGTCAATTATTATTATTCCTAAATGAAAAAATACTATAGAGCTCTCAGTTCTCAGGTTATATGTCCTTAATTCCAGCAAAACAGCATTTTAAGCTTAATATCCTGGTTGGAAGTAATAACAGGAATTAGGATGATAGAATAAATTTCTTTTAAGACAGATAGTAGAATTTTAATGCTGTTGTTCAAAAATAGAAAGTTTGAATATATCTTAGCACTAATTAGTTCTTAGCAAAGGGCCTTTATGTTATCATCTTTTAAAATAATATATTATCATCCATATTTAAGTTAGCTTTTAAATTACCCATTGGAATCACCTTAACAATAGTGTTATCCATTTTATGAATGAATCCAGACTAATTAAGTCTATGTATTTATTTGATACCTCAGCTTTCAAGTTTTCTAAGACATCTCAGTTTGTCCTAACTTGACCTATTCTTTCTATAGTTAACCTACTATTTCTGGTGGTATTAATTAATGTAGCCCTATTTTGTGATTCTTTTATTTGACTTTCTGCTTTTCTTAGCCTTCTTCTTTTCATAAACCTAGACAATCTTAGAATTACAGGGTGCTTTGAAGAACTGACCAAATTTTAATAACAAGAATATATGAAGAGTTGTCTGCGTTTAGGTACCGCCATATTAAATGCTGAAAGCACATAGGGAATTTCTGATTCCATAATAGGATTTAAGAGTATTGCTTACTTTGTTTTAACATCTTTAAATGTTGCATGTTGAAGGAAAACAAATATATAGTTGCTTCTTTGTAGAAAAATTGTCACTTTTTACTGGTTGCATTTGTATCATTTATGTAACTTTTGGGGAAAGAACAGTCAGTACTGCCAAAATATCGTGGTGTTGTTAAGAGACAATCTCTGAATTTCTTGGAAGTAGGCTATCTGAATCTTGACGTTTTTCTTAATTCTCTCTTTTTGTTCAATTACTTATTCAACCTATTTCTGTGCATCATCTTTTTTGGAGGGGAGGCTCCAAATTGACTTCATCTTCTCATGTCTTTTTTCTTTGAAAAATCTCTACTGTTGTGACTAGTTTTAACTTCCTTTATCCAAGAATTAGAAATACAAATGGGCTGATGAACCAGCTGTGAAATGAACCAGAGCTCACCAGTTTTTTCCATTCTGCTTTACCTTTATCACAAGCAAAGCAGTTATTAAACTTCTTCATGATAGTTTCAGTGTATATTGGCCCTAATGCATTGTTACTGTCTCCAAATATAGTTTTTATAGCTCCAAGTAATTACATGGTATAAGTTTAATATATTATATAATGAATTACACTTTTTTTGCAATCTTGTATGGCCTTGTTTCTTTAAAACTTTTCAAGGCATCGTTTCAACTGAAATAAAGTTTAAGCTTATTTTCCAAAATAAATCAGAAAGCATTGTGAAGGAAAACACAAACAAATAGAGACTGCATCACAAATAGACTTCCCTTTTAAAAAGTTAAGTTCTTACATTATCAGCCTCATCTTTTAATTGGTATTTAGACTAAGAAATCATTTTAATACTCTCTAATTTAATTTGGTGTTGATCTCAAATGCCATTCCTTTTTATCTTCATGAATCAGCCATACATTTTTGATATGCCTAAAATTACTGTATTGTCATTATCATTTTAATAGCTTCCTTGAATGGATTTTTCATTATATCTAGTAAAAAAAAATTCTACTTGTCTCTTAGTGATTCATAAAGTGTATACTTTTTCTGAACAAGATCAATATCTATAAATATATCTTAGTACCTTATAGACTTTGTTTTTCATTTCCCAATTCAAAATGTTTATTATATTCCAGTCATCAGTTTTTCCTAGGATTCCAAACTAACTAACCTAGTCTATAGCACCAGAAAAAAAAAAGTACACCATGAGAATTAGACTAATTTAAACTGTATCTAAAAACAACAGAAAACCAGAAATGCTCAAATATTGCTCTAATCACAAAATAATGATCATACCCATTTTCTCTTAATAGAAATAATTTTAGTTTTTATCATAAAGTGATAAAGTAACCAGGTACTTGCTAGAAAAACCTTCAATTTTGAGGAAAAATCTAGAGTTGAAAATGACTGGTGTTATTTGGTTTAAAGAAGTATCACATAACTGAGCACTAAAGTAAAATTGAGAAGTTCTTAAGAGTTATTTTTAAATGTTGCAGTCCTATTAACTTTTATCTTGGCTAGCCTTCACAAAATAAAGTTTTTTCCTAACCAGCACCCTAAAGTTGCCAGGATTCATTAGCCTATCCTCTGCTTGGCTTTCAATGTAGGTTCCTTTCTTTCTTTTCTCTTTGCTTCTGACTTAATCCTCTGCCTACTTCACAGGCCGGTTCTTTGATGAAAATGAATCCCCTGTTGATCCGCAGCATGGCTCTAAATTGGCGGATTATAATGGGGATGATGGTAACGTAGGTGAGTATGAGGCAGACAAGCAGGCTGAGCTGGCTTACAATGAGGAAGAAGATGGTGATGGTGGAGAAGAAGACGTCCAAGGTGAGCGTGGGGCCTGACCTCCGTGCTGTGACAGTGAAACTCACCTCTGGCTTACTAGTTGAATTTGTGTAGAATTTTTTTCCATTTCTTAGAACTGCCTTAATACAAAGGAGGCTTGTATAATTTTTCAGTTTAGTTTTTGTTTTAAAATTTTTATGAATGTTTTAATGTAGTTGTGGATTCTGAAATTATTTTTAGAAAATTGATATTTTGGCTTGTAATCGTAAATGTCTTTGTGATCTTGTTACAGTTTGGAAATTTAAAATCTTCAGCTTTGAATAGGAATTAATGTTCTTTCACATGCCTCTAGACTTTATTAAGGCAAATCCACCAAAAAAAAGAACTTTTGAGGCTTCTAACACTGAAAAAACATTTCTAAACTATCTATAAATAATACCCAGCTAACCCTTGGGCTACAGGGGTAGTTGGCATGAAAAGGAATGGGTTCCTTCTCCACTGAAGATCTATTTAGTTCACAGTTGTTTTGGCTTATTTCCCTTGGATTAAAATGTAAACTGTCATCCTCATCAGTTCATTAAGATTAGAGATTTTTTTGTATAATACACAGATTCAACAGATTTTCCTTGTTAAGTGTTACTTCTGAGCTTTTAATTTAATGAAAGTTCAGGAACTGCCTGTGAGCATGCTGCCCTTCCCATGTTCTAATACTGCATGTATTTCAGGGAATGTAGTTTTGTTGCCATTTTGCCTGGGCTGCTTTCTGGATCTTTATATGTAATTTAGTGTAGCTTCCAGTGGAACTTTTTTCTTTTCTACAAAAGTTGATTATGAAATTAAACAGCATGTGTAATGTATTTATTGTATGTTATAATACTGATGCATGGGAAATTATACTTTTGTGGTTGTAAGTTTAACTTGCTCTTGATTTCTCCCTTGCTGCCATTACTGTAACTAAAGTTTCCACTTTAAAATGTGTTGTGAAATTTAAAAGAAAATATATTTCATTTTTAAAGTATTGCACAATTCACAGGAAAAAAAATTTGAGCCACCAAATTTTATGTAGGCACATGCCTGTGTATTACTACCATAGCTTTCCAAGGTTAGAGTCTTAAGAAAGAAGATTGATGAATGGTAGTTAAAAATTATATGAAGAGGTATAAATGAAGATTCCTTATATGAATAAACTTCTTTTGTATTATTAAAGCAACTGTAATTCTCTTTCTATCTACCTATCTTTATTTTAACCATCTCCTCCAGAAAAGCTGCCTTGGCTAACTTCATCCCACTGATCATTTTTATTCTTTATCTTTATTCTTTATATTTTGGTTGCATATTATTTTGAAGTTATTTGTGTTTTGCAATTGTCAAGCATTTTTCTTACATGTGTACCCAGTTAGATTGTAAGCTCCTAGAGGGCAGGAATTAGTTTTTTGTTTTTGTTTTTTCCTTTTATTTGTCTCTTCAATCTCTACTTACTTCCCCTAACCAGTATCAAATAAATGTTATTGACTGACATCTTCCCCTTTCACTGAGCTTTTGTGCTTCTAACTGTGATTTGGTGAAATGTCCCATTATCTTCTGGCTTTATTAACTTAATTGCTTATATTTAGTTCTGTTTCTAGTTTTCTTTCTGAAGGGCTTTCATATTTTTTTCATCCAGCTGTAAGATAATTCTGGAGCTTTGTCTAGACCCATTATTTTGTTCCATCTGTAATTGACAATCTTTTTTTATAATTTGTGCTACCTTTCTAAAGCCAAATTTTGAAGGAATTTTCAGCTTAATAGTATATGCGTTCAAGGATGACCCTTGACAAAGTTAAGAAATAGGCCCATTCTACACTCCTTTCCCCCTCTCTTTTAGTGTACCTACTTAATCCAAAGCTCAGATCTCATGTAAATTTATCTGTCTTGTCACCTGAAAATAATAATAGCTGCAAAATTCATTGACATAAGATTTTAGTAACCTAAAATACCATATTTTAGGGGTATTTGCATTTTAAAGGACCTCTCATATTACCCCCATAAATTACCATAATTTATGAACAGAAATAAAATTTCAGGGTTTTTCAAATCACATTAGGTAGAAGATAGGTGAGGCATAAGATGGTCAGTCATGTACTCTTAAGTGATGATTTCATTTAGAATTGAATAAGAGTTTGAAAAAAATGCTTTTTGCTATTCTAATCACATAGAACTTTATTCTCTTAGAACTTGAGTAAAACACTACTCCTTTGGGTTTAGAACTAAACTTAAATGTACCAGTAACACTCAAGAAGAAGCATCAGGGTTGGGTATATGAACACTAGGCTATTTGTGGCAGATTTTTTGTGGGCAGGTAGTCTGGACCTTAGGGAATAGTAGCAAAGTGCCAAAGAAAGGCACAGCTGCTAATACCATAATTTTTAAGGTGGCAAAAGTAGTGTTTTTTGGAATAGTGGGATCATTTGCTATCGTATAAGTATTAGGTACAATCTTTCCATAGATATATTTTGAGTAATTGATGAACTTTCTAAAGTCACTGTTAAAAGAGCAGATAAGTTGATAGTTCCTGTGGGTTTGCTATGATAAAGATGTGTCTTATACACAAATATGTGCAAATTTCTTAAAACTTGTTACAATAAATGTTGAAAAGTGGGCCCCTATTCTTATAGATGTGTATACATATTCTGGGTCACAATACATATCAAAGGTAACAAACCATTTACAACATAGGCATGCATGCAAAGTTATGACATAAACCTGTATTCTACTTACCCAGTAGTGGTGCTAAGTTAAGTGATTTTTCAAAAGTAAAGAATAACTGGTTTCCAGTTTCTATTAGCTTTTATGACATCCTTTATGATGAGAAATATGTAGGAAATATTTTGTGTTTCTATGGTTTAATAGAGCATTGCAATCGGAAGACTTCAGTTTGAGTTTGGCTCTGATGTGTATTCCCCATGTGACTGTGGGCAAGTTACTTAACCCCTCTAGTCCTCAATTTCCTTATCTGTAAAGTCATATGGTTGGACGAGGCAAACTCTAAATATATCATCCTATGTTTCCTTAATATATTTTCCCATAGAAACTGTTTGATAAATGGTGTTTAGGTTTCTAAGTCAGCTGACAAAGGCCTACTTGGTCCATAAGGTAACTGAATTATAATATTAATAATGCATTGGAATCTAACCATCATTATGGCAACTAGGTGATTCAGTGAATACAGCACTGGACTTGGAGTCAAGAAGACCTGAGTATAGAGCTCTGGCCTCAGAGTCAGGAGGACCTGAGTTCAAATTTGGCCTCAGACACTTGACACTTACTAGCTATGTGACCCTCGGCAAGTCATTTAACCCTGACTGCCTCACCAAAAAGTTTAATAAAAAAAAAAAGGACTTGAGTTAAAATCTAGTGTCAGATACTTAATAGTCGTATGAGCCTGGGCATGTCACTTAACTTCCAAATGCCTCCGTTTCCTCATCTGTAAAATGAGGATAATAATAGCACTTGTCTCCTAGCATTGCTGTGAGGTTATGATGAGATAATATTTGTCAAGTGATTTGCAAACCTTAACGTGTTATATAAATGCTAGTTATTATCATCAATAACTGACTCTGTTTTTTAAAAGTTGCAGATTCTAACCCAAGATATACCAGGAGCCACCAGTAGTACGAAAAGAACCTTCTCTTATCACCCTAACCCTACAGATGGAGCTCCCCCCATCCAGGCCAGCACCAAATCTAGAATCCCTGACAAAGGAGACAACGACACTGTATTCCCCATTGCTCCAGCCACTGCTGGAGTCTCTAGCTCCCAACTCTTAGGGCTCTAATTCCAACAGCTGGTTCTCCAGGGGGCTTTGGCTTTAGGGGCTAAAGCTTTAGCACTAGCTCTGGTGACAGTTTGTATATAAGTCATTCATAAACTGGGGGTTTCTAAGTCAGAGACCAAACAAAAGGCATTTCCTTGGGAAATCTGATTTTGTTTAAGGCACATTTTTGGCATGTTGTTTCTTTACTACCACAGAATAAGAATAATTAGTCATAATGCATTGTGTTCTTTACTTTTCTGTGATCTAAAGAGTCCTACATGCAATTTCATTTACTTTCCTATAAATTGATTTCAGCAACTTCTAGAACAGAACTCATAATAAAAGGCCCTAAGACTAACAATTCACAGCCCTAGAACGCTTTCCATGGATTTTTACACTGAATGCTGGATGTACCTTTTTCTTTTCATTCAGTTCATTCAACATATATATTTATAGACTGTAGCTCAAACTGAGGATTAACAAAACAAAATAACTTCCATCAGTAATCCTATGGAGATGTCCACCTTGATTCATAGAATCCAAAATAGTTACAGGTAACTAAACAAAAGAACAAAGTTAATAGAAATGTATGGTAACCGGGTTTGGATAATTTTGGAAGGCAGGTCCAGTGATGTATGTTGGCCTGTACTCTTAAGAGAAGGAAAGTGAAGGAACACCATTGAGTTGTTAGCCCAGAAAACCTGCCTAGTTATTGAGATTCATAGACCCCATTTTATGGGAGGTAGCCAGAGGAGTGCTAGAACCAGCCTGAGCTGGCTCTGAGCAGGTTGTTAAATTTTTAGTGTGAGCATTTATACCTTGGGAATCTGCAAATACAAATTAGGGCTTGATTTTCTGTTTTATTGATTGTCTAGACTTAAGGCAGTGAAGGAAAAATGCTAATAATGCAGATTAAACTTTAAAGTATAGGTACTTTTTTTTTTTAAGAGCCAGTTCTTCAACATCTACCAACATGGTCCTGAAGATACCCCATACTTTATGATATTTCACTTTGTGCTGCAAAGGGGAATTGAGACATTACAAAATATTTCAATCAAGTGTGGGTAGCTTTCTAATTATTTTCTTTCCTTTAAGTACTATTCTGTATCGATGAAATTTTTGAATAGACTTTTCCTTTACAGAAATGAACTATATTAGTATACCCCATTTAGTCTGTATACGTCTTTTGCTTTAAGTGATAACGATCAGTCTATGTTCAATTTGGCGAGGTGATATCATAGACAGAAGCAAAGCAATAGCTCTTAGAAATTTCTATTCCAAGTTATGTAGTTATACTATAGCATTTAGTTTCAGGTAAGATAATAATGGTATAGGGGAAACAGCACTGGAGGTACAGTCAGAAGACTTGGGTTTAAATCTTAGCTTTGCTGCTTCAGGCATGTCACCCAACCCACCTCTACCTTAGTTTCCTCCTCTGTAAAACTGAGGATATTGGGCTAGATGACCTATATGGTCCTTTCCAATTGTACACTTATGATCCATTAAGACCCAAGGGCATCATTGTATTGCTGCATATGATGGGATTAATATTTATCATAATAGTGACCCTTGGTTAATGAGGAAAAGTTAAATTGTCTTCGGTATAGGAGGGAAATGGCATTTAAAATATTTCTATGCAAAATGGTCAAAATAAAAGATGTTTCTATGTATAAAGAGTACGTCTTCAACTAATTATAAAACTTACCTGTCCAGAACTACGTGTTCTCCAAAGGTTTCAGATGAAATTTTATTTTATTTAATTTTTTTTAAATCCCTTCTTTTTCTTTTTTTTTTTTTGTTTGGGCAGTTGGGGTTAAGTGACTTGCTCAGGGTCACACAGCTAGTAAGTGTCAAGTGTAGATGAAATTTTACTATAAACGTTTTTAAATGGTTTCTGTTGCAAACATGCAACCTTTTAAAACCAAGCATAAAATATCAGTACATACATTTGGAAAATTAAATAAAGACCATGCGCTTATAATGGAAGACATAAATATCTCAGTGGTCTTACCTCATTGTCATTTTCTTGTGGGGAAGGAAGTGATATAAATTTTATGTCCATCTTAAAAAACATTGAACGGAGGCAGCTATCCTTAAGCAGAGGGGAAAGAACAGTTCTGAGACATTGTTTAAAATGAATTTCTGCAGTAGCCTTTTTAAGAGTTTATTTTTGATGTGTAAACATTTCACTTACAGACGATGAAGAACGTGAACTTCAAATGGACCCTGCAGACTATGGGAAGCAACACTTCAATGATGTCCTATAAATTCTGTACTGGAGGAAAACTGCAGAAAAACTGAATTGCTGTAAAATGGAACCATTTCTGCTTCATTGTTTCTTGGCTTTTATTTTAAAAATCACCTGTAAAGAAACAATGATAAGAACCTTAATAGAGAACTTTAATAGAGAAATGTACATATGTATATATTTGAACTTTTGCATATTGTATAATGAAATCCAGAGATGTTTTTGGTTCTTTTATAGTTGAACCAATAAACAAAGAAAACAAAAACTATAATCTTTGCATTTAAAGCAAGCTAATGTATCTACTTCAAAATTTTAGTTTGAATTGTTTCCTTAAGTTGGTAAATTGGAAATATGGTGATATAGTTTATATGTTGAACATAGCATATCCAGAATGGTGGGAATAAGCTGAAAACTTTCTTTTATACACAAATATATTCTTGATTGATTCAATACATGTTCTGCTCCATCCCTCTGCTGCTCATTTCAAGTTTTTTGGAGAACGACACCTAGATACCTAAGTGTAAGGGGGATAGGGGATATAGGAGGGTAGCATGTGTGAAAACTCACCTCCCTACCCCTTTTGTTTTACGTGGGTGCTGTTTTGTGTTCTGAGGATAAACTTTCAAAAGGTGAGATAACCTGGAAACACATACATTCTTTTGATGGTTGTATCTCATCAATTGAAAAAATTGAAAATTAAATTGAAATTGAATTGAAGGGAAAAAAACCGGATGGCTATATTTTTACCTTTTTAATACCAGTACTATTTAACTGTAGGCAACAGAGATGATACTTTTTATATCTCCAGTTAAGATTGGTAATAGTGTTCATGATTTAAATGCCAGATCCTGGATGGGGCTAAATTGGCTTCATAGAAAACCTGATATCAGTATTTCACAGATTCTCTAGTAGTTTTAGAGAATTCTCTACAGTGCAGTATTTTCCTACACTTTATCAAAATGAATATACATGGAATTTTAAAACATTTTTGATGAATGTCCAAACTGTTAATAGAAGTATAATGAGTCTACAGCTGTTTTATTACAAATAATTTAAAAGTTTATATTAGAGAGGTCTGAGGTATATATAATTTGCTATTACTTAATGTTATTGTTAAAAACCCATTTATCTCATAAATATTTAAATCTCAGTTACTCAAAATTAATTTAAATGCAGATATCTTAAGACATTTGACCTATTTGACATTGTTGGTTTTCTATCTCACTAGAATTTGTAAGTTACGTAATTTTTGTAATCTGGTTTAAAGCACTTTTAAATTTTACAGAAATAGTTCTATTCACTTAAAAGGAGAATTTAAGAATGTTAACCCTAACTGCTATTCAGAAGGGCTACTGTTAATAGCACATAAACATAAAGATATTTTTCTCTTTCTGTACTCAGGTTGAAGTCTAAATCACAAATAATAGAGATAAGTGGATCACTCATTTCATTAACTGTTCCAGGTTTTGGGGAATTCATTTTGCAACCAGGAGAAGGTGCTGTAGTTTAGGCAATGAACAAGCTTTTTTTGCACCACCCCAAGATTGGCTCCTTTGTCACTAATAGGATAAAGCCTGCTGTGGAGAGAGATAGTTCATAGAACAATTTAAATACTGTTAAGGAGGCAGTGGGGGTGCAGGGGAGGTTGAAAAGACTTCCAGTAATACTGTGTATCTAATACTGTACAATCTTACAGAATTTTAAAACATTTGCCTTAGTTCCTTTGGCCTAAAACCAATCACTTGGGCATCTTAATAGCCATTACTTATTTACACAGTTAAATTTCTACCAGTAGCCTAAAATTTTTATAACCCTAGAAATCTAGATCCAATTGATAGAATTTCTCTTAGTATTATAAAAACATATACATCTCTTAAGACTGACATTCTACAGACTGTATTAGAAATGCTGGTTTTGTGATGTTTACTTCTGCCTTAAGATTTAATTTTTTATGTATTTTTGCCCCACATTGTGTTAATATGATGGAAACTTTGCTATTGCAATCACCACTTTCTGGGTCCTACTAAATTAAGAATGAATAAAAAAAACTTTTCATTTTATTGGTGCTGACTCTGATATATATGATATATATTACTATATATATATGATATATATGTGGTAGCAAATAACTGCAGTCTAATGCCAGTATGAAACTTTTTATTGTTACAGTATAATTCAATAATATTATATCTATAAAAACAAATACAAACTTGCAATGGATTGTGTTTAAAAAAAAAAAAGACCATATGTATCCAGCTTTGCTATGTTAGGGCACTGAGAATGAACAATAGTTTCAGGGACATGTTTCTAAAAGAAAGCAAAGATTTTTAAATATAAAAAACTGGAATAACAGTTAATTTTTACTCTTAAGATATTTATGCTTAAAATTCAAAGATAAAAGTAGTTAGCTGAACTCATTACCTATGGGACATTAGTTAAAGCAGTCTGACATGGTCAGGATTTTTCCATTTTTTTTCTCAGAATAAAAATGAATCCATTTTGGAATAATCAAACTCATCATGATGAAATACTATGAACTTAATCCTTTCTTCAGTTCTTCTTCTGTGCAATATTTCCCCAAATTTTTCATTCCATGCTACCTTCTAAATTTGCCATGGCATATTTGGAGGTGAGGCTCAGAGATTTCTGAAACAAAAATTGGTATATGAGTATCTTTTCATAGAGGGTTGATAGAGCTCTTTGAAAAAATATTTTACTGTCATAATCATTTTTATCCTCTAATCAAGAATATTACCCCCACTGCCCAATTCTTATTTTTTGCCTTTCTTTATACTGTCCCCAGAGAAACTTCATCTATTATCACAGTTCCAGCTGTCACCTCTCTTTGCATGGCCCTCAAATTTATATTTCCATCATTAATGCCTCTTTTCTGTACGTCATTCATGACGTTCCACCTACCAATAGGTGGAATTTTCCTTGGATGCCTAGTTGGTATCACAAATGCAATATATGAAAGACCAAACTCATCTCTCCCCCCCAACCATTCACACATACCACCCCCCAAAAAAGAAATGCAACTGCCTCCTGAATTCTCTATTTCCATTGCTGTGATGACAATGTGGTATAGTAGAAAGAGCACTTGCCTTGAACAAGAAGACGTGGAATTGAGACTCTTGTAACTTTTTAGCTGAGTAATCTTGAACAAAACATTTGGACCCCTCAGAGCCTCAGTTCCTACCTACCTCAGATTATTGTGAGGATCAAATGAGATAATGTATGTGAAAGCACTTTGTAGTGCTGTACACGTGAAAGGTATAATTATTCTCCCAGGCACACAGGCTTGAAACCTTGGAGTCATATTTGACTCTTTTGCCTCCTGTATACGATTATTTTACTGCCCTGTCAATTTTTTTTTTCATATGTGCCTCTTCCCCTTCGCTACCAGTCTAGTCAGGTTCTTATTACCTCATGCCCGAATCACTACTATAACCTAAATCATCCACTTACTTTGAGTTTACTACCTTATCCACTTCATTTTGTATGTCACCACCATATTCATTTTCCTAAAACATGACTTACATCACGTTATTCCCCTGCTCAAAAACTTTCCTTGGCTTTATCTTACAGGGAACCTCCTTAGCCTAATATTTAAAGCTTATTCCAATTGGCTCCAGTGTATTGATCTAATATTCCCCAAATCAAACTTCCATTCCAGTCAAACTGAGCAACTCAACATCACCTTGCTCATTCCTGTCTTGTGTCTTTGCTCATATTGTTTTAAATCCTCTCTCTTCATCCCCATGCCTATCCAAATCCTGCCCTTCTTTAAGGGCCCACTTCAATGCCCTTGTTTCCATTAAGCCTTTCTTATTAAAACTCATGGTCATGGTGATCTTTCCCTCCTTTAAGATCTCATACTATTTAGTGTACCATTTTAACACTTAGTCACAAATTGCCTTGTATTCTTCAACTTTTCATTCATAAATGTCTTAACTTCCCCAAATATTAGATTCCAAGCACCTCAGGGGCAGGAACCCTTATACTTATTTCCCCTACTGTGCCCATCTCAGCACTATGCAGATAGATAGTAGGTGCTTAATAAAACTTAGTTGTGATGAGATGCTACAGATGACTAATGCCAAGCCCTTCCTCAACATTGCTGTTTGAGAGGATGGAGAAAACGGAAATGTGTTAGACCAGCTCACAGAAATTCTCTTTTGATGGTCAAGCCGCTAGTTATTTATACAAATTCTATCTAGGTATCCAACAACTCAGGTCATGGAATACTGAATTGAGAAAAAGGGATACAGAGTATAAAATGAAAATGGAAGAATGATTACTAGGGAGAATGTGAACAATCATATCTTCAACCTTTTATTTTTAAAAAATAAAATAACCAAATTTTCACTTTTGGAATGGACTTAAGCAGTCAACCTGTACTTCAATAGGTTACTTCTGTTATACTGTCTCTCTTGGATAATTTTACCAGAAAAAAATGGATCATCTTAAGATTTCATACCTATTTTCTCTTGTGTCATTTGCAGTTATGTGATTAAGTTAGAACTTTGTAGTTAGGCAACACTGAACATCCTTTAGAACACAGGGACAGAACATCCCCAGGAGAAAGCATGCTTATGAAATTGGCTCAGTAGAGAGAGGCTGTTTACTAACATTGTGTCAATGTTAACCATTTCAGTGAATTTTTGTCATTGAAAAACATGTACATGATATGTACTGTACTTTGTACTGTATAAAGCAAGTTTAACTGCCCTCTGAGAGCTCATGTTTTAAATAGATGATGTAGATATAGACATATAAGAAAAAGCACATTTGAGAACAAAGAACAAAAATAAAATAGATATTTAAGGATCTACATGTCTGTGTGCAGTAGAAAAGGATTTGTGTGACAGTAGCTTAATGTGGGGAGCATGGCAATAATGATATATAAATTATTGCCTGTCTTTCTTTATCCCACCTGCCGTGATTCCATGACTCCATTAGGACCCTTAACATTGTCCTAAGCATCTAAATGGATAAGTGGTTCTGAATAAATGCATCTCCATATGCCTGCCTCTTTCCTTGACACCAGTATCTACATTAAAGGACTATCCCCCTTAAGGAATCCTTTTGAGACAGGCAACATCTTTATTATATCATGCCCCAGCTTTTTACCATTTTCTCTTCCTATTTTTAACCTAGTCCTCTCAAGTTAAATGTGAAATAACCAAAAACATGAGGAAACTTCAACAAAATAACAAAATTTAAAAGAATTTGAATGTTTTGGTGTCACCTGTGCTAATTTGTCTAATTTACTATGCAGAGTAAGCATATCGTGTGTTTCTCCTGAGCAGGGGCCATGTCTTTGTAATCAAGTTTTATAGGATCTTGTCTGCATTAGAAGCTCAATAAATATCCATGATAATTGTGCAAAACTTATATCCCTTTAAATATAATTTACAAATGGAATTTGTGAGTAAACTAGACTCCCCTGTGCAGCAATTTAGTAAACAGCTAGTCAACATATGTGTGTGCCTGACCAAAGCTCTAATGGGATGATAATGCCCATTAGGGCATTTAGATTACCTACAAGTGGAATCTTTAGAGACCCAATGAACAACAGTCTGGCTAATTAGTACAACCTTTTCTCTACCATACTGTCACAACTATTCTTGTTTCCTAGTATTCCTTTATCAACTCCCCTGTTATTGGCAGGTTATGCTTTCTCTGCCTCCCTTTTTGATACCTGCCAATTTCTAGTTCCTTACCTGGATAAAACAAAGCAAGGATCTTCCTTTTATGACACTGAAAATTCCAATGTGCTTTTTTGGTAGAAGAGATGGGAATTGAAGAGATTAGAAAATTAGGAGTAGAAATTTATGAAAAATGTTAAAGATCACTGTGTTGCATGTTACCTGTTGGTATGTCTGCCAAACATGAAACTGACCTAGAACAAAATTCACATTATAAGAGTAAGGATATTGAGGAAAATTTGAAAGAGGTATAAATAAGGAGAGCAGAAGCTTTTTGATACTATGTAGGGCTGTGTATAACTTAAGAACATGCTTCATAAGGTATTTTAATATTTCATTCAGGTTTTGCAGAGTAAAGTTTCTGTTACTTGTTTACTTATATATCAGTGAGTTGGAAGATTGTCCTCTCAGAACTGAATTAGGCAGTACTCGATTGCTAACATGGGGTAGAGACACTGGACCTGCCATTGTCAGTGAGGGATTAACTGTGAGTAGAGTTGAGGAGGACAAGTTTTATTAAAATAATCTGTCATGAGGAGGGAGATGGCATTATGAATATTTTCATTAATATGGGTCTTCTTAAAAAAGATGACTCCAAAGGAGCCGCTATGTGGCATAGTGGATAAAGCTCTGGCCTTGGAGTCAGGAGGACCTGAGTTCAAATCCGGCCTCAGACACTTGACACTTATTAGCCATGTGACCCTGGGCAAGTCACTTAACTCCAGTTGCCTCACCAACAAAAAAAAGCAAAAAGGTGACTCCAATTCAATAGTTACATGATTTCGTGGGTATGAAATAATAATAGCTAGCATTTATATAACACTTTAAGGTTTGCAAAGTGCTTTATAAATATTATTTCATTTTATCCTCACAACTCTGGGAGGCAGGTGCTATTATTATCCCCATTTTTCAGATGTGGAAACTGAGGCAAATGAGGTGACATGACTTGCCTAGAGTCATACAGCTAGTAAGTATCCGAGGCCAGATTTGAACTCAGGTTCAGGTTCTCCTGAACTCTATCCCAGCACTCTATCCCTTGTGACACCTAGCTGCCTCTGACATTATTCAGGATATAGTTGCTTTTATTGCAGGAGAGCAATGATGAGAAGCTATGTGAGTCAAGAAGGAGCCCCTAACACAAAGAACCTTGGGGTTGGGATAGAAAACTTGACTCAAATGATCAATCCTCAGGCTTCAGGTTTCCTCTGGTGCTAATATGGAGTGGCAAAGAACAAGAGAGAATTGAGAAACTTAACAACTAAAACTAGATGCTAAGAATTGTTCAAATCAATCCTTGAACAGAGATTTAGACTTCTCATTCCTCAAATAGTTAAAATCAGAGTATGACTAAGGGGGTTTAATCAAGCTGTGACTATTTAAGGGGTTTTCCTTACTGTCAGTTCTTATACCAAATGAATACTAAGATTAGTCAAAAAAGGTTGATGCCATCACTTCCTTCTGGGGCTCAATGACTCATTATTTTCTAGGACAATTCTTCCAAAGTGGACTTGATAGCCCAGTTACTATTTTCCCCTACCCAATTCCACCATTGATTAGAATGTTTGTATTTCATAATTCATCAGATGCCTCCTAGACACATAAAAGTACAAAACATCTTCCTTATTATTGTTAACATTTATCATTCAAAAGATATATTCTAAATTCCTATAAGCAGGCTGAGAGTCTTACAATCTCGTCACTGCTCAGATTCTTACAATCTAGCCAATAGCTCACTAATGTTCAGACTCCTTAAGAGTCTGGCCAATATGGCAGATCTTTAATAAACCTTGTCTTTGGCTGAAAGAAGGCTTGGGTCAAATTCTTTCAAGCAGGACCCGCTTGTTGTGATTTTGGGGTCCCAACACCCCTTAACCTCAACATTTTGGTGGCCCGTACAGGGAAACTGCCTAACCCCAAGTTCTTCAGCCAAGACAGGAAGGCATGTAAGCCTCCCACCCCAATCCTCCCTTGCTCTGCAGTTGAGGTGGCTCTCCAAGTACCAAGGCTTGGAGCTGCTTTTTCAGGCACAGTTACAAGGCTGTCTCTCACTCAGCCTGACACTCTCAGGCTTTTGGTCCACTGGGTCAATTGGCCATTGACCTGGGTACACCTTCCATAGCATAGAGGACAAGGACAGATGCCCTATCAGGAAGTGTATGCCCAATTCTGTCAATTCTCTCAGCGCTAGGGAATTGGGGGAAACTACAGTTGATTTTTGGTTCCCTGAGGCTTACTTACTCCCTTCCCTCTACACCCCTGAATCCTCCTTTATGGAGGTTACAGGGAAAAGTTAGAACAGCTAAAAATATCTTGGCAGATTCTGGAGGTTTTATGATTGAACATTAAGTAGTTTTGAAACCCCTCCTTATAACCCTGGTCACTCCTTTCTCCCACTCCTTTCCCTTGAGTCAAGAGGGTATCTGTTAACCCCTCTCATAGGAGAAGAGAGTTTCACCCTTTACCCTTCACCTTTGATTTTGCCCTCCCCCACCTAGGAAAGGAAGAAGGGGGGAAGGGCAGCAGCTACAGCATGGGCCCTGATGGGGTTGGGATCTGAGCCCCAGGAAGGAAAAACCCTGGACTTTCCCACATGACCAAATCTCTGGGGTTCATAATCCCATCAACTGGCCTTTCATTGTGGCTACACCCAATCTTCCCTCCATTGTTTTACCTCCCTATGCCCCCCCCCACCATTTCCCACCCTTAATCCTATCTAGGCTCCATTCTCCCTTGGCCACTAGGTCCAGGTCCCAGGAGTTCTGTACGCCCCAGCTTACTGGCCACTCCTAGGTCCCTCCCACAGACTTTCTGTATATAAGGTCCATCATGTCTCCATTAAGATGCTTAGATTCTTATAATCCAGCCACTACTAAGATTCTTAAAATCTAGCTACTGGTCAGATTCTCATAATCTAGCCAACAGCTTACTAACGTTCAGACTCCTTAAGAGTCTGCTCAATATGATGGATGTTCTAATAAACCTTGTCTTTGGCTGAAAGAAGGCTTGGGTCAAATTCTTCCGGGCAGGACCCGTCTGTTGTGATTTTGGGGTCCCAGGGCCCCTGAACCTCTAAACCGCATCATTTTGGTGGCCTGTATGGGGAAACTGCCTAACCCCAAGTTCTTTTACAGCCAAGACTGGAAGGTATGTAAGCCTCCTCTCCCTCCCTTTCTTGCTCTGCGTTGGGGTCGCTCTCCAAGCACCAAGGCTTGGAGGTGCTTTTCTGGCAGACAGTTATGAGGCTGTCTCTCACTCAGCCTGACGCTCTCAGGTTCTTGGTCCACTGGGTTGAAGGTCATGGGCCTGGGTACACCTTCCACAGCATAGAGGACAAGGACATGGACACCCTATCCGGAAGTATATCTGTTAATTCCCTTGGCGCTAGGGAATTGGGGAAAACTGCAGTTGCTTTTTGGTTCCCTGAGGCTTATTTACTCCCTTCCCTCTGCAAAACCTTGTCTTTGACTAAAAGAAGGCTTGGGTCGAATTCTTTCGGGCAGGACTCACGTGTTGTGATTTTGGGGTCCCAGCACACCTGAACCCCTAAACCGCATCAGGCCCACTGGCAATGGCCTTGGGCCATAAGGCAACCTTTGCCTAGAAGCATCACCCAGGTTCAGCACATCCTGCTCAAGGTAAAGAAGCCAGCCTCTGAACTTGGGTAAGCACTTTCTTTTAAAGTTGTAGTTTTAAGAGGCAGCTAGGTGGTGCATTGGACAGAGCACCGACCCTGAAGTCAGGAGGACCAGAGTTCACTTGACACTTATTAGCTGTGTGACCCTGGGCAAGTCACTTTACCCCAATTGCCTAGAAAAAAAAAAGTTGTTTTATAACTGTTAATGATGAGATGTTGATTCTCTGTATAAAGGTAATTTGGAAATGCATTTAACAAAATTGAAATCACCTGATTGGTAATGAATTTGTTTCATGTTTCAAATCGGTGAACTTTTTGTATCAGTTATGTCAAGCAACTTTTCATAATCTGGTTAGCACTAAAATAACCTGGCTATTGTTGATTATTGTTTTAATGTGTAAACTTGCCAAAAAACTTGTTTGGGTTTTGTCTTGCTGAGAATTTGCAAGTATGTAGAAATAATCTCTAATGATTAGCTTTTTACACCAGGACAAATTTAAATTTGAGATGTAAATCCTGGAAAAGTTTTTCCTAAGCTGTGATTAGTGAAACTTGCTGTTTGAGGTAAAAAAAGCTCATGATTTTATTTTAGGTTGTCTAATGGGTCATAATAATCCATCAATAAATCAATAATCCACCATATGAGACATGCCACAAGCTACCCAGAGAGAACGTGATACTGGTGGGAAGTCAGCATTGAGAAAAACTGAGAGGACAATTTTAGCCTCAGTCTAAGATGGGATCCTCCTGGCTCAGTTTCCCCATTATGTTCCTGGCTATTCCTGAGTCTAGCTATGAGGTGGATTTGATACTACATGGCTGGAAAACTGAATTACCTGAATCCAAACAAAGCTAACGATGTTTTTATCCTCTTGTATTTGGGCCCTAAATCTAGTCCCTGCTTTATATCTGGGCCCTGCAGTCTTTTCTGTCAGATTTGTGTCTTCCAGACTACAGACCATTCATCTATAGTTGGTAGCAAACAGCAGGTACCAGCCAATGTCTCCCATTGTTCCTTGGATGCAGCCTGTGCTTGGTTCCAGTCAATCTCCTCTTTGGGACCCCCTCTAGGCAGGGACAGCTCTATGCCCTTTGCCAGCAGGAAGCAGTTTCAGAAGCCAAGACCTTCGCCCCTTACCCCAAAAGAATTTGGGTCCCATTTGTTTGAGGGGGAATGATGAGGATGGGATCTAGACCCCAAAAAGGAAAAGCCCTGGACTTTCCCATATGGCCAAATCTCTGGCATTCACCTGAGGCTATAATCCCATCAACTGGCCTTTCATTGTGGCTACACCCAATATCCCAATTCTGTTACCCTTAACCTAGCCTAGCCCTCCATTGTCTTACCTCCCCATGGCCCCAACCCATTTCCCACCCTTAATCCTATCTAGGTTCCATTCTCCCTTGGCCATGTGGTCCAGGTCCCTGGAGTTCTATTACCTCATAGACTTCTTGACCACTCCTAGATCCCTCCCATAGCTCTGTATATAAGGTCCATCTTGTCTCCATTAAGATGCTCAGATTCTTACAATCTAGCCAATAGCTCACTAATGTTCAGACTCCTTAAGATTCTGGCCAATATGGCGGATCTTTAATAAACCTTGTCTTTGGCTGAAAAAAAAAATAAATTCCTATAAGCAAAGTACTGCACAGGGGACTATGAAAAATATAAAGATATACACATATATGCTCCCTGGCTTTTAGGAACTTAGAATCCAGTAAAGATAAGACCTATATATAAATAACAATAGAAGGTAGTGGATATTGGGTGCCTCATGAAAAGTAGAGGTGATAAATGCAGTAAGGAGGGAAATGACATTTCTGGTTGAGATGATCAAGGAAGGTTTCATGAAGGAGGTGGAATTTGCGAAAGATGTTAAAAGATATGATTTAGAAAAAGGTTAAATGGAGCAATTTATGGGGTAGGAAAGCCCATATTTTTCTTCTGGCACTATCTTGTAATAATAGCTATTATATACCTCTTACTATGTGCAAGGCACTGTGCTAAGCATTTTTATAATTATCTCATTTGATCATCAAAACCCCTGTTATTTCCATTTTGTAAATGAGGTTAGGTGATTTTTCCCAGGGTCTCACAGCTGTAAATGTCTGAGGGTCACATCTGAACTCAGTTCTTGATTCTAGGCCTAGCACTCTATCCACTGCACCACTGAAGTGTTCACCACTCCCTCCCCATAAAACTAGGCTTGCTTGGCACTACGCAATCAGCATGATGAACAATGGGTGTAAGTTGCAAAGAGAGGTGGAGGCTTGATGAAAGGATAAGCTTCCTAACAATTAGAACTATAGGGAAGTCGAGTGGGATGCCTTTGGAAGTAGAGGTTTCTTCCCTCACTGAGAGTCTCCAAAGCCAAAGCTGATGACTGCTCTTCACCTATGGGTGGAAGGGGCTTTTCTTCGGAAACAGGTTGAACTGAAAAGCCTCTGAGTCCTTTCCAGCTCTAAAATATTCTGTGATCTTGGAAGTCAGGGCAAACCGTGCTCATCATTCTTGCTTCCAGTGAGCCATGTGCTTCCTCTGAGCAATCTCAGGTTGTATCTCTCAGTTCTGGAAACTGGCCTCCTTAAAGATGTTCTTTTCTGCTTTTTTTGTCTTATCTTTTCTTCCATCTTCAGTTACTGTGCCTTTCCAGGCACAGGCTTTAGGGTGCCATTTTTCTTCCTCTGCACTGATTCCTTAGGAGAGTTTATCATGCTTATGGTCTCAAATATTAAGTCTGCTAATGATACCTAAAATTATTTCCAATGTGACATTTTATCCATCTATCTACTTATGGTTAATTACTTATAGTTTCAAATCTTACCTCTATGCTAATAATACCTAAATCTGTATTTCCATCTACCTACTGGAAATTATCACTTGGATCAATCTGAAACTCCACATACCAAAATTTGAACTCATTTTTCCCCCTCCAAACCAGTTTCCATTCCTAACTTAAGCAAGTCTTTCAAAGGTTCCAGTGTTCTCACATTCTCCAGGCTTAAAATCTGAAAATTAAAATTGACTTCTTCCTCTCCTTTGACTTCATGACCAATATATGATAAAGTCCTCTTGATTCTTTTTCTTTAATGTCTCTTACATCTATTCTTTTTCTCTTTAATTGTACATCCACCACCCTAAGCACAAGTCTTATCATCTCTTGTCTTTATTAATAGCTTTTTTGACCTAGACCTGTCCACATTCTCTGTCTACTCAAATCCAACTCATATTCTTTTTTGTTTTTGTTTTTAGGCAATTGGGGGTAAGTGACTTGCCAGGGTCACACAGCTAGTAAGTGTCAAGTGTTTGGTCTGAGGCCGGATTTGAACTCAGGTCCTCCTGACTTCAGGGCCGGTGCTCTATCTACTGCGCCACCTGGCTGCCCTTTTTTTTTGTTTTTGTTTTTGTCAACTCATATTCTTAAAAGACAGACAATCACATATATCTTAGAACTGAAATAACCTCAAGGAATAATAATATTTATATGGCATCTACTATGTGCCAGACACTATGCTAATTGCTTTACAAATATTATCTAAATGATCTGTTCCGGCTCTCGAAATTAGTCTCATTTTATAGATGAATCAGGTTCCATAACTTCTTCAAGGTCATACTACTAGTATATAATATGGATAGTGGCTAAAATCCAGATCTGTTTCTCATTAAATGCTTTTTCTATCAGGTGGTATAGTTGATATCCTGCTGGGCCTGGATTAGGGAAGACCTGGGTTCAAATCTAGGCTCAGACATTTTCTAGCTGTATGACCCTAAGCAAGTCATTTAACCTCTGCCTGCCTCAGTTTCCTCAACTGCAAAATAGAGGTAATAAGAGCACCTACCTCACAGAGTTGTATGAGATAATATTTGCAAAGTGCTTAGCATAGACCTGGCATGCAGTAGATACTTAATAACTGTTTATTCTTGTTCCTTTATTCTCCTCCCCTTTACCACACTACTGCTACCAAATATATACCTTAAATATTTTAAGACTCCACTACTTCATCAGTGTGGATATTCCCTCCATTGACACAGACTGAAACTCTATACCTTTTAAATAGTGTTCATAAATTGCTATAGCCAAAAATATGCATTATCTGTTGACTTAATTTCTGGCGATGAGCCTCTTCACAATCTGTTACTGATTGTACAGCTTCTCCTGCCTACCTATCACACAGGTTTTGTTGTAAGGAAAGTGTTGTACAATCCTTAAGGTGCAATATCAATGAAAGCTGTTATTTTTGGTAAAATTTAACTGAGTCTGTGCTGTGTTGGCAAAGCCTTTGGGAACTATGTTATCCTCTGTGTCACAACTGAAGTAGGTTTTAGAACAGGGTTTCAGGGGAGGATGTTCAATAAATCGTTTTAAGACACTGATTTTATGTCACTCTCTGACCCAAACCCCTTAGTGGTTCCCTACTGCCTACTGGAGTAAAAGTGAAAATCTCAGTTTATCATTCAAGTTCCTCAATAAATTTGTCCTAACATTAGGTTTGGCATTATAGCCCACATCATAGACTTACGTCCTAACAGTGCCACCAGCTGTGTGACCCTAAGCAAGTCATTTAACCTCTGAGAGCATCAATTTTCCCAACTATGGAATGGGGAAAATATGATTTGCTTTACTTCTTTCATAGAGATGCTTTGAGGAAAGCTCTATGTAAACCTTAAAACTTTTAAAGAATATTAACTATCTAGCCTTATTTCTTAGTATTCTCTCATTTACCCCCTCTCCATTAATTGGGCTAGTCTCATTATCCTTTAGTTATCCCCTATTTGTACCCTGTTAAAGTGTTTATACTGTCCCCCATTCCTGAAAAACCTTTAGCCTTACAGCCAGGTCCCAAATGTTTGCATTATTCGAATCCAAATTCATGCTTTCTAGTCAATGAAAATATGCAGTGCAAATTTGAATAACGCAGCTACTTTATAGGACTTTGGACCTAGCCGTACTCTCAATAATGCAAAATAGTTGAGGTATATTTCAATACCAAGATCATCTCTCTGCTGAAGCCCACTCTAAATAACTTCATCCAGATCAGGATTTTGGCTAGGAATACAGCTGAATCTACTTTGTAGCATATGAATATCTAACCAAGTTTCTTCTCGACCCTATAACTTGCAAAGGAAAAACCAGAAATCTTTTTGAAAAGAATACTGCCCCAATTTTACACTTATCTGGCACGGATGTGACTGTAGTCAAGACAGATTATGAAGGACAAGCCAAGAAGTTGCTAAAATTAATGGAAAACTCCTTTATATTTATCCAAACATAACAGTATGTGTCTAGCACTGGAACAACAGAAAGTTTCCAAGCAAGAGGCGGGATTCTAGGGCCAGGCCTCCTGGACCTGAGGAGGTAGAATTCTAGGACAAAGCCAACTTCCTGGAGCAAGTCTCTTGGACAGAAGATAAGTTATAGGACAACCCTGAATCAATATATATTATCTCATTTGGTAATCAGAAGGCACTGTTAACACCCCCATCTTAAAGATAAGTTCTTAAAGGTTTACATAACAGACAAAGAGTAACATGATTAGTAAATGGGAGAACTAGGACTTAGTCTTCTGACTAGAGTTCAGTATTATTTATATAGTATGGGAGTAAGAAATACCTATATGATTTCATTTGGTAATAAGCAAATTGCAACTGTACCGATTATAGTCATAATGGTAGTTGAGAGAAAGGAGCAGTGCATCTCGAATGTCTTGCATATAGGCAAAATTCATTCTAATGATCACAAAAATGCAATGGATCGTATCTTCTTTGGATTCGCCATAGCACCTCATACAATCTCTTACACAGAAGAGGTATTCAACAAATACCGGATGAAATAAATTGAGCTAGTATACAGAAAAACTAGGTTCTAGTCCTGGTTTTTTATGACAAGGCAAATTACCAGCTATATGACTTGGTTCCCATAGTAACTTCATTCCTTTATTCATGATAAGGAATATAGATATAGATAAGGAATGAGAAAGTTCCTTAGATTTGGGGAGAGCAGAGTACAGAAAAAAAAAATTAGGTGGAATCCCATGACCTAGAATTCTATAGGCGGAGTTAATCTAAGAATGATGAAATATGTTGAAGAGCAAAAATATGAAAACACAGTTTATTCAAATGTGAAAGAAAAGGGGGAGGGAGCTGTCTAAAGAGACTAATATGAACACACTTTGAGCTCAGTGACCAATTTAGATCTTAAAAATGTTATGAATAGAGATGGAAGCAAAGGTAGGATGAATTCAGAAGTACGTGGTCTTCAATGAATGGTGTTGAGTGGTAAAGCTTAACACACAAGCTGAAGCTATTGATAAATACTAAGGACAATGAAGTAGGCTCTTTGGATTATGGTGGGAGCAAAATAATAGCTAATAATAAAAAACAGTTAGCATTTATATAGCCTCTATTATGTGCCAGGAACTGTTCTAAACACTTCAGTAATACCTCATTTTATCCTCACAACAGCCCTGGGAGGTAGGTGTTATTATTATCCCCATTTTACAGTTGAGGAAATGGGAGGTAGGTAAAGGTTAATTGACTTGCCTAAGGTCACACCCACTGGTAAATTCTCTGAGGGCAGATTTAAACTCAGGTCTTCCTGAGTCCAGGACCAGCATTCTAGCTACTGCACCACCTAGCTGCCCCTAAATTAAAGATCAAAGAACACTCTTGTTCAAGATGAACTGGACAATGATAAAGAATGAGAAAGGGCTAGACTATTAAATTCTCATTTTGTTTCTGTTACTACAGAGAAGAATCTCAGCACTGGGAAAGACAGAACAAAAATGGTTAATAAGGACTTGAAACCCAAGACAAGTAAGGAAGTGGCAAGAAAGTCCATGTTGTTGTGAGAAATGCTGAATTATTAGGTTCCCACATAGGTTGCAGAGAAAAAAAACAGGAAAGGTGCTGAATGGCTATTTCTATTCTGTACAAAATAGAATGCCAGAATGAGGGGGGAGTGACATTCCTCGGGTCAGTTAAGCCAGGTTAACTTGACAGCAGGGTTCCTGTTTTTTGCAGCCCAAGTGAGTTGGGGGTCAATGTCCAGGCACAAGAATCTGCTACTACTCAGGCTCAGTGAACTTCATTCATATTAACTAAAGAATCAGGATTGTATTTCCACCAATTGTAACCGGGATTGTGGTTTCTCCAATTAGAATATGGAATTGTGGACCTAACCAATTGTGAAACTTTTGATTGTAACTCAGACCAATCCAAGTCTTGGAGGGAGGAGTAAGGGCTCTCACTTCTCTGCCTGGTGTGCTTCCTTCTTGGGAAGGAGTGCACCTGATTCTTGTGAAAACTGAATAAAGGAATTTCTTCCTTCACTCTAAAAGAACTGTAGCCTGCATCTCTAAAAAAGCTGTATCCTGTTATTTTGACTCTTGGCCGGCTTGAGACTGGGGAAGCAGTGGGCAATGGCAGCTTGTCCCAGGCTAACTCCCTAATCCTGCCAGTCCTGGAGGTTGTTGATAACACTGTTTTCAAGTTGTTTCAATCATGTCCAACTCTCCATGACCGCATTTGGGGTTTTCTTGGCAAAGACACTGGAGTGATTTGCCATTTCCTTCTCCACCTCATTTTACAGATGAGGAAACTAAGGCAAACAGGTGTAAGTGACTTGCCCAAGGTCACACAGCTAGTGTCTGAGGTTGGATTTGAACTCCATGGCCAGTGCTCTATCCACTGTGCCACCTAGATGCCTAAGAAAGTCCATAGCTTTCCTGAATGGGTTTAAGTCATTGGGTCCAGACAAATGCTATCTCAGGTACTAAAAAAACTGGGCTATAGAATTGCTGACACTGTTGATGATCAAAAAGTGAAGAATAGGAGAGGTGCTATAAGCCTGATTTTCTAAAAAGGCAATAGAGTAGATTCTTAAGACTCAATAGGCCAGAGTCTGGATGTGGATGCCTTGCAAAATTCTGACATTATTAAAAGGATGGTGTGTGTACGTTTAGGAGGTAAAGGTGATCACTGTGAGACAGCCTGGATTAACAGAAGGTCATTTAATCCTAAATTTAGACCTAGAAGGGAACACAGAGACCATTTAGTCCAACTCCTTACTTTTATAGATAAGGAAACTGAGGACCCTAGAGTTTATATGATTTGTCTATTGTTAAATAGACAAATTTAACAAATAGATTGTTAAATGATTTGTGTGATCGTCACACAAGTGGCCGGCCCAGAATTCAGATGCAGGTACTCTGACTCGCAATCCAACATTCCATCCATTGTACCATGCTGCCTCACTTAGAAAGGACATGATGGCCATCTACAAATATCCTAAAGGTCTGTCGTACGCAAGAAGTATTAGACTTGCTCTGTTTGGCCTCAAAGAACAGAAGTGAGAACAGTAAGTAGAAGCTGGAAAGAGAGTTTTTAATGTAAATATAAGGAAACACTCTCTTTACAATTGAAGTAATTCCAAAGTGGAATGGGCTGCCCTGGGAGGTAGTGGGCTTCCCTTCACTGAAGTTCTTTAAGCAAAGGTTGTATGATCTCTTGTCAGCGTTGTTGTAGAGGGAATTACTACCCAGGTATGAACTAAAAGACCACTGAGGTCCCTCCCAACTCTCAGATTCTGTCATTCTGTTAATCTCTGTTTCAGATGCTTTCCACATGCTTTGTCAGAAGGCCCGGAGGTCAGATTTATAGGTACAGACCTAAAATTATGTAACATTTAATGGGCCATTCACTTTTACTTCACTCCATCCCTAAAAATAAGATTCACATTGACATCAGGAGGGAAAGCAAAGCCAAGAATGAGACAAAGAGTGAACTTTTTTTCAGAACTCAGAGCTTGGTCCCATTTGTGTGTGTGGTGCAGAGACAAGCATGTGCAATAAGCCTAATATTATTCCAAATCAGTATAACTCAAAATCATAAGATACCATTTAAATGGAAGGAGGAGGAAAAACCAGGTTCATTCATCCAATTTTGCTTTATGTTCCTACCAGCCTTTGGACTTATGGCCCATTAGCCAATATTTTATGATTTGATAATATGATAATATAGCACTTTATTTCATTTGATCCTTATTAACACCCCTATGAGGTACGTTCTATAGGATCCTCTTTCACAGATAAAGAAACAGTGAACTCATGTAAATTTGCCCTGTGCAAAAAGACCACCCAAGAGTCTCTTTCCTAACTTACCATTTAAAGCCTCTAATGTCAGAGCTTTGCCCTATGAATCTGGTTAAAGATAGCATGAGTTCTACACCTATGCCATACTAATTTCCCTTTCTATTTTGTCAGGGTTACCAGACTGACAAGCATGTTTAGGGGCGGCTAGATGGCACATTGGATAAAGCACCAGCCCTGAAGTCAGGAGGACCTGAGTTCAAATCGGGCCTAAGACACCTATAATGCTCACTAGCTGTGCAACTGTGGCCAAGTAACTTAACCCCAATTGCCTAACCAAAACAAGTGTGTTTAGACTTTGATATAAACTTTCTTGGTGACCTCATCAGCTCCTATGGATTTAATTATCAATTTTATGCCCCAGACTTAAAGATATACACACATATATGTACATATATAGTTGGTTATCCTTTGTTCTCAAAGAAGAGCAAAATGACATCACTATGTTGGAGTCAAGGTATAGTGTCTCTGACTGTGGCTGATCAGACCAATACCAACTTGGAATGCTATACCACAGCTGGGTACAAATAGTTCATATGAACATTTGGAGTGGAGATGTCTCTAAATTTGTATAACTCAGATTCCTGTTAAGCTACTTGCAACTCTGCTTTGCTCACAGAGCACACTGCCTTCTTTGATGCAGGCACGCCATGCTGGGTAGTCCTTTGCCAGCATCTTCTAGGTCATACAATTGATTCTAAAGTTCTTCGAAGAGACCTTGAGAGTATCCTTGTATCACTTCATCTGACCACCATGTGAATGCCTTCCTTGCATGAATTCTCTGTAAAATATAGCTAAATCTATGTATCTGTGTACACACACACACACACATATATACACATATACACACATGTATCTATGAAGCCCTAGTCTCTCTGGAGCACCAATCTTACATCTCCAGCTGCCTACTGGATATTTCCAACTTGATATTCCAAAGGCATCTCAAAAAATATATGCCTAACAAAATTATCTTTCCCCTAAAACCTACTCTCTTCAAAAATGAATCTTTTTGTAAGATCACCACCATCTTTCTAGTCATCCAAGTTGAAAACCCCCAAGTCATCCTCAACTCCTCTCCCTCACAACACATACACTCAATTACTCAACAAGTCTTGTTGATATTACCTCCACAACATGCCTCACATCCATTAGCTTCTTTTTGTGTCCACAACACCATCCTAGTTCAGGCCCCTATCAACTCCTTTCTAGACCATTAGTTTTCCTTCCTCATGTCCTTCTCTTCAATCCTCCACAAAACTGACAAAGTGATTTTCTTAAAGGAAAAGTGACCCTTATTCAATAAACTCCAATGGTTTCCTATTGTCTCTAAAATAAATCAATCATGAAGCATTTAAGTACAAACACGTAAGAACTCCATGTAAAGCCCTTCATCATTCATCTCCAACCTACCTTCCAGGCTTATTATAAATTACTCCCCTTTACACACTATGCTCCAGCCAAACTGGCCTTACTGTCCTCCATACATGGCACTTATCTTCTGCTGTTGTCCCTTTGTCTTTCCTGGAAAGTACTCCATCTTCTAAGAATCTCTCCTTTCCTTCAAAGTTCTGTTTTAGTGCCAACTTCTCCATAAAACCTCTCCTGATCTCCCTTGCTACTAGTCCAATGCCAAATTACCTTAGATCATTTTATATTTATTTATGAATGTACACATCTCCCCCAAAAGAAGCTACTTGAAGTCATTTTTGTGTCTGCATCTGCAGTGTTTAACAAAATGCCACGCACATAAGGTATTTAAGAAATGTTTATTTATTGACTGAATTCTGGTAAGGGCTTTGGCAAGATTTCTCATTCTATCCTTGGGCACAAGATGGAGAGAGGGTGGATTCAAAACTGGCTGAATAACTAGATCCAAAGAGCTAAAATTAATGGATCTGGGTCATCCTGAAGGAAGGTAAATGGCTAATGAAACATCTAATAAGATGATACTTAGTAGGAATAAATGTAAACTGATTCATTCCCAACAGATGAAATTTGAAAAACATTTTAACTGATATATTTTCTGAAGAGTCATCATGGCAAAGTGGATACAGAGAGCTGGCATTAATGTTCAGCTTCTGACATATACTAGTGGTGTGACCCTCATTTCTCAGTGCTTCCAGAAACTAAGATTATAAACTGCAAAGATGGTGCCAACCTGCATTGACTGGTGAGGGTGGAGGGTCTTGGTTGGTCCCTTTTCTGGGAGCTCCCTATATCAGTAAAATCACAGTTCCTACCCCCGAGCTTCTGTTTTTTACTTTACTTTCATTTCCAAATTTATCTTCCTTCCACCTCACTGACCCAGGACACCATCCCTTATGACAAAAATGAAGAAGAAAGTAGAGAAAAAACAATTCAATCCATCAACTGAGTTTGAAAGTTACATGCAGCATTCCAAGTCCATAGCCGCTAAAAACTCTGCGAAAAAGGGAAGATGAATTTTCCCATTTCAAGATTATAATTGCACAGCATTCAGCTTCATCTTTTTGTTATTCTTTCCATTTTTATTGTTGTCGTGTCCATGTTTTTCTGGTTACTTTATTGCATCCATTCCTATGAAATCTTCCATGGAGTCTATGATTTCTTCATATTCACTGTTTCTTAAAGCACAGTAATATTTTATTATATTCACACATCATAATGTTTAGCCATTCCCTAATGCAGGAGATCTTCAAAGGGGATTACAGCATGAAACCGAAGAGTTGATCATACCATTAACCTATCCCAAGGTGGGAAAATGAGCCAGGCATCCCATCCTCCCTTTAACAGTCAGTTGTGGGGTTTATCTCTAACACAACCACACCTATCCCTTCACCCATTCTCCCCAGAACATTCCCCACTTCCTAAGCTGCACAAGAGTTCTTGAATTCACCCTTCTGCAGTTTGCCCGGAGGGCAACTATAATCTAACTATGACCCAGGCATCCACTTGCAGGAGCTGAGCCTGTGCCATGGGGAAAACTTCTTGCTCTCCCATAGATCTTCCTCCTTTTCCCCCCTTCCCCCAATAGCCCCCATCATCTAGTAGCACAGGCTCTAAACTCTGGGGCAGTGGTAAGAGCCCCACCCCAACTCATTTTTATTTTGGATGGAAAAGAGTGAGTCACACAGGTTGAGTAGTCATGGATAAGTTTCTATATGTACTGCAGATCCCATAACATCTTTCCTCCAAGACACTTCCCTCTTCTGTCTGAACTTACCTGTATTTCTGTTGAGGGCAGCACCAGCAGCATAGTAAACTGGAAAGAATATCAGCTCTGAATTCTGAGGATGTGGGTTCAAATGCTGCTCCTAATATTCCCTATATCATAGAGGGCAAGTTACTTAACTTCTCTGGGCTGCAATTTCTTCATTTATAGAATAAAGGACTGGACTAGATGCCCTGCAAGGTCCCTTCCAACTCTATCTCCATAATCTACTGTTCTTTCAGTCACTCATATTTTACAATCTCCTTGTCATCCTCCACTCATTTTCACTATCTATATCATATCTATATCTAGGCAGCTGACAAGCCTTGCTGTCTCTCCAACCAGTCCCCTTTACTCCACTCGCTGGGCTACCACCTCTTTCCCGGACTATTGCAATGGCCTCCTAACTGGTCTCCTGTTTCCCCACCCAACTCTGATCCATCCTCCAGACCCCTGCCAAGTGATATCACATACTTTCCCCCGCCGCCTCCCCACTCAGTAAACTCTAGTGGCTCATTATTAACTTGAGGATCAAATACAAACTCCTTTGTTTGGCATTTAAAGCCCTTCAAAACCTGGCCCCAGCCTCTCTTTCCAGCTTTTTGGCATATTATTCTCCCTTTGGCACTCTTAAGGTGCAGCCAGACTGACCTTGCTGTTTCTCACACTTGTATAAAAATACAATTTTAAAATATCCAAACATGAATAGGAAACTAAGGTTCATCAGCTATTAAGCAGTCATGTAAAAAAAAAAATAAGGGGAATATATCTGTATTGAAAACTTTCAATCAAGTTGAAATCCGAGAAAACTCACTTTTTGCTTTTCACATGGTGTGTCCTAAGTAATCTACACACAGAAACAAACATTTCTCCTGCTGAAAAGCTGTTATGTTCACTCGCTATTATGGCCTAGTATTTGATTGCTGTTATATCTTTCAAAAAATTAATTGCTTGGCTAACTACATTGACCAAATTAACTGATTAACAAATAATTAATATTTACATCTGCCCTATTCTCCAAGAGCATATATGGACAGTACTCACTTTCAGCAGATCTCTACATAAAGCAATTTTTACATAATTCGAATTTGCCCAAGGACAGAGAGAGAGAGAGAGAGAGAGAGAGAGAGAGAGAGAGAGACTGTGACTTGCCTAAGCATTAAGACCTAGGATTCAAACTCAAGTCCTGTACCTAACAAATCTTTCCACTAGATCACGCTGCACATCCCCATTGATTTCTGGAATCATCACTAGGGTTCTGACAGTCTGTGATCTCCTGGCTCTCTTCTGTTAAGCAAGAATTACCCAAACAGCAAGCTCTCAATAAATGCCGTGGGCACACTGAGGGTTTCTTGGCGAAGCATCGGTTTTTTAATCAATGTAAGGATTTAAGGATCAAACTGACTGACAGAGCTGGCTGGGTCTGTCAGTGTAGGACACTCAGGGGAAGGAGACCGACTCCCAACTACTCAACTGATTTTGACTCCCTGTGGGGCTTGTTGCAAGGTTCAAACGAAATAACAGATGTAAAAGAAAGCACTCTATTATCTTAAAAAAAAAAAAAAAGCTCTATATAAATGCAAAGTGTTCGCGTCGTTCCGGTTGATTCAGCAGAGTCGCTTTGCAAAGCTTAGTATTTGCAAATGTACAAGAGTTTGGGACTCCAAAGTGGCCTAGCTGGGGGACAGGAGGCAGATTTACCCGGGCGTTTGACTCTGAGCATCAGGTAGGCAGGTGGTGGCGAGGCTGGGAGAGGGGTGGGGCGTGCGATCTCGGCGGGCGCCCGAGTGAGCCCGGAAAGAGCAGGGAAGGAGGGAGGGCAGCTTCGCGGATAAACCAAGAACGAATCCCCAAAGCAATTATGACGCCACGGCAGCCGGGCGGGACAGACGTCAAAGGCCCCGCCGCCAAGACAGCCTCAAGCCCAGCCAATAGCCCTCGGCCGCCGGCCTGCGCCAAACCAGCACACTCGAACACTCCAACCCAGTGCCCTCCTTCCGCGCGCCAGGCACCAGCCCCGCCCCCGCAGCGCACCACCCCCGCGGGGCTGGTCTGGTCCCACCTCCTGGCTCGTGGGCACGCTTGGAAGCCACTCGGCCACGGCGCGCGACGTTCTTCTAAGCCCCGCCCCCAGGGCGAGGGCGCGTTCTCCTTCGCCTCCCCTCCTCGCTCCAGCAGTTCCGTTACCAGCGGGAGGAAAAACCGTCTTTCCCGGTCCCCGCCCCCTCTCCCCCAACGCTCTACTCCCTACTCCCCCCGCGACCAAAACACAGCCGGCTACGGAGGCCCCTAACGTACAAATATCCCTCTGCCCGTTGTGGATCCTGTACTCCTGCCGCTCCCTCTGGTCCTAGGGCCCTCCGGCCAACTGCTGTCAGGAACTTAGGCCGGTTCCTTCCAGAGGTAGTAGTTCCTGATTCCCGTCACGGAAACTGGAGTCTCCTCAGCTGCTGCGGCCTTTCCCAACCCTTCCCCCCACCTCGCGGAATTGTGGCGGGAGGGGGAGGAGGGAGCCAAGGCGCCTGCGCGGAGAGGCCGCTCTCCATCCGGGTCTCTGTCCGTGCGGTGCAGCAGGTCGGTAGGCGGGAAATGGCGACTGGCTGAGGGAGCTGCTGTTGCTTGTGCTGCTACTGCTGCTGTTGCGGGGGAAGCGGGAGAGACACCACACGGTGCGCAGCCGGGACCGCCGCCGGAGTCCGAGGACACTTTTCTACCGTCACAGTCAGGTAATCCCCCTCCCCGGGAACGGCTGCCGCCGCCGCCCCCAGCCTCTGCCCTCCGCCTCTTCCAGGGCCCTTCCTGCCGGGGTCTCCTCCCCCTCTCACCCGGGTCCTGCTGCGGCTCCGGAGCCTCCGTAGGCAGGCGCTTTAGTGCCTCGTGCCTCCGGTGTGTGGAGCCGCTTGCTTCTGGACTTTCCCCCCGGGGATCGGGTAGGGAAGCTCGGTTCCCGCCAGCTGCAGTCCCCGGGCTGCGGCCTGTGTTGTTATTTGACGGGGAGAAATGTGTAATGTGTGGGCCCCTTCACCTCTTGTGGCCCCAGCCCTGGTTGCTCCTCTAGGCCTTAGAGAGGTGAGGGTAAATATTCTTTTTGCCGTGCTCGGCCCACCAGGTGTCGTGAGTGTGAGTGTGAGGGCGTGTGTGTGTGTGTGTGTAAGAGACAAGTGTGTGTGTATATATGTGTGTGTGTATGTCTATGTGTGTGCTTGTGCGTGTATCCATTCCTCCTGTGGATCTTGGTTTAGGGGGCGTTGCTCTCAGCGGCATCTCAATTTTTATAAACATAACCCCTGGGGGTCAGAGGTGGCTAGGGGACCAGTCGTTTCACCAAGTCCATTTGCCTGCTGGACTCATTATCAGGCTGTTTTTCTTTTTTTTCCATCCCCCCCACCCCCCAAGCAAGAGGCCGAATGGTATTGACCAATACACCATGTAGTGGGGATGGGAGGTGGGGGTGAGGGGAAGCAGTTTAGACTGAAACTTTGGTTCCATGCTTGGTGGCATTTGCCTTTCTTTTGGTATTAAATATCAGGGTTGGGGTTCACCTCTGCGTCCTTGAACTAGACAAGCTCTTCTAAATAGACTTCTCTCTCTCCATCCTAGGAACATATAAATGTGATGGGTAGATGGAGTGACTAGGAAAGCCTTTACTGAACCTTCTTAAAAACTGCCGGGATGTTTTCAAAAGAAGTGTGCTTATTAGCTGTGAAGCATAATTAGTCATCTCCAAGGCAGTTACTTTCTGGGCCCCCACCCCACAAATTCTGCCCATCGGTGCATGTACAAATTAGTACCCTGAGTAATGATAGGTTTATTGGTATAGTTTTCACTTTACCTGTAACAGTTATGTTCATCTCTTGTGTCTTTTCACTCACTTTTGCTTATCCTTCTCTAGCCCCTCTCCCTCCCCCCAAAAAAGCCTTATCTAATTTTAAAACTGTAGTTTCAGTTGTGCTGTTATTACTACAAAAAGCAAATTAAACTACCTTTACTTGATGACCTGTTCCTAAATATTGCAGCAGGGAGTATATACATAGATTACTTTGTTCATAAAGACAAGTTACAAAGAATTTTGTAACTTTTTGGCATTACTGACTGTTTTGTGTCCTAGTCATAGTTTCCACTTTTATCCCTTTGTAGCAGTTTTAAAAATCAGGATGTGTAAGTGTGTGTTTAATTTTTGATTACAACAATTTAAATTAGTAACAAAAGCCACTTTTTTATTCAAGTCAATTCACACAAATGAAAACGTATATGTTGGCCCATCTTTGAGACCTCAGAGGCCTTCACATTTACAGGGATGCTATTAAGAGATCGGAAGTGGCAAAAATCATTATCCCTATTTCATAGTTAAAGTTTGCCCAAGGTTACATGGTGAGTCATTGGCAGAACTTGAGGCTTTTGTTGTGTTAATTAGAGTTATTTAGAAATAAAGTGAACCTCAATTTTCCTCTTTCCAAAAACTGTGTGTAAGAAACAGTAGAGTTGTAGTTATGGAAATATGTATGTCACTTGTTAAATAATTTTAAATGTTTATTTATAAAAAAGATCAAATGAGTTCCCAAGAAGTGAATTACTGGCCTAGTGTGGAGATGTTCCATTTACTTTACTTTTGGACTTCAGTGGTAGTCTTCAAGACATTCATGTACTTAATAAATTTCATTTTACATGTAACTGAATGAACTTATAGAATGATGTTCTTGAGAATTTCATAGTCATTGAGATTTTAAATTCTTCACATGGGAGCCTTTATCAGTTCTTTCAGTATTATTTGGAAGGATACAAATTGAGTTCTCTCAGCCTCTATAGCAGTTGGGCTATTCAGAAAGACAAACAGGATTGATTTGTTTTGCTGTACTTTGACAATTCTAGTCTTTGTAGTGACTTTTCTTCCAAAATTCTTGAGCAAAATGAGTATCTTCATTCATTAAGTGAAGAAATTGAGCTTTAGGTTGGTTGTCACTTTCCCAAGGTCACCTAGCCAATCTGTAACAGAGCTGAAGGAATTAGAACTCTTAAGTTTCTGATTTCATGTTCATTACTTCCTCCTCCAGACCAGTGCCAAACGATTGGTGAAATAATGTCTAAAAACCAAACAAACTTGTGTCTGTTCACAAAAAGACTAGCTTGGGTATTAGGATGGGTTAAATTAGGGTAATTTGTCTCTTGTGAAACGGATGAAATTATGAAAAGGATTTTTGAGATAATTATAAAGTGGTTTGTGATCCTTTGAGAGAGACTCTGGTTATAAGAAGGCTTTTTTTTTTTAAATGATGGTTTACCTTGTCATGAGTTGAGACATTTGAAAGTGGAAAATACACTTTGCCTATTAAATAGGTTCAAAGTTATCACCAAAGGGTGGTCTAGATTAAGTCTGCTAGGAGGGCAGAAAATGTGGCTTGCCAGTTCTCTACTGAGTTGTCTACTACATACTTTGTAATTTGAGGACGGGAAGGTAATAGGAGGTGCAAAGACAGCTCTAATTTGTCCCTTGCTTGACATTTACAATTGGAAGATACATAGGGGAAATGCCAGGTATCAGTAACCAGGGGTGAAATGGTTGGATGGTTTAGATTAAATTATAATAGCCAGGGCCAAATAAGTAGGCAGAGTAAGTAGCCAGGGATGAAGTACAGTTTTAGGACAACCAAAGCCCTACAGTAGACTAAGTTGTTGGTTTGTTTTTTTTTATCATTGGTCACTATTATGCCAAAGCATAGTCTCCCGGTGGTCCCCTTGTGTTGACATATTGTTTATTGGCCCTCATTTGAACACAGGTTTGTCAAATTAGTTGACAGTTAATAGCAAAGCCCCTGAGGCACTTGGATGGAATTAAAAAGGGTAAGTTTTTGAAAGTAGGGAAGGTGTAGAAAAAAGGATATAGAATTTTACTTGAGTGGAGTGACCCAGTGGAAGGTCCTTGGTAGCTGGATGGCAGCATGAAAACCTTTCAACTAGACTTAAAAACTAGGATGAAAGTTCTTTTAAAAATAAATCATTTGACCTAATATGGCATCTGGTCTTTAAAGCTATCTGTTGCAACTTTGCATATTGATTTTTGTATCCAAAAATTGTACACTGAGCTGAAAGGGATCCTATGAACCAATTTATTTTCCCTTCTTGATCTTCTCTGCATATGTGCACTTGTGAACTGAGCGCGCGCGCGTGCACACACACACACACACACACACACACACACTTCTTAATACAAGTTAAAAACAAATTTGTTTTCTTTTATAAAAGTCACTTTAAATTATTATTTTAAAGGTCCATATTAAGGGAGCTTTGCACATTAATGTATTACACTGAATTGTGTAATAGGGATGAAACCTAGTTGTATAATATTTGAGATCATAGTCACACATAGTCTTTAGTTTAATTTTACATTACTCTGGGCCATTGACTATATACACTAGGCATCTTTCAGATATATAGACTTTCTTTAACAATGCCCCACCTAATTGTCATTATATATTCCATGAGAACCTTATTAGATGAGATTTTTTTCAATCTGTACCTGTTCACTTAGGGAAATCCCAGTGAGGAAACTCCTTATACCAATGCAGATCAACACCTGTTTTGCAACTTACAGTCTTATATAGCAGACAGGGCATTGAGGGGTGATATGGCCCACCACCGTGTGTGTGTGTGTGTGTGTGTGTGTGTGTGTGTGTGTGTGTGTGTG
>NW_020954572.1:17323061-17398619 GCF_900497805.2 Vombatus ursinus | reverse complement strand
TGTGTGTGTGTGTGTGTGTGTGTGTGTGTGTGTGTGTGTGTGTGTGTATGTATGTGTGGACGTGATCGCAGTTTTTTCAGGCTTTGAAGCCAACCCTTAGTATGGCATGATGTTTCTCTAGGTATGAAATGCTGCGTTTTCATGGTTTTCTTTCAGTTTCATAGAAAACTAAAGATGAGAGACATTTGTGGTTCTATGAAAACAAATTAGACAAAACAACAGGGTCCTTAATTCATTAAGTTGTAAATGTGAGATATGTTTTCTGGGTAGCCAAAATTCAGACAATAAGAGCTTAAGTTAGAGCTTTACAGCCTCAGACTATATAATTTTGATAGTAATAATTACTTCATCTACCTTGGGACTTGGGTGAGAGAAATGGGAGCTATATATGTATGTATACATGCCGTTAATCCTTAGAGATAATTTGATCATTTCTCCATAATATAAATTATGATAAATTTCAGGGACACATGTTTAGTGGACCATTTGAAAAATGTTAGCTGCTGAGGTTTTAGGTAGACTTAGAACAATGAATTACCAAAGATTACTTTTGAACATTTTTGATTTATCAGAAATTATTAAAGTGCACATCCACTAACAGACCCTGTGGATATAGAAAGAATGTTTTTTTTTTATCTTTTTGAACAAACTCATTCTAAATAGTCCAGATGCAGTACTGCCTTTTTTTTCCCCCTAGTCAAAAAGATTAAGATTCAGTTAAGGAAGTCAGGATTTTAAGTTTATTATTGTTAAATCTAGTTAAATCTGTTCACTCTTGTAAAGCATTTCAGCTTTGTAACTAAGATTTCAAAATTTTTTTATTTTTAAAGTTTTAAAAATCATTTAATCATTTTCCAATATGCCCCACCTCTTCCTCACTCCAAGGATGCCATCCTTTTTAATAAAAAGGGGAAAAACTGTTATGTTAAACTAACTACCACATGAATCAAGTCTGCTGTGGTATGTAGTCTTCCACACCCATGGCCTTCCACTTTTGCAAAGAAGGGGGAGGTAAATTCTCATACATCTTTTTTGTATAATACTTATATGTTTAAAAAGTTATTTCTCCTTGGCTAAAAAAAATTCAAGCTCCATAAGCTTCGGTTAATTAAGTAAAACAGTTCAATATCTGTTTTTGGTAATAGTTGCTAACATCCTCTTTTTACCCCAAATCCATGATTATCCTAATGAATTGGAAATGATTCACTTCCCAAGAACCTCATAACCTTTGCTAAATAAAATAAAATCATCGTTCAGTTTTCCAAGCTAGCTGCAAAATGAATCTGATATATTTTTTAAGATAAGTGAGATATAACTGCTAAATAAAAAGTTACACCTATCTCTGAATTATTAATATGGATTAAATTTGTATCAAGCCTGGTTTTGGTATACAAAAAATATTATTAAATATAGTATTTATGACTAGCTGGTGTAAATAGCTATGTAAACTGCTTAAACCTAGTTCATTTCCACCCAGTCTTTTTCATCATCTCTTATCTCCCCTACTTAGTTTTATGTACTTTTATCAGTGTTGATTCTTTGCTTTGCCAGTAGTGAGACATGTATGTATGCCTGGTCTCTACTATTTGATCTTAGACTGAGTAGTGGGAAAATTATTTCGACCATTCAGTCAATATCTTGGGTAAGGCCTTAAGACCTTTAATGACTCAAGGATTTTTGTTTGGGAACTATTCATCATCATTAGACCTTAGACGTCATCAGTCCTGCCTCCAAATTTTCGAGATTAGGAATCTGTGGCCCAGAGAAGTTATGTGACTTGCCTCAAGGACACAAAGGGCTGACATAGAATTTGAACCTGGGTCCTCTAATCTAGTGTTCTCTCCACATTAAATGCTATTAAATGTCTTTAATAGCATTCTATCATTGTTTACAGGTTTTTATATAAAATTATAATTTTTTCTTTATAATTTACTCTTTAGCTTACCTTAATGCTCTAAAATGATGCTTGCTCTAGTACATAGTGGATCCTTAACACATGCCTGGCACATAGTAGGCACTTAATATAAACTAGATTGATTTAGTAGGCACTTAATGTTTGTCTGATTGATTGAAGTTCAAATTTAATTAACTGTGAATTTGTAGGGTTCTTGAACCAGTAGTCACTAGTTTTTCCTCTTGGTAAAATTAGCTGAGAACTACTTAAGTAGGAAAATACTTGTTCTTCTGATAATTTTATTGAAATTAACTTCACATTTTTAATACTCTTGTTAATTTATATATTGTGGCAGTGCTCTAAATTTGCAAATATATGTTCAAAAAAACTTTATGGAATTGTTACCTTGAATAGGAAGCCTATTAGTTTGTGAGAACAGGTGGCAGGGTGATATCAAGATTTTATAAAAGATTACTGAAAAAAAGAGCCCTAGTTACCAGTTCCTTTAGAATTTAAGCCTCTATAGTCTCGATAAAATGATGCCCTTTGTATCGGGGTATATTTTCTTGTACTTAGGCCCTTTTTTATGTAACTTGTCATTTAGCAGATGGGATTAGGAATTATGGTTATAAAAGCTCCAGATTATTAATGGGTATTTATTTTGAAGTTTAAAGTAAAAAAAAAACTGCATGCATAGCTGAAGGAACCTATCTCTTGCAGCTAGAAAATTAACACTTAATAGAAATAAGAATTTTTGTTACTTTGAGATTTTCAGTAAGATTCTACTGCTTTTCTATCAATCAATCCAGAAGCATTTACTAAGCACTTCCTATGTGCCAGGTACTTTGCTAGGGGTTGGGAAGTTTTTAAGGTGCTTACAGTCAATCAGAGAGACAACACTTACATATATAGGTAGATATGGAATAAAACATCAGGCAGTAGTGGAAAGTACTAAGAACTGGGAGAGATCAAGAAAGGCTTCATGTGGGAGGTAATGCTTGAGCTGAGCTTTGAAATGATGGAGTCTAAGAGGCAAAGAAGTAAGAAGAGAGCATATCCAAGATCTATTTAAAATCATGGAACAGAAGATGGAATGTTGGGTAAGAGGTGAAAGCAAGCAAATAAGTCAGTTTGACTGGAGCTGGATGGTAAAGGGCTTTACAAGTCAAACAAAAGGCTTTGTATTTGACACAAAGGTAGTAAGAAATCACTGAATCTTGGATATGGAAGTGACAAAGACACTATTTTAAGAATACAATTTTGGCAGCTATGTAGAAAATGACTTTAGAGAGAGGAAAGATTGGATCCAAAGAGTCCAATTAGAAGGCTATTGCAATAGCGAAGATGAAAGGTAATGAAGGGCCCAAAGTAGTGTAGTATCTGGGAAATGTGGTGGAAGCAAGAGATGTGGTTGTGGATTCAGCAAAACTTGGCCAGTGATTTCATATGGGGGTGGGGAGAGTGAAAAGTCAAGGATGACTCCAAGGTTGGGAATTTGGATAACTGGAAAGATGATAGTGCCCTTAACCAAAAAAAGGTGGGGGCAGGGTTCAGAAGGCAGGTTGGGTTTGTCAGGGATTGGAAAGATTGAATTGAATTTGAGATGACTGAGATAAATCCACAGTTGAAAATGGGCTATTAAGATTTCAGATATTGGTGATTAGTGAAATACTGGGGGGAGGGGGTGCAGTACTAAGTGACTGGGTAAATTACTGTGACTAAATGGAACAGCCAGGTCATTTTTGTCATGTGGGTAACATTGGTTAATGCCAAATTTTCTATATTGTTTTCAAAAAGCTCTTTAGTCATCAGTAAGCCAGTAGCCCACACATCATGAGCTGAGTTAAAACTCATACAGGTTGTGAATAAATGAAAATATCTCATTTGAACAAAAATCATATTTTAAAGCTGGAAAGAAACAGATTCTAAGACTTTTAAGACAATCTATTTCAGCTCTCTTCTTTTTAGTTACGGGAAATTAAGGCACAGCAGAGAGGGAAGAGTCTATAAAATGTGAAGAGTAATTTGCTAGGTTTTTTTTTTTTATAACTTTAAAGCAAACAATTCTTGACAAGTGTTTCTGATCATATTTAGTTAATAGTCTAACCCTGAAATGCCATGATTCTAGCTTGGGTGCTTTCTAAATGTTTCTTCTTACTGTTGTTTAGCATGTAGAAAAACACATTTCAAAATAATGACCAAAAATGGTGCATATTTTTTTAAATACTTTTTATTTGCTTGTGGAATTCATGGCTAATAAATTACAGAATACTGCTCTACTTGACTTTTATTAAGTTATAGATCAAAGGAGAATGAAAAAAGCCTCTTCTCTCCTCATTTGACTGGGGAGAGCAAGGGTAGTAAGAGTAGACTGTGGTATAGCCAGTTGCTAGAGCTGCTTAGTATGATTAGTATTAGGATTATTCAGTGTACTAATTTTTTTTAAAGTACTCAGGTGAAATGCCAAATTTAAAAACTCAGGTGAAATAACAGTAAGATACTGCTTTAGAAAATGTCAACTTTTTAAAACAGTAACTAAATTTGTTCCTTTGTCTTTTTATTTAGGTATAAACTTGCTAGAAAGTTTTTAGAACCATAGATTTAGAAGTAGAAGAAAAGGTATCTTGAGGTCACATAGTCTAACCCTCTCATTTTGCAGGTGAGGAAATAAAGTGCATGAGGTGACTTATCAAAGATTACAAAGTAGTCAGCAGTCAAAATTTGAACCCAAGTTCTCTGCTACAAATCTAGCACTACTTCCTCTGTAATATTCTGCTTCCTTTTGCTTATAAATTATATTTTAAATTTGTTTGGCAGAATATGTCATACTTCTTTGTAAGCCCCTCCTAATACCTAACATAATAGTCTTCACTCAAGCAAGGTATTCAATACTTATTTAATGATAAATCCTTTCATTGATGTTTTTAGCAGTTTGCTTGTTTATATAGGCATGTTATGAATCTATCTCATTTTCCGTCTATAACTTTCTTGATTTTAATCTTGTATCTACTTTGATCTTTGTTTCTTATGTGTGATGGTCTTAAAGTATCATTTCACTGACCATCAAGAAAGTAAGGAGCACCAAGCTATTTCTGAGCAACTTTGAGAGGCAGCGTGGTACAGTGAAAAAGATGCTGGTTTTGGAGTTTAAGGATTTTGGTTTGAATCCTAACGCTTCTACTTTAATAACTGTAAGATGATGGGCTAATCAGTAGGCTTCTCTGGCCTTCGGTGTCCTCTGTAAAATGAGGAGGTTGGATGGCCTTCTAGCTCTAAATCTATGTTCCTGTTATTGAAAGTGGTTTGTTTTTTGTTTTTAATGTGTCATTTTTTGATGCAATATTCTGTATAGCAAAATATGTGTAGTTTGTGGTTGTTTCATAACTCTAATCATAATATGTGTTGATACAAGACAAACTGTAACCGTTCTACATTTCAGTCATTGTCTGGATGTAAGACAGTTGAGTGAGAAGGGAAAACTTAAAAGTTTAAAGAAATTTTATAAGCATAAAGGATTTTGTTATAGTGAGAATTATTGCTTGCTCTGCCAAATTGTCCATTTTCCCTCATCAGTCAGTTTGGGGATGTATGTTGGTAGGATAAAATAACTTGAATGAGTACCCAGTTTGCAGTGCTTAGACCTCTTTCCTACTTATCAATAATTTACTAAACATTTCAGTTCAACTTGCATACATTAGAGGAACTTTGCTTTGTTCAGATGGTATCTAGAATATTGTTTTCAGTCCTGGGCATCACACTTTAGGGAAGACATTGACAAATGAATGCGGAGATAAAATGTGGGCTACTGGGGACACTTGAAGAAATGTTTTAACCTAAGGAAGAGGTTACATAAGGGATGACATATCAAAGTATTTGAAGGACCACTGTGTGGAAGAGGATTTGGACTTGTTTTGTTTGGCTCTAGAGGATAAAACTAGGATAATGGGAAGTTGCAGAGATAATGGGCTTTCTGAGGAGAGAATGAGGGTTCTCCATCATTGGAGGAACTTTGAGAGTAAGTAAGCCAGATATTGTAATGTCTGCAGTAACTTTAAATGGAATTTCTCTTTCTATCTCTTGCTGTTGGGCTTTGTTGGTAATATATAGAAATGCCAATGATTTATGTGGGTTTATTTTATAACCTGCAACTTTGCTAAAGTTTATTATTTTAAGTAGTTTTTTACTTGATTCTCTAGGATTCTCTAAGTATATCATCATCTGCAAAGGGTGATAGCTTTGTTTCTTCTTTGCCTATTCTAATACCTTCAATTTCTTTTTCTTCTCTTATTGCTAAAGCTAACGTTTCCAGTACCGTATTGAACAACAATGGTGATAATGGACATTCTTGTTTTATCCCCGATCTTATTGGAAATGCTTATAGCTTGTCCCCATTACATATGGTGCTTGCTGAAGGTTTTCGGTAGATGCTATTTATTATTTTAAGGAAGACTCCGTTTATTCCTATGATCTCTAGTGTTTTTGATAGGAATGGGTGTTGTAATTTGTCATGAGCTTTTTCTGCGTCTATTGAGATAATCATGTGGTTTCTGTTAGTTTTGTTGTTGATATGATCAATTATGCTGATAGTTTTCCTAATATTGAACCAGCTCTGCATTCCTGGTATAAATCCTACCTGGTCATAGTGTATTATTCTTGTGATAAGTTGCTGTAATCTATTTGCTAATATTTTATTTAAAATTTTTGCATCTATATTCATTAGGTAAATTGACCTATAGTTTTCTTTCTCTGTCTTGACTCTTCCTGGTTTAGGTATCAGCACCATATTCGTATCATAAAAAGAATTTATTAAGACTCCTTTACCTATTTTCCCAAATAGTCTATATGGTATTGAAATTAATTGTTCTTTAAACGTTTGATAGAATTTGCTTGTAAATCCATCTGATTGTAAAGGGAATTCCTGTTACAGTACTGTTTGGACTAGATAGCTTTTGAGGTCTTTTCCAACTCAGAAATGATTTATATTTCTATAAGACCCCTCCTAGGCTCTGTTATCTTGGGAGAAGGTGGCTAAGTTTGGAGGCCTGACTCTGACTCTGTGTCCTGTAATAGCCAAGTAACTATCCAGCATGTCTCAAGTCTCTCTTCTCAGTGCATCTTTTACATAGCTGACAAAATAATTTATCTGATGTGCTAGTCTGTCATGCCCTTGCTAATTTACCTGCAGTGACTTACTATGACCAACTCACGGGATAAAATAGAAAATCATTAGATTGGCATTTTGGGTCTTCTGTAGCCTTACTGGAATTTGCTTTTTTAAGCTTTATACTTTACTCTCCTTTTTATGTACAGATGTGCTCCCAGTTGAATTCTTTCTCCATTTTCTATTTTTATCCTATTTCTTCATCCCCCTCTAACTTCTCTATGTCTGTGATACTCTCTCCACTCTCCCCCATTAAAGTATAAACCTCTTTGAGACTGTTGTTTTTCATTCCCACCATACCATACGTTGTCTCACATGTCATAGGTCCTTACTTAATAGAAATGAGCAGAATTTAATTTTATTTGGCTGCAGTATTGGAATTGACAATTATTTAAATGTTCAGAAAAGAGAAAAAAAGTACAACTACTCAGTCACTACTCATTTCTTCTTAAATAGTTGAGCATTTACCAAATAATTACATATTTTAGTGTGAATGTATAGCAATTTTCATGATATATTTACAGATCCTGTTCTGTCAGAGAAATGGAGTTAAATAGATACTTTTGTTTCAGAGTTTTTATGAAATGATTAGGTTAGAGCTCAGTTTTCCAAAGTTGGGCAGATTAACAGCTACTGTGATAAAAAACTAAAAGTAATTGTTACAAAGCATTTAGTAGTATACCCAGTCGGATATTGTTCCAGAGCTTTAAGGTGATCAGGAAAACTTGAGCTTTTCTTTTGCTAGGTTTTTGCTAGGTTTACTCAGATGTCAGTATTGAAAAGTGGCATAGAGTCTCATGTTCAAAAAAGGACAAAAATAATATGAAGTTCTAAACTCTATTAAATTTAAATGCATTTGGATAAGGCCACAGAAAGTTTGTTCAAATTTCTAATTGTAGCATAGTCTTTATAACTCCTTTGGATTTAAGAGTGGTCTCGCTTTATTTAATTGATTTTTTTTTTCTAGTGAGGCAATTGGGGTTAAGTGGCTTGCTCAGAGTCACACAGCTAGTGAGTGTTAGTGTCGGAGGCCAGATTTGAACTCAGGTCCTCCTGCCTCCAAGGCCGGTGCACTATCAACTGTGCCACCTAGCTACCCTAATTTAATCGATTTCTTGAAGATGTTAATAGTAAATGTTTAATTTACCAGCTTTCAGAAATAGGTAGTTAATAAATATCAACAGAAGGTTTCAGCTTAACTTAAGAGAACTTTCTTACACTATAGTCATCAAACAGAGGAACAGGCTACCTCACTGAATCAGCTCAACAAACAGGTTTTTTTTCCTCCATTTAACTTCTTTGCTTTTTATTTTGTGTTTTTAAAAATTCAGTTTTATTTTCAGTTCCAAATTCACTCTTTCCTCTGCCCATCCCTCACCAATAGAGAAGGCAGAAAGAACAAAGTGTGTGTGTGTGGTGATGCAAAATAAATCCTGCATTAGCTGGGCAGAAAAGAAAAGAAAATGCTTTGACTTGCACTGAGTCTATCTCTTCTAGTCCTTTGGAATAGTGGGTTGTCATTATATTGACTTCTTTGAGGAGGGAGGATGTATCATCATGAGTTTTCTAGAGTTATGGTTGGTCGTTGTATTGATCAGAGTTCTTAAGTCTTTCAAAATTTGTCTTTATAATGTTACTTATAAATTGTTTTCCTGATTTTGCTCATTCCCTCTGTATCAGTTCATACAAGTCTTTAATTTAAAAAAAATTTTTTTTTTTTTTTAGGCAATTAGGGTTAAGTGGCTTGCCCAGGGTCACACAGCTAGTAAGTGTCCAGTGTTTGGTCTGAAGCTGGATTTGAACTCAGGTCCTCTTGACTTCAGGGCCCATGCTCTACCTGCTGCGCCACCTAGCCGCCCCCTTAGAAGTCTTTATAGGGTTTTTTGGAAACTATCCCCTTCATTATTTCTTATAGCACAATAATATTACATCCTATTCATTTACAGTAGTTTGTTCAGCCATTCCCCTACTGATGGGCATTCTTTCCATTTCTAATTTTTGCTCCCACAAAAAAAGCTTTTATAAATATTTTTGTACATATAAATCATTTTCCTCTTTTCATCTTTTTGGGATGTAAACCCAGTATTGGTGTCCCTGGGTGAAAGGGTATGTAAAGTTTAATAGTTTTGTGGCTCACCAAACACCCACCAGTATAAGATAATAAGTTTCCAGTCATTGTTAATTATTCAAATCAAAGCTGGGTGGTCCTCAGCCTGTGGATATTATTATAAAAGGGATTCCTGTGTGGAGTAGGACTAGGTGTGTCCTTTCCAAGTCACATCTGCAAGTAATGAAAGTTGAATGTCATGAAACAATAAAATAGAATCTATTTAAAAACAAAAGAAGTTACACACAAAATCAGCTAAATAGAGTAAGGATAATTGATAATTCTGGTAAAAGTGTCAAGAATATCAAGTAAGAAATCTTATTGTTAGTATCTTTGTAATATAGGTAATCAATCCTCTAATTTCTTTTATAAGAGTCAACAGTAGATGGAGATTCCAGCCTCATAGTCAGAAAACCTAGGTTTAAGTTCTGTTTTTGACACGTGCTAGCTGATATGACCATGTACTCAGTGTCATACGCCAGACTTTTTTTGAATATGTACCCTAATATGTGCATATTTACTTATCCATATTATATATACATATATGTACTTAATATCTACATTATACAATTTTTTAAAAAATAGAAAACTGATGCAATGATTCAAAGGGGCTGGTTGTAAGTTGTTTATTATAATACTTGATTTTAATGGTGGTTGTTGAAAAAGAATGATACATAGATCCAAATGGAAGAAATGCGTCATTTATTGTGCTTTCTAAATTATGACATTCATTTTTCATTCCCATATACCAATTATGCAGAGGTTTTTGTTGAAATTCAGCTAGTAAATTTCCATCTTCCCTGATGCCAATAATTTTTTGAAAACAAAGAGGATTTTGAATTTTTATATTTTTTATAAATAGATTCAAAACCCACTGAAATGTTTTATTTGGAAGATTTTTAAATAGGTTAAAAATTGTTTCCAATTTTAAAAGTATAGAGATATGAGTTTTTGTAAGTGACACATTTTTACAACATTTTCAGCAGCCCAGAGAAAGAGTACTGGAAAGAGTACTGGTGAGAGAGTGATCAAAAGTGACAAATTCTGCAGAGAAGTTGAATAAGACTGATAAAAGGCCATCAAATTTCTTCTAGTTGACAACTTAGTTATTTTTGGGAGAGAGTTTGGAATTATGAATAATATGTGACTAAATAACAATAAGGTGACTAAAATGTGCATACTCTGACTCAGATTCCACTAGTAAGTATTAACCCAAAAAGAAGAAAGTCTCCACATACAACAAAATTTTTAAGTCCATTTTTTGTAGTAACCAACTGGAAGTAAAGTAGATGCCCATCAAGACTGCAAAACAAATTGTAATGTATGAATATAATGGAATATGGTGACTACAGAGAAGCATGGAAAGACTTAAATGAACCAACTGATGCAGTCAAGTTAAACTGAGCAAAGAAAATGATGTTCAGTGACCAAAACAATGTAAATGGAAGGAAAAATCACTACAAAATTAAAACTACATGTTGTAAAATTACAAAGAACAAGCATGACTCCAAAGAATTATGGGAAGGTATCTCCCACTCCTTTGCAGAAGTGGGAGGTAGTCTACAAATGTGAAACATAGCATATATCTTTAGATATATCTTTTTCAGTGTATCAATCTACAGTCTACAAATGTGAAACATTGCATATATCTTTAGATATATCTTTTTCAGTATATCAATCTCTTTTGCTGATTTTTTTCCTTTAAAAAATATTCTCTGTTATATGTTATGGCTCTCTGAGTGCTGGGAAAGTCAGGGAGACATTTAAGTGATGAAAATAAAAGGCATCAATAAAAAAGATAATTGGTAACTTTGAAGGAAGCAGTTTCAGTTGAGTGGTAGAGTCAAGCATAGTGATGTTTAGAACCTGGGAGATAGGAAAGATAGTAGTACCCTTGAAAGAATTAGGGGAGTTGGAAAGACTTCTAGTTTTGGAGGGTGGGAGAATGTAATGTGATATGCAATATAAATCACAACCCATCCCCATTCACTTTTCCATTTTGGCTCATTCTGTCTGGCTAGAAAGGAAAATTAAGGGGTGGGGCTATTAACCTGGAACTGGGAATGTGTTGCTGCACTATGAGGGGAGGGAGCGGTAAGTGTATTAGAGATAAGGTCTGCAGTTGGATTTCTTAGTGTGAAGTTAGTGTGGGGCCCATTTTTCCACCCTTAGATCGTTTTCCCCTTGTCATGCTGTGCCCATGGCGGGGTTGGGGTGGGGGGCAGTGGCCCCTACTTTGGAAACCAAGCAGTTTTCTTAAGAGTATTTTTATCTGTGAATAGTTTCAAGTACAGGAATTCCCTATGAAGATAAAATCACAGGTCCAGTGCCGCTGCCACCTCCCAAAAGTCTCACATAAAATATGTATTTAAATCAAGTTGGTAGCTGGTAGAAGAAAACTGAAGACTGCTTTACCTGCATAATTTGTGTTTATTATCTCATTGTTGTAATAAACTTGACATTATTATAGATATGTTTTTTTTCCTTTCATTATTCAGGATGTCATTACTTAGGCCTCATATAGGTTTTCATATTTGTTTATGTTTACTTTAGTACTATTTTTGTTGTTTTATGATTTGTAAAGGATGTATTTATTGTTTCTGCTTTTTTGCATGTTTTGTTCTTTTAAACGTAGAACTTGATGGGTTTTTGTAAAGGTCCCATGGGATATATACTAAGAAGGATATATATTCTTTGATATTCCCATTCTGAAGTGGCCATAATTTAGTCAAATTTAGTTTTTCCAACAATTTGTTCAGCTCTAGATTTTCCTTCATGTTCTATTGGCTTAATCTAGCTTCAAGAGAGGAATATTAAAGTCTTATCAATCAACAAACTTGTTAAATGTCTACCATGTGCTAATATCTACCATGTGCTAGACTTTGTGCTAATTATGGGGATTCGAAGAGAAAAGTGAGAGTCCCTGCCTTCAAGTAGTTTATATTGTAAAGAGGGAGAAATTCTGTGCACATATATAAGTATGTACAGAATATATACAAAATTAATACAATATAGCTTTGGGAGAGAGGGTTCTAGTTGCTGAAATGATTGGGGAAGGCTTTACACTTGATGTGAATTTTTTAGGGAAGCTAAGGATTCTAAGAGGCAAAGATAAAGAGGAATAGAATAGCATTCCATACCCTGGGTATTGGGCAGGAGTAACCAGCCCAGAAGAGCTAAGCACTTCACCTTCCTAGCCCCCTTTGGCTTAGCCCTACCTGACACTTGACACGGCTAGCTGTGGAAATTATAAAAGGGGGTTAGGGGCTGGGGGCTGGGTGCTGGCAGCTGGCGAGTGTTCATAGTAGTCAGGTTTTTACTGAGCTCCAACTGCCTTCAGGTTTCCTTCTTGAATTCCTGATCAGGTGATTGCTAAAGGGGAGTTGGTTTTTTTAATAGACCTTTTATTCTTGAAATTGGATGCTTTTAATCCTTAAGTCGTAAAGTTGGGTTTTAATTAGATTTTATGGCTTACAAGTGCTCATTTCATTTTTTAAGCCTTTGAAACTGCTGTAGGCTTGGCCTAGCAATTGCATGGACACTGAAGGTGGAATGTTGTGCATAGAAAAATCAAGCAAAGCCAGTATGTTTGGAGCATGATGTGAATGGAGAGACATAACATACAAGAAGACTAAAAAGGAATGAAAGGACCACATTGTAAATAACTTTAAATGTTGAGTAGAGTTTATATCTGATTCTCTTTGAGCCTCTAGAATAGAGGAGTGATGTGGTAAGACTTGTGCTTGAGTAAAATCTTTCTGGAAGTTCTGTGGAGAATGGATTTGTGAGGGGAGAGACTTGAGGCAGGAAAACTAAATAAGAAGCTATTGCAGTAGTCCAGGTGATGGGTGATGACTTTCTGAACGAAGGTAGTGATTGTGTGAGTAGAGAGAAGATGAGAGATACATGAGAGATGTCATGGAGAAAGAAATAACATGTGGAGTGAGTCTGTGAGTAATTGAAGATGATACAGAGGTTGCCAACCTTGGTGACTAGGAAGATTGCTTGGTGGAGTCCTCCACAGTAATAGGAAAACACCAACAAACACAAACATTTCCATATACAAAGAATGGGGGAGGGGGTGAAGGATTGTATGGGAGACTGTGAATCTCATTACATATAGCTTATCAGTCATTCAACAACCATTTATTAAGCATCTATATTGTGCCAACAGTACTAAGCACTGGAGATACAAAGAAAGGCAAAACATTCTTAGCTCTTCAGCTCGTGATCTAATGGGGGAGACAACATGAAAACAACTATGTGTAAGAGATACAGGCTAGAGATGTATTCTCAGAGGGAAGGTAAAGGTAATCTCAGTGGGAGGGCAGTAGAGGAGGTTAGGAGGAGGAGGGAAAAGTTCCTTGTAAAAGTTAGAATTTGAAGTGAATCTTGGAGGCCAGGGAAACCAAGTAGTGGAAGTGATTGTCTTTGCTCCTAAAGGTAATGGGAGCCACTGGAGTTTATTGAATTGGGGTTTGAGGGTAGGGTGACATGGTCAGGCCTATGGTTCATGAAGTCCAGTTTGGTAATTGAATGGAAGTAGGAGAGACTCGTGGCAGGCAGACCAACAGCAGGTTATTGCACTGGTCCAGGCATGAGGATTTGAGGCCCTGGGTTAAGGTGATTGCAACATCAGGGAAGGTGAAGGGAGTGTATTTTGGAGATATTGCAAGGATGAAATCAACAGGTCTTAGCAACAGATTGGATATGGGGGTGAGAGAGAGCGAAGAGTCAAGGATAACACCTAGATTTTGAACCTGGGGGACTTGGAGGATGTTGGTATCCTTGATTCTGACAGGGAAGTTTGGAAGAGGGGAGAGTTTGGGGGAAAATAGATGAGTTCAATTATGGATATAATGAGTTTAAGATGTCTACTGGACATCCCATTCAAGATGTCTAGTAGGCAATTGGGTATAGGAAAATAGGAGTTTAGGGCCAGATAGAGATTGGGGCATCATCAAAATAAAGGTAAAAATTGAATCCACTGGAGCTCTGATGAGAGGTCACAGAGCAAAACAGTCTAGAAGGAGAAGAGAACAGGGCTAAGGACTGATATTTGGGGTACACCCACAATTAGTAGACATGACCTAGATGAAAAATCTAGCAGTGTAGGGCTAAGAAGCAGCAGCCAAATAGGTAAGAGTAGAACCAGGAAAGAGGAGCGTCATGAAAACTAAGTAAGAATGAAGTTCTCAGAGGAAGAGAGTGATCGATAGTGTCAAAGGCTGCATTGAGGTTAAGAAGAATGAAGATTAAGAAAAAGACCATTGGATTTGGCAATTAAAGGTCATTCATTGTTAATGTTGGAAAGAACAGTTTTGGTTCGGTGATGAGGTCAGAGAATGAGAGGAAAGGAAGTGGAGGCAATAATTATAGAGGGCCTTCTCCAGGAGTTTAGCCAGGAAAAGGAAAGATACAGAAAGGTAGCTAGAGGGGAGGTGGGTGGATCAAGGGAGAGTTTTTTGAGTATTGGGGAGACATGTTTATAGACAGCAGGGAAGTAGCCAGTAGAGAAAGACATGGAGAGATTGAAAATTAGTAAAGAGTGGGGATGATAGGTGGGGTAGTATGTTGAAGAAGACAGGACAAAATTGGATCATATGTGTCCGTGTAGAGGTGTTTGCCTTGGTGTGAGGTGAAAGGTATCCTCTTCATGTAGGAATTTTGTTGTTTTTAAGCATATTCACTTGAGCAGGGAATTCCAAAGCTTGTTTTGATTGCTCTCTGAATCTTCTGATCTTTTCTATACATTTTCTTTAAATGCTTCAATGATATCTTTTTTGATGTCACTATTACTACTGTCCTCTTCCCCTCATTTTTCCTTACCCTTTGCAGAAAAACCCCTCTTTTTGTTAGAGCAAATGTTGCTACTACTATGAATATTTTTGTACCCATGTCTTATAGAGAGCTAGCCTTGAAGCCAGGAAGACCTGGGTGCAAGTATTGCATCTGATACCTATTGTCTGTGTCACCCTGGGCAAGTCAAACTCTCAATGATTTTGGCAATTCTCTTAGATTATAAATTCTAGGGAAGGGAGTGACATGGATTAGTAGACGGAATTTCCTCATTTGGGAATTCCCTATAACAATAAAATCATAGGTTCAATCCCTATCTCTTTCCCTTGTCATTGCTTAAACATGCATGGAGATCTTTAAGCATTTTCTTTTTTAAATTATATGTTATTTGTATATTTTTTGATAAGCAAAAATCCACCTTTTCACCCTCCCACACTGAAACCCCTCCCCCAGTTGAAAACAAAAAGAAAACCTATTACAAACATTTAGTGAAGCAAAACAAATTTCCATATTGGTCATGTCCCCTCAAAATTTGTCTCATTTTGCTCTCTTGAGTCTTTCATCTCTTTATCAGGAGATAGGTAGCATGTTTCATCATTAGTTCTCTGAAATCACAGTTGACCGTTATACTGATAGAAGTTCTTGATTTCTTTCAAAATTGTTTGTCTTTATCATATTGTTGTCATTGTATAAATTTTTCTCCTGATTCACTTCACTGTGCATCAGTTCATAGTTGGTTTCTCTGAAACCATTATTTTTTATAGCATAATATTCCATTATATTTATTGTACCATAACTTGTTCATCTACTACTCAGTTTATGGGCTCATCCTCAGATTCCTGTTTTTTGCTACCTCAAAAAAAAAAGCTGTAAATATTTTTGCACATCCTTTGTTAGTGTTTGTTTTGCTTAGGACTAATCCCTCCCTTAACCTGCCTTTCCTTGAATTCTTCTTCTCTACTGTTTTCCCCTTTCCCTCCTATATCTCTGTTATTGAAATGCATTTCCTTACCTAGCTGAATGCATATGTGCAGGCCAGCACCTTTGCTTTGACTAGTTCAAATGAAAGTGAAATTAAGTGTTTGCTGTACCCTTCCATCCCCTCCTTTTTTGGATAGATGTCTACTTTTGCATCCTGATTATATGAGATAATTTCTCTTAACTTTTCTTTCCCTTCCTCCCCAGTGCATGCCTCTTCCCTTTTCTTTTCATTCATAAGATCATCAAGACATAATAGATCCATTCCCAGGTCTTGTCTAATTAGATTCCTTCTATAATCCCGGTAATGATAGTGTTCAGACAGGACACATGTATCATCTCCCCATGTTTGTATGTAAGCACTTTATCCTTATTTAGTCCCTTATTGTTATTCATTCATATTTACCTTTTTATGTTTACATGTTTTTCTTTTTATATTTCTCTTCATTCCTGTGTTTGAACTTAAAAGTTTCTCTGTAGCTTTGATCTTTTCAATAAGAATGCTTGGAATTCTTCTTTGTCATTAAAGGCCCCTTTTTCCCCTAATCCCCCTGAGTTAATAATCAGTTTTGCTTAGTAAGTTATTCTTGGCTATAACCCTCTGTATCCTTTGCCTTCCAGAATATTGTATTCCAAGCTCTGTGCTTTTTCATAGTGGTGGCTTCAAAATAATGTGTGATCCTGGCTTCTCAGTATTTGACTTTTTTTCTTTGTTTGCTTATGAGATATATGTATGTATTTTTGGCCTGGAAACTGGATTTTGGCAGTGATGTTCCTGATATATTTCATTTTGGGAATTCTGTTTCCACTTTTGGCCTCTGGTTCTAAGAAATATGGGCAGGTTTAACACTTCTTGAAATATTATGTCTAGGCTCTTGCTTTGGTCATGGTGTTCAAGTAGTCAAATGATTTTTAAATTTCTTCTCCTCGGTTGTTTTCTAGGTTAGTGTTTTTGTTGTGAGATACTTATATTCTATTATTTCCATGTCTTTTGCCTTTGTTTTAATAGGAGTCATTGACTTTTATTTGGTCCATTCTATTTCAGGGAGTTTGTTTTAACTCTTGTTTCATCTCTTCTAGTAATTATAGTTGAGTTTGTTCTAAAGCTGTATTTTTCTCTGAGGCTTTGCTGATATTTTGGAGTCATTCTCTTCTAGGTTTGTGTCTTGAATTTCCCTACCACCATAATATCTCTTTATGGTGAAATTCTTTGCTCATTCTTCCAGTCTTTTTTTCTGACTTTGGACTTGATATTAGGGCTGGGCTCTGCTGCACTTCTGGAGGGAAGGTCTGGGCTAGTCCTGTTGATGCTTTCTTAGGGTATTGAAGGTTGTGTTTGTTATTCCAGAATCTGAGGAACAGGCAGAGACCTGCAAACTTTCAATGCTCTCAAAGTGTTTTGATCCAGGGCAAAGCCTGAATGCTTTCTCCTTGATCTGAGCTCTTCAAGTTTCTCACCTGGGTTTGGTTCTGAGCAACATCGTATTACTGCTGGACTCAGCCCCTGTTAACCAGCTGGAAAGCTTTGTTGGTTCATAGTGACAACTATAGGCTCCTGACTTCCCCTTAATTTGGGATTCCTACCCTGGCTGGTTTGTTTTTTTTTGCAGGTTAGGCTAGATGCTGTAACTCAGTCTCTGCTCTGCTTCTGTGGTCTGAGTCCCACCTGTGCTACTTCCTTCTGAACTTCGTCCTTTCTCAGTATGCTCTGCACAGGGCCCCTTCTCAGTCCTCTCTGGATCAGAGAATTGGAATTTGGTAGGAGTAATAAGGCTCCCATTTGGCACCTGTCATCTTCTTGTGTCTGAGATCTCTTCTTTGAAGGTTCATAACCTCTCACCAGAGCTGTAGAGTATTTTTAGGGCAACTTGACCTGACACCATCCCTACTTTCTTTTTCCTATTTTTGTTTGCCCAGCACTTTGCACAGTGCTTGGCATAGTAGGTACTTAATAAATGTATATTGACTAATTTATACACTTAGCACATAGTAAGCACTTAATAAATGCTTAGAAATTAACTGACTTTACACCTAGCAAACTGGTGTCAGTGGGGAATCCTACCCCTCAGAATGCAAAGGGAGTATAAGCTGAATTGAAAGCAGAAAAGTTTTATCAAGGAGGAAAATAAGGCACTAGTGGTGAGGCACCCTAGTACAAAGGAGCCCTCAGTCTGAGAAAAGCAGAGGCTTAGACACTGATTAGGGTAAAGAATGGGCAGCCTATCCCAGGAACAGGTTGGACACACAAGCAGGATGTTTCATAGGAACTGTTGACCACAAGGCTTATCTCATGGGTACTTTCACACAGACAGAAATCAATGTCGAAGGGATTATGGAAAGACATACACAGTAATGCATTGCTGGTGGAGCTGTGAATTGGTTCAACCACTTTTCTGGAAAACAATTGGAATTATACTGATAAAATGACTAAAACGTTCATTCCCTTTAACCCAGAAATTTCACTGTTTGGCATATAATCAAAGTAGGACAATAACTCAAAGGCCCTACAAACACTAAAATATTTATAGCAATACTTTAGTAGCAAAGAACCAGAAACAAGTTTTCTTCCCTGTCTCCCTATGCTGATCTGGGCTGGATATAGGACTTACTGTGACGTTTTCTGGATTTCCCCATTAAGATCTGATCTGGTGGATTTTCCATATCTCTTTGGAGGAGTCATTTTGGGAGATGAGGGGGCTGGGGTAGCTCCCTGTACAATGTCCTGCTACTCTATCGTCTTGGCTCCACTTCGACATTTTCTCTTTTTAGAAATTTAGAAACATGAAGCAAAGATTAAAATTCAGGTAAGCAGTAGTCTAAGATTTTAACATTCCATAAGTAATTGCTTTTTACCCTTTGGGATGGTTATTACATCATTGAAAATGTTCATTTAATGATAAAATTCTGGATAGAGGTGAACCTTGGGAGTCGCAGGCCAGGTGGGCTATTACAGTTTTTAAACAGTTACACCATTCCCCTTCAGCCTCATCTGAATGTTTGATGAGAGCAGTTATTGATGCACCATACAAATGAATTTGTAAAGATAATATTTTGTATTCATAAAAGAAAGAGTATGGATGCTTTTAGAATATTGAAGTGACATGATTGTTTAATGTCTTTGTTGTTTTTGTTCAGTGATGTCCAACTCTTCGTAACCCCATATGGGGTTTTCTCGGCAAAGATACTGGAGTGGTTTATTATTTCCTTCTCTGGCTCATTTTATAGGGGAGGAAAATGAGGCAAACAGGATTAAGTGACTTGCCCAGCGTCACACAGCTGCTAAGTGTCTGAGGCCAGATCTGAACTCAGGAAGATGAGTCTTCCTGACTCCAGACCCAGCATTTTATCCACTGCCACCTAGCTGCCCTGTTTAGTGTCTCTTGTCTTTAAAAATAAGATTAATCTACTGGATAATGTTGAACCTCTGAAATACAAGTTTTGCAGTTTTACAATGTTTTCTTTGTGGTTAGTATAAAATAATTTTGTCGTCCCCCCGCCACATGAGGTCACGAAGAATTGAACATGACTTAGAATAACTAAATAACCACAATAAAATAACTTGTTTTTTAACAAAATTTTATTGATCGAAATATTTTTTATATCACTTACATTTCCCCTCTTCCCATGGAGCCATCCCATATAACACTACAAAAGAGTAAGGAAAAATAAGAAACTTAACCTAACACTATCAAAGTTATATACAGTGTTCCACACCCATGGTCCCACAGTTTTCCTTTTTTGACCAAGCTTATGATTTAATAGCATTTGGTTTTGTTTTCTTGTTGTGATTTTTCCATTTATATAATTGTAATCACTGTGAATGTTGTTTTCCTGGTTCTGCTTGCTTTATTCTACATGTGTATCATTTAAGTCAGGCCTGCACAACTGTGGCCTGCAAAAGAATTTCAGGTGGCCTGTGAAAAATGTAGAGACTGTAGATACAGTCTCTCCTTACTTCTCTATACTCATCCTTCTTTGCCAGAGGTGAAGAATACTGCAAATACTGCCAGAAATGGTTGATAGATTGGCTTATTTTTGCATTCTCTTTTGTATTCACTGTTAGTGTAAGAGAAGGGGAGGAGTATATTTGCAAATTAAGGTGAGATAAGGTGAAACAAATTGTACAAACAAGCGATATACATGATAAATAGGTAGTAGTTAAGAGAGGGAAGGCAGTAGATTGAAGAGGGGTTGTGAAAGGCTTCCTGTAGAAGATGAGATTTTAGTTTGGACGTTAAGAAAGCCAGGGGACCCAGGAAGCAGAGATGAAGAGAGACTCCAGCATTCCATGCAGGGGGGACAGCCAGAGAAAATGCCTGGAGTCAAGAGATGGAGTATCTAGATTGTATAATAGCAAAAAGGCCAGTATCACTGGATCGAAGAGTTATGTGGTAGACTGGAGAATACGATGTAAGAAAACTAAAAAGTGCAGGGAGAGAATTGGTTATCAAGAGCTTTAAATATCAGACACAGATTTTGTATTTCATCCTGGAGGTGATAGGGAACAACTGAAGTTTAATGAGTCAGGGGTGGAGTGACATGGTCAGACCTGCACTTTAGGAAAATCACTTGAGCACCTGAATGTAGGTTGGATTGGAGTAGGGAGAGACTTGAGGCAGACCCATGAAGCAGACTATTGCAGTAATCCAGGTGTGAGGTGATAAGAGCCTGTACCAGAGTAGTGGCAGAGTAGAGGAGAGAAGGGGGCATATGTTGCAAAGGTGATACATAGAATAAATAAGATATGTTCTGTGTGTGTGTGTATACATACATATATATATATATATGTATATATAAAATACATGTATATGTGTAGTGTGTGTGTATATAGCTAATAGATACATATATTTGTATAAGGTCTTTGCAAGTAGGAAGTTTCATTTTTTGTACTTGTAGCACAATGCCCAACACAATACTGGACACTTCATAAATTCTTGTTGGTTGATTGAATTCAGATCCTCCTACATGCAGATGACGGTGCTGATTGCATCGTATAATATTAGTGCTTTAAGATTTGCAGAACACTTCACAAATGTTATTTCATTTGATCCCCACAACAACCCTGCTTTTGATATTTTGCATATTTGTTTAATTGATATTGTTGATATTTTACAAATGAGGAAACTGAGGTGTACAAGGGTTAAGTGTCTTGCCTTAAAGGTTACATTTTTAGTAAGGGTGTTGAAACTGAATTTGAACTTAGGTCTTCCTGACTCCAGGTCTCGTGCTCTATCCATTACACCACAGCTGTCAGAACATTGCAGGGCCTCCTAAATGAGGTCCATAATCATTCAAAAGAGTTTAGCCTAAGTATTCATACAGAAAAACAAAAACGAGGTGTATCATCAAGGCTGTGATATGCAATTGAATAGAAATTGCAAAGGACTAATCCATCCAATCAAGTCAACTGGCATTTATTAGTGTCTGTTAAGTACTAGGATACAAAAAAAAAAAAAGGCAAAAAACAGTAGTTTTTAAATCCCTCTTCTTTCTATATTACCTTCATTTGCAAATACATCCCTCCCCTCCTCTTATACAGAGAGCCATCTCATAACAGTGAATACAAAGGAGAATGACAAAAATAAATAAGCCAAGGTATCAACCATTTCTGATGCTATTTGCAGTATTCTCCACCTCTTCAAGGAAGGATAGGAAATACATTTTCTCACTTCTTCGGGAACAAGCTTGGTCTTTATAATCAGTATTCAATTTCAGTCTTTTTATTTTTATTTGTTTTTTTTGTGTGTATGTTGTTTTTTCTGGTGGTTCTTGTCACAGCAGTCTTCCATATTTCTCTCTATTCTTCATATTAGTTTCTTTCTCAGCAAGGGAATATGCTGTTATATTTATGTACCACAATTTGTTTAGTCATTCTCCAGTTAATGAAGTCCCATTTTTAAAATAAAAATAAATTATAGCATATCAGCATATCATCATCTCTGAAAAATTCAAGGTATTCACCACAGGGGTAATAGGGAGCTATAGGATGGGCTTGAGCAGATTGCAACAAATTTCAAATGAAGACTTGAGCATGAGAATCATGTAAAGGATGTTGTCAAATATGATTGGGGTGGGGTTGAGGGTGTGGGAGAGGTGTAGTTATATATTGAGAGTGTTATCAACGACAGGCAAGGTTGGGGAGTTAGCAAGGGACAAGCTGCCATTGCCTACTGCTTCCCCAGTTGCAAGCCAGCTAAGAGTTGAAATAACAGGATACAGCTCTTTTAGAGGATGTAGGCTACAGTTTACAAGAATTGGGTGCACTCCCTCCCAAGAAGGAAGCACACTGAGCACAAAAGTGAAGAGTGAGCTTTATACTGTTAGTCTGGTTTCCCCTTACACCTCCCTCCAAGACTTGGATTGGTCCGAGTTACAATCAAAAGTTTCACAATTGGTTAGGGCCACAATTCCATATTCCAATTAGAGAAACCACAATCCGGGTTACAATTGGTGAAAATCCTGATCCTTTAGTTAGCATATGCATGAGGTTTACTGAGCCTGAGTAGTAGCAGATTCTTGTGCCCTGACATTGATCCCCAACCAGCTTGGACTGGTTTGGGCCTTGTGCTGTAAAGATGAACCCTGCTGTCTTAACTGGCCTGAGGAATGTCACTCTTCCCTTCATTAGTTAGCCATTCAGCACCTTTCCTGTTTTTTTTTGCAACTTATGTGGGAACCTAATAATTCAGCATTTCTCACTAGAGGGAAAGGTAACTAGTGAATAGCTTCTGTGCTCCAGTGGTATCCAAAAAATGTCAAGAAATATAAAGGAAGGCCTCTCAGCCCATCCTTCTGTAGAGGATTTAGGCAGAAATGGACAAGAGACACACCGGACAGTTAGGCAAGTATAAGATGCCATCTGTATTACCTGGAGGAAGTACCTACCACCAGTGATGATATGCCATCACTCCTTTGAAGTACTACTTGTAACTTAACATCTTTATCTGGACTTGTTTTATTTTCGTTTTAAACAAATGAATTTGTATTCTAAAATGGCACCGACCTTGTTTTCCATAGAGATCTTGTTTATTGACTAAAGTAGTTTGGTGACTTATATTGGTTAAATTTTTGTAAGAAATGGTAATCAAGGTCAACATTTTTTCCCTTTTTTCCCCCCATTTCACTGTTTCCAAATCAATAACTCATTTGAAGAGGTCAGGTTGATGTAGTTGCAGTTGTGTCTTAACACCTTCATTTGTATAATTTGGTGTAAATTTTTTGAAAGCTGTGTTCTAATTAGTTGAAACATTAGTTTGTATACAGAAAACTGTGATACTGTATTTAATTGCCTCTACTTGTCTTTTCCTCTTCATTCCTCCCCGTAGGGGCCCAATGGGGCCCGGATTCCTTTTCGCAACCCCACACACAAGTTCTTTGATAACAAGAACTATTTCATTTCTGTCTGTATTCCCAACTCCCAACGTCTGGTATGTTGATTTATTGGCACCCCCACCTACTCCTCCAAATCTCCCCCCATACACAGAGTAGAATATGTACTCTTGGGACATAGAGGACACTTAATAAATGTTTCTTGATTGATTTGCATATCTATATATAGATACATATATGTCTGTCTATATTTGCATGTCTATTTGCATTTACCTGTCTACAAAATGTTTCCCCCAACAGAATGTAAGCTCCTTGAGAGCAGGACTTTTGTCTCTATCCCCAACACCTGGTATAGTGCCTAACAGTAGGCATAGTAGAAATTTAATAAAAATTTGTTGAATTGAATCATTCTCACATCATTGCTAGTTGCTTCATGTCCATTAAGATGGTCATTTTCTTATTTTGTGCCTGTCATTTCCAGAACTTTCTTCTGAAAGATAGTATTCATAATATATAGACTTAAGGCTTCTCTTAGTAGTCTGTCAGAGGTTTCAAACTCAAGACCATCAAGTGCTGCAAAACTCCTAAGAAACTGCCCAAACCAGGTTTAAGTGTAATTGGGAGATGTTTAACAAAATAAATAAAAATAAAAAATAAATAAAAAGACAATACAACATAGGTAAAGTTAATTTTTGCTTTCTAAGTGTGTATGTGGCCCACTGGGATCCATTTCTATTTGAGTAGACACCACTGTGATTTATAGACCTTTGACCTTTTTTTATTTCTCAAACTTGAGCCATATTTTTCCAACCTTTTTTCCCCTCTCATCATCTTTTATGCCCATCTTTACATAGAGATTACCAAGTATCAGATATATGTTGTCATAGTGTAGAGGGTCTAGAATGCTTCATAACTTTTTCTCTGTTTTCCTATTCTGGTACAGACTTTGGCGTATTAGTTGTAGTTATCTTTGTGATGACTTTTTTTTGTTGATGCTCCTCATGAGCACTGAAAGACAGAGACAAGATGACCTTGTGTCCCATGACATGTTTCTTGTTACCTTACAGTCCATGAAGAAGCTAACTTTTTTACTTGCCTCTTAAGGAGAAATTGTGACAACTTTCTTGAGCTTTGATTTCCATTTGTGTTCTGGTTTCATTTATCCTATGAATGTTGATATTGAAGTTCTTTATTTCTTTCCAAAGGGCATTGATTCACTGATTATTAGAAAATGTTATATTTAGAAAATTTACAGTTAATGTAGGGTTTATAAATGTTCTAAAAGTGATTCTTAGCATCATTTACTCCTTCACATCAGTCTGCCACCATCAGTGGAGGTAAAAAGGGGCTTCACTTTTTTATTTATTCTCTTTTCATAGGTTGACATAGCCAAAGAATTCCTCACAAAGTGATGAGCTTCTCTATAATTAATGGGTTGCATCTTAAACAATAGATTCTTCCTGTGAAAATACTCAAAGCCTTTATATAGTAGAACCTGCCAGAGTTTGTGATCTGCTGGCATAACTTTTAAGAACTCAAGGTTATTCGCCTATGAGATATTGGAGTAGGACGTTATGTGTAGAAAGGGAAGCAGTAATATAAAAGAATAGTAATAATTCATTTTTGTGTGGTATTTTTTCCTTAAAACTATACAATGATATAGGTAATGTGTTATCCCCATTTTCCAAATGAGAGGAAATGAGACTCTTAGAATTTGTCACTTTCATAGTTAGGTAGCTATGTAATGTGGGAATAATTTAAAATCCATTGTGTTTCACTCTATATAAATCAATGTTGAATGGCCATTACTCTGTCCCTCTTTATCTTGTATAAGGAAACAGAGAATAAGAACAAAAGATACCTTTGCTACCCTCAAATTACTTTCAGTCTAAATGAAGAAATATGACAAAAATTAATGTTTCTACACTCTATGTCTTTATAATATTCTTTCATCTAGAGGTCACTTGATGATCGCTTCTGCCTTGTGGAACAAAGGCAAAACCAGAAAGTAGGTTTAAAAATAAAAAGCCTTTGAGAAGCTGATATAGATGTTTAAATGCTTATACATACTAAAGCCTTTGGGGATTTAAGTATAGAAATAATTTGGTTATCTGATCTTTCTGTTTATAAGAGATTAAAATCAACAAATTAGAAAATTATGAGGAAAGATTGCTAGTAGCAGGTGTAGTGGAAATAGCAAGAACAAGAAGTTGATAGCCAGAGATAGAAAACCTAGTAAAAGTAGATGCAAGAACTCATAAAACCAACACCATTTGAGTCTTTATTGTATATAGCCCTACAGATCTCAACTCAAAGGGCAGTATTTATTTCAATAAAGTACAGTAATTGGTGTTCATAATGATGACCCTTAGTCATTAAAGAAAAAGCTCATGTATGTTTCAGGCCTGTACATTTTACATCATTTGAGGTATACCATTTATGAAGTTTTGAAATATTACTTTTATACTTTAAGGAAATAATTTTGAAATCTTGAGAATAGAATATTTATTAGAATATAAAAAATAGGGGCAGCTAGGTGGCACAGTGGATAGAACTCTGGCCTTGGAGTCAAGAGAATCTGAGTTTAAATCCAGCGTCAGACACTTCACACTTACTAGCTGTGTGACCCTGAGCAAGTCACTTAACCCAGATTGCCTCACCAAAAAGCAAAAAAAAAAAGTAAAAAATATCAGACTGTTCAGCTGTTTGATATATTTTAAATAATTTCTAGTAAAGCGAAGAGACTAGGAGAGAAGAAAAGTTTGTATCACTGTGAATATATTAAAATTTATGGAAACACAAGCCTTTACAGACCAGACACTTGACACTTACTAGCTGTGTGACCCTGGGCAAGTCACTTAACCCCTAATTGCCTCACCAAAGGAAAAAAAAAGTGTAAGATAATTCAAAAGATTTTCAAAGGGATGAGTAAGGAGTTGGGAATAAAGGGGATTATTAATTGAAACTCTTCCTCCTCCGAACTTAATAATAATTACTGATATCTAAATAGCATTTTAAAATTTTCAAGAAGTGCTTAAGATCAGAGGTGTTAAATGCATGGGGCCCCATCAAAACAAATAAAAATACAACATGGATAATGTTAATTTGTGGCTTTCTAAGTTAATATGCCACTGGCAAGGATTTATTTCTATTTGAGTTTGATACCACTGTTCTGTTACCTCATGTGAGTGACACAATAACTGTTAAGAATATTTACTTTAAGTAGTAGTATCCCTGTTTTATAGATAAGTGATTTGCAAATGGTTAAACACCTAATAAATATCAGAGGCTGGATTTTAAATTCAAGCTTTCCTCACTCTTCTGCAGTATTGTTGTTACAGTCTTTTCTTTCATCCCTGTCCTAATTGTTGAAAACTACCCAAGCCGAAAACCTCAAATTCTTCAACTCTTCTCTCTCCTTCATGAAAGAATGAATGATAAAGCATTTTATAAGTGTTTACTGTGTACCAAGAACTGTGCTAAACAGGAAGGATACAAATATAAAATTAAGGATAGTTTCAGCTCTTAAGGAGCTCACTTTCTATTGTAGGGGGTGGTGCACACAAATAAGAGGATCTAGCTGCAGGCCTGATAGTAAGACCCATAGATCTTTTTTATTTATTGTCAGTACAGATGGCATGAATGTCATTCATTCCCCATATCCATTCACTTGCCCAGTCCTGAATTCTGTCTCTGCAATATCCTTTAAATCCATCCTTTTCTCTCCACTTAATGTTCCACCCTCCGTTGTATCTTCTTCTTTTTTTTTTTTCCCCCGTTGTATCTTCTTAGTTACACAGCAACCAACTTGGTTCAGGCACTCCTTCCTACTTGGACTATTATTATTCTTTAATTTTTTATGGCTCCTTTTTGTTTTTACATCGCATTTATTTCTGAATATGTTCTTCCTTCCTTCTCTACTCCTTGAGCCTTCTTTTATAATAAAGGTTAAAAAAAAAGCAGTTCATAAAAACCAAGCAACACATTGTTGCTGACAATACTTGTTCACTTCCATACGCATATACAGATCATCCCTGTCGTCTTCATCTTCTGCTTTTTGCCTTTCTTCTCTAGAACCAACCTTTGTCCTGTAGTGATTCAGTTTGTTTTATTGTTCTTTTTGCTTATGTTTTCATTTTGTATATTATTTTACCATTTTGCCATCTCTTCATGTCTCTGAATTCTTCATATTTGTTGCTTTTTACAGTGCAGTAGTATTTCATTACATTCATGTACCACAGTTTGTTTTGCTTTTTCAAATCAGTGACATGTAACTTTGTTTCTGGTTGTTAACTGCCACAAATAGATCTGTAATTAATATTTTGATATATATGAGATCTTTATTTCAGTCTTTGACTTCCTAGGGGGTATATGCTTTGCAGTAGGATCTCTGGGTCAAAAGATATGGACATTGTAGTCATTTTTTTTTTTTTTTTAGCATCATTCCAAATTGCTTTTCAAAATGGTTGGACCAATTTACAGCTTGTGTTGGAGGAGCTTCTCTAGGAGTGATTATTTCCATCTTTTATCATTTTTGCCAATTTGCTGTGTGAGAGTTGTTTTATTTGCATTTCTCTCATTTTTAGTAGTTTGTAGTGTCTTTCATATGGTGATTAACAGTTCTGAAAAGAAGTATGCTAAGCTCATTTCTCATGTCCTTTGACCATTTGGATCACTTACTCATTTGGAGATTCTACCTAGAATATTGTGGCAGTCTCCCAGTTGGGCTTGCTAGTTTCTTCCACTCTCAAATCCATCTTGTACCCCACTTTTAAAATAATTTTCTTACACATCTTGCTACAGTATCCCCTTGCTTAAAATCCTGAAAGAGACTTTCAGTTGTTTATAACATGGAGACTTTTTTAGCTTGACATTTAAGGTGCTTTACAACCTGTCTCCACCCTGTCTTTCTAGTCTTTAATTAGCTATTATTTCTTTTCAAGCAATCTCTTCTCGGACTAAACTGACTGTTCCCTCAGTTAACTGCTGCCTCTCCTTTGCCTTTGCTCATTCCATTTCCTATTTCTAAAATAAATTCCCTGTTTCCAAATCTTTTTTGTATTGACAACCTCTCCTCTCCAAGGACCACCTCAGGTGCTGCTTCTTCCATTAAAGTGGTCCCTGATCTTCTAACACCCCATGTGACCACTTCCTCTTATCTCTGCTACTTTGTGTCTTTTTCTATGTGTTTAAAAATTTTCTAATTTATATTATAGCTGTGTATGTGAGTTTCTCACTTTCTACCAACACTCAAAATAGATTGTAATCTCTCTTGTGAACTTTTTTTCCCAGTTAACAAGCATTTACTTTCCTTGCCTTTTACAACTCCCTCACTCCATTGTTTGCAGAAAGAAAAATAAAACCTTCCTAGCAAATAGGTGTAGTCAAACAAAATTAACTACCATATTGGCCATGTTAAGAAATGCATGTCTCATTTGTATCTTGAGTCCCACTTCCCTTTTAGGAGGTACGCAGTATGTTTCATCATAGTGCTCTGGAATCATGAATGATCACTGACTGCATTGATCAGAGTTCTTAAGTATTTTAGTCTTATATAAAATGTTTTCTTTGTTCTGCTCACCTCATTTTGCATCAAGCTATACAAGTCTTATGAAACTATCCTGTTCATTACTTCTTATGGCACAATAATATTCCATTACGTTCATAATTCTCCATTTCTTGTTTGGTTAATCTAGACATTTTAGTGTTTGTATAAATAATCTTGCATTTCATTTAATTGTTTTATTCGTATATAGTTGAACAAAATAGTTTATAATAATTTTCCTTTCTTTGCTTTCAATTCTTTTTTTAATTTTTGATATTAGTAATTTGGCTTTTTTTTTCTTTTTTGAAAAAAATCAAATTAACAAATGGTTTACTTTTCCCAAAAAAGTCTTAATTTTACTTATTATTAGTCAATAAAGATTTGTTAAGCACCTACTGTGTGCCAGGTACTGTGGTAAAAGGACAGGGGATACAAAGAAAAGATAGTCCCTGCCTAGAGGAGCTTGCAATCTAATGTAGGACACAGTACTCGAACAACTATATACAAACAGGCTGTGTAGAGATTAAATAGAAAATGATTAACAAAGGGAAGACACAAGAATTAAGAGGAATTGATGAAGGCTTCCTATAGAAAGTGGAATTTTAGCTGGGTTTGAAGGAAGCCAGGAGGGAGGAGAGGATTCTAGGCATGGGGGGCAGTCAGTGAAAATGCCCAGAGTTGGAAGATCGAGTGTCTTGTTGAAGGAATAGCAAGGAGGCCATTGTCACTGGATTTGAAGGGTATGTAGGGAGGTAGAAGGTATAGGGAGGTAGAAGATGTAAGACTGGAAAGGTGGAGGAAGAGGGGTAGGTTATGAAGGGGCTTTGAATGTCAAATAGAGGATCTTATATTTGATCTTGTTGGTGTTAGGAGGAACCATTGGAGCTTATTGAATGAGGGCTGGGGGGTAGGGTGAAATGGTCAGACCTATGCTTTATGAAGTTCCCTTTGGTAATTGAATGTAAGACAGAATGGAGTGGGGAGAGACTTGGGGCATGTACATCTACCAACAGGTTCTTGCAATAGTCCAGGCATGAGGAGATGAAACGCTGGGTCAGGGTGGTGGCAGCATCAGAGAACAGGAAGGGTTGTATTTAGGAAATGTTACAAAAATAAAGGATTGAAAAAAAGGCCATTGGGTTTGGCAATTAAAGATCATTGTTAATGTTGGAAAGAACAATTTTGGTTGAATGATAAGGTCAGAAACCAGAGAATGGGAGGAGAAGAAATGGAAGCAATAATTATAGAAGGCCTTTTCAAGGAGTTTAGCCAGGAAAAGGAGGAGAGCTATAGTATGATACTAGAGGTGGATGGGTTGATCAGCGGAGAATTTTTTGAGGATGGAGGAGACAGGAACATGTTTGTAAGCAGTAGAGAAGCAGCTAATGGACTGGGAAAGATTGAAGACAAATGACAGAGGGGTATCTGAGGAAATAGGATAGGATGAGATCACTTGAGCATGTGGAGGTGTTGACTTTGACAGAGAAATGCCATCTCATTATTGAGACGAGTGAAGGAGTTAATAGCAGAAGATATTTGAGTGATGTTAGATAAGGAGCAGGAAAGGGGAGAAGGAGGTGGAGTGGAGAGGAAACTATAAGTGAATGGCTTCAATTTTTTCAGTAAAATATGAGGCAAGGTTTTCAGCTGGGGGTGGACACTGTGATGTTTGAGGGGTGAAAAGGTTTGGAAGAGCCTCTGGTGAGTGGGACAGTGAGTTAATTAGGAATGTATAAAAGGATTGCATAGCATCAGTGAGGGCCCATTTGAGTTTATAGAACATAAATTTGTAGTGTACCTAGTCAGGTCAGTTACATGATTTTTTTGACCTTCAATCAGCTGCACTTGTGTAGGAGCAAAGGCAACAGATGGTGGGAGTGATGAAATGCTGAGTTTTGGCAGGGCACAACCAGTGACATAAGTGGGGAAGAGACTCTAGAGAAAAGGTCAGTGTGTAATTAAACTGGTTCACCAGCGGGTCAAGATGGGGAAAGGAGTGTGGCTAGTACATGGGTTAATGACCTGCCTAGAAGAGAACTGAGGAGTCAAGGGATTGGAGGTCATGGTGTAGAAGACAAGAGTGGGAAAACAGAAGAAGTGGAAATCAAGTGGATTGTGATCAGATAAAAGAATTTCAGGGTTCATGAATATGGGGGTGATGTATTTATGGGTGATGGCAAAATCATAAAAATGACTATCTGTGTTTGAGGTGGGGTGGAAGAGTAAATAAATCATGGAAAATGAGTAAGTTGAGGAACTGGGAGGTTAGGGTGTTTGAGGAAGCACCATTATGTATGTCAAAGGCTCCTAATATGTGGACAAGAGTTGGGGAGGAAAGATTGTGAGCCAGGTACTGAACTCATTGAGGAAGAAATGGGAATGTCCTAGAGATATTTACAACTACCAGGATTTTGATTAAGTGGTAGATATGATTTTTCTTTCAAACTTTCAATTTTATTAACCTCTTTGATTTTCAGAATTTATACTTTGGTCTTTAATTATGTATCAAATTCATTGATCTGTCCTTGCTCTTTTTTTGGGGGGGGGGGCGCTCGGCAGTGGGGTTAAGTGACTTGCCCAGGGTCCTGCAGCTATTAAGTGTCAAGTGTTTGGTCTGAGGCTGGATCTGAACTCAGGTCCTCCTGACTCCAGGGCCGGTGCTTTATCCACTGCGCCACCTACCTGCCCCAAATGTTACTTTTAAACTGCTATTGCCTTGGCTACAAATTTGAGTCCTTCAATTTTTGGGAAGCTGTGTAGAATGCTCTTTCTTCTGGGTCATTTAGTCAACCTCTTCAACCTTGGTCCAGAAGAAGCACTTCCAGATGGGACTGTTCCACCCTCTGGGAACCTACCTGGCATGCCCCCTATACTCTGGTACATCTTAGTGATGATAGGGTTACAGATCTTTTCAAGTTTTTTCTGCTGATGCTCAAATTCTTCCTTCTTAGCAGTCTGGTTCTTATCCAGCCAATTAATTATTTCAGTACATTTGTCAAGTATCTTTTGTTTGTCTTCATTACCAGATTTGCTTTGGGGTTCTCGTCCTCTATAGAAACCTTTATGTTGAAAGCATAAGATTCAAGAGAATTCTTGGAAGACTTTCTGCTTCTCACCTTCAGCCTTGTATTTCTCAGCTTTCTATGGCTCAATGTCTTCTTTGCTCCGACAACCTTTTTCTTTGGTGTTGGTAATCTTACAGTCCTTACTGTGCTCTTAGGCACAGCAGAAACATTGAGGATGTCATTTGCATCAATGTCAAATGCTAGTTCAATCTGAGGAATGCCTCAGGGGATTCCTCAGGGAATGAGGGCAGGGGGATTTCTGTGAGTTCAGACTTGGCAAGCCGGTTGTTATCCTGTGTCTGTCAGCACTGTCAACACCTGAATAAGCAAACCAGGATGGTTGACCAAGTAGGTGGTAAAGGTCTGTTTCTGCTTGGTAAGGGTGGTGGTATTAAGTTTCATCAGAACTGTCATAACTCCTCCAGCACTTTCAATTCCAACAGAAAGAAAAATGAGGAGCAAATCCTGCACATACTCAGATTTATCTCCACCATAGGCAACAACCTTATCAGGATTGAAGCTCTTGCTGAGCTCCTTGCCATTGAAGATGTTCTTCAGAAGTTTCTGGATTTGGGTGATCCAAGTGGAACCACTCATCAAGACAATGTCATGAATCTGTGATTTATCTAGCTTGGCATCTATTAGGACCTTTTCCACAGGGTTCAGTATGCCATTCAGCTCTTCAAAATGGGCGTAGAAATTGATACCTTCATAGAGGGAGTCAATCTCTCTCTCTCTCTCTCTCTCTCTCTCTCTCTCTTTTTTTTTTGGTGAGGGCAATTGGGGTTAAGTGACTTGCCCAGAGTCATACAGCTAGTGAGTGTTATATGTCTGAGGCCAGATTTGAACTCGGGTCCTCCTGATTCCAGGGCCAGTGCTCTATCTACTGCACCACCTAGCTGCCCTCAATCTCAATACTGGCAAGGGTACTGGAAGAGAGTGTGAACTTTGCAAGCAGTGTGCAGGTAATAGTTAGCCCTCTTGTTCTTACTGATGTCCTTCTTGTGCTTTCACTTGAAATGGTTGACTATGTGGTTGTCAAAGTCCTCCCCAATCAAGTGGGTGTCCCCAGCTGTGGATTTGACTTCAAAGATGCCATCTTCAGTATTAAGAATGGAGATATCAAAAGTACTCCACTCCGAGGCAGCTAAGTGGTGCAGTGGATAGAGGTCCAGCCTTGGAGTCAGGAGAATCTGAGTTCAAATCTGGCCCCAGACATTTGACACTTATTAGCTGTGTGACCCTGGGCAAGTCACTTAACCCCAATTGCCAAAAAAAAGAAAGAAAGTACCCCCCCTCCAAGTTCAAAGATCTACACAATTCTTTCAGTACCAACCTTTTTATCTAAGCCATAAGCAATAGCAGCAACATTAGCTGCATTAGCAATAATAGCAGGTTCGTTGATGATTTGGAGGACATTGAGACCAGCAATGGTTCTAGCATCTTTGGTGGCTTTTTGTTGGGAATTATTGAAGTAGGCTAGTACTGTGATGCCAGCATTTGCAACAGTATTCCTAAAATAAGGTTCAGTAATTTCTTTCACCTTGGTCAATACCACAGAAGATAGTTCTTCTGGATAGAAACTTTTGGTCTCCCCTTTGTACTCCACTTGGACATTAGGCCTGCATGCATCATTAACCACTGTGAAAGGCCAGTAATTTATGTGTGACTGTATAACTGCATCATCAGATCTACAACCAGTCAGACAGTTGGCATAAAGAACTATGTTGGTTGCAACTTGATTCTTTGCAGCATCACTTATTAAAGATTCTTTGTTGGTGAAAGCAACATAGTGTGGGCTGGTCCTGTTTCTTTGGTCACTGGCAATGATCTTCACTTTCCCATGTTGGAAGATTCCTGCACAGGAATAAGTGGTACCATGATCAGTGCCAACTGTGAGTCCCTTTGACATGGTTGCTGGGGCATTGAGGGTCATAACTGGCCACTGCGGAACAAGATGGGCTTCTACTGTGTTGAATAGACCCGTATAGTCTTTTCCAATTGGACACATATTTAACTTCTTTATATTTTTCTTGATTCCTGTGTTTACATTGCTTAATACTTTTCTGGTCTTTCTATCAGGAATGTTTAGAAATCTAAGCATTCTGTTTCATTGAAGGTCACAGTTTTTCACAAGTTATTCTTGGTTGTATGAGTCTATCTTTTGCCTTTTAGAATATATTCCAAGCTCTCTTCTTTTATGGTGGTAGTTGTCAAATCTTGTATTATCCTGACTGTGACTTCTTAGAATTTGAACTTTCTTTCTGGCTGATCTCTTGTAGTATTTTTTTCTTATATCTGGAAGCTCTGGGTTTTAGCTATGATGTTGCTTGAAGTTTTCGTTTTGGGTTTTCTTTCCGGTAATGACTGGTGGATTCTATTTTTATTTTGCGTTGTGGTTCTAATAGATCACTGGAAAGATTTCATCATATATAGCAGGCTATTATTATTATTATTATTATTATTAATTTTTTTTTTGGTCATGGCTTTCCTAGATTCTTAGATTCCTCTCCTTGACCTGTTTTCCAAATCAGCTGTTTTTTATATGAGAGATATGTTAGATTTTCTTCTTTTGAATTTGTTTTCACATTTTTTATTTTATCTTGGATTCATTAACTTATATTTTGTCAGTTCTGATTTCCAGTTATGTTACTTGGATAAAATTTTGTGCCTCTTGTACTAGTGTTACACATCTGATCTAGGTCAAAATCTTATCACTTCCCTGCCTGAGCTTTGAAAGCTTTTGACCCATTTGACTCTGGGCAACCCAAGAACTATAGGTTTGTTCCTGGTTGGAGCTATAGTAGACTGTTGCTGGCTTTATCCCCCTCTACTCTCTGGAAGGCTCTGCAGGCTCAGATCAACAGGACTTTAGGCTTACCCCCTCTTGCCATCATTACTTAGCTGCAGGCTTCAGCCTAGCTCTGTGGACTGGATCTGCAACCCTAATCTAAGGTCAGGGACATATAGCTTCCACTAGCTTCTCTGTTCCTCTGCCTTGTAGAGAGCCTCAGATTGGATACTCCTTTTCTCAAGACACAGTTTGTCAGACCCCAACACATTCTTTGTGCTGACAGACTTTGTGTGGGCCTTCTTGGTTGGACCCCCTCTACAATACTTGCAAGTCAGTAAATATTTATTAGATACCTGCTATGTGCTAGGCATTGTACTAAGTGCTGGGGATGCAAAGAAAGGCAAAAGACAACCTCTGCTTTCAAGGGGCTCATAATCTAATGGGAGAGGCAACCTGAAAACAACTATGCACAGACAAGATATATATAGAATAAATTGGACATAATTACTATCCCTATTAAGGGGGATAAAGCTAAGGCTTCTTGAAGAAGGTGAGATTTTAGCAATGATTTGAAAGAAATCAGGAGACAGACATTAAAAGGAAGAGAATTCCAGACATGGGAAACAGTGAAAATACCCAGAGTCGAGAGATGCCATGTCTTTTTCAAGGAGGCCAGTGTCACTGGATCACAGAATACATGCAGTTAATTACCCTATCCGGAGCTGGAGAAGTGACTCATTGTAGTTTCTCTTTGAATTTTCTGAGCACTACTTGGTTTGGTATTCTACTTTACCTTTTTTTGGAATAGTTTTGGGAGAGAGATGAGCTGTACTTGCTTCTCTAATTGGATAGTGGAGCCATAAATTCCTGCCTTTATTGAAGGAGAGATAGAAACATCTCCTTACTTCCCACCTGACAATACTCATTTCTGATTTCTTTAGCTTCTCCAACTACACTCATTTTGTATTTCTTTGACCTCTCCATCATGCTCCCACTAATCTCATCATTGGGAAATCTCATCATCTTGGCAAGATTGACTATCCTTGGTACTCACACCTCATTAGTACCCTCTGCTCCTCAAATTGGAGGGTGGAACCATAAACTATCAACCTCCAGTTAAGGAGAGAAGGCAGCCGAGACATCTCCTCAAACATCTCATTTCCCCACCTAGCAGCACTCATATTGACTTCTTTGGCTTCTTCACTCACTCATTTTAGATTTCTTTGATCCTTTTACACTGCCCTTTCCTCTTGTCTCCTCTTCCCTCCCCCCTCCTTTTTATCTTTCTTTTGTGTGTTGTCCCCATTTTATGGCCAACTCTTTCTGGGTAGGGACTGTTTTGTTTTGTTTTTGTTTTTGTGTCCCCAGGCTTAACATAATGCCTGGCACATAGTAGGCAATTTTTGTTGGTTGAATTGAATTTGCTCCAAGTCCAGGTTAATGAACAATTAAAGTTGCCCTGATAGGTATGAAAGAAGTAAATAGCAGTAACCTAAATTCCTGGAATCTGTACTTGGTGCCCTGAGTCTGGCTTTCTTTTGGGGAATCATCCTCACCCAGCATGATGCTCTCTTGGCTATAAAAAGCTCTTGTTAAACATTTAAGATTGACTTTTTAAAAGTTCTAAGGCAAAGCAAAACTCACTTCTACTTTCATGCAGTTTAAGTATTTGAGAGCCCTTAAGTGGCCATTCACTTATTTGTTTGAAGCAAGAAAATAATGTTGACTTTATTTTGTCCATTAGCCCAAGCCATAAAGGCTGAAAAAAGTGCTTTGGGCTGGAAAATGTTTATCTATAAGATTGCTTTAAAATAACAGCCCATTTTGTTTCTTAATACATGTCTTAAAACGGCCAAAGGCTTATATTTATGCCTTCTTTGACATCAACACATTATTGACTTCTCTCTTCTGTGAGATTATTTTGTCTTGATTTTCGGCATTTTTTTCTTTTTTCTTAACATTAATTTTTTCATTTTGAGTTCCAAATTCTCTCCTACTTGCCCTTCCTCCACCCATTGAGAAGGCAAGCAACCTGTGATACTCATTATACATCTGAATCAGGGATGGGGATGCGGCCTCAGGGGCCACTTGTAGCCCTCTGGGTCCTCAAGTGTGGCCCTTTGAGTCCAAGTTTTATAGAACAAATCCTTCTATTAAAAGGATTTGTTCTGTGAAGTTTGTATTCAGTCAGAGGGCCACACTTGAGGACCTAAGAGGGCCACATATGGCCTCACGGCCATAGTTTCCTCATCCCTGATCTGAAGTCATGGAAAACATATTTCCGTATTAGCCATGTTGCCAAAAAACAAGCCATAGTTGAGATGATCAACTGTGAAAGACTTCACTCCTCTGATCAATATGATGATCCAAGATACTTCCAAAGGTCCCATGATGAAAAGTGCTATCTACCTCCAGAGAGAACTGATAAACTCTAAGTGCAGATTGAAGCATGCTTTTTTCATTTCCTGTATGTTTCTTGCTTTTATTTGTTGTGCAACATGACTAATATGGAAATAGGTTTTTCATGATTAAACATATGCTTTTGATATCTAGTCATTTTTCTTCTCAATGGGTAGATGTGGGGTGGGAGGGAGAGCTCAGAATTTTAAAAAAGAAAAATGATGTTATTACCGTGTATAATGTTCTCCTGGTTCTGCTTGATTCATTTTGCATGAGTTCATATAAGTCTTCCTAGGTTTTTTTCGTTTTTTCTGGAGCCATTGACCTCATCGTTTCTTATATCACAATAGTATTCCATCACAATCGTATATCACATCTTGTTCAGTTTTGCTATTCCCCAGTTAATGAGTATCCCTTTGATTTCCTATTCTTTGCTACCACAAAATGAGTTGCTATACATATTTTTATACATGTAGGTCCTTTTCCTTTTTCTTTTATCTCTTTGGGATATAAACCTAGTAGTACTATTTCTGGGTCAAAGGGTATATATACAGTTTTATAGCTCTTTGGGCATAGTCCCAAATTATTCTCCAGAATGGTTAGACCAGTTCACAACTCCACCAACATCAGTATTCTTTTCTTGGTGAGTCAGTACCTGGCTCACAATTTTTCTTTCCTCCTTAACTGCTGTTCCTGTTCTAGAGTACTTCAGCATACATATTGACTCTCCTTCAAGCACCCTAACCTCCCAGGTCCTCAATTTATTCAATTTCTATGACTTACTCCTCTACCGCACTTCAATCAAACACAAAGATACGTTTAATTTTTCCATCATCCACATGTGCATCACTTCGATGTTCAAAAACTCTGAAATTTCCTTACCTGATTATCTTCCACTTCTCCCTCTCCTTTCCCGTACCAAGTCCTACTCTTCATCTACACCAACACCTCCAACCCCCTGATCTTCAGTTCTTTGCAAATATGTCACCCCTCCATTAGCCACACTTCTCCTTTCCTCATCTTGACTCTGTGGTAAGCCAGTTCGGTTCTTCACTGTCATCACTCTAATCCCTTGATCTCTTAACATATTACCAATTACACCCAACCAGGCCTCTTGGATCCCTCCCGCCATCCATCACTTTTGCTCCTTCATGCATGCTGTTGAATGAAAGTAGAGAAAATCACACAACCCTTCTGACTGATTCCAGTACAAATTCATGTCACACAACCTCAGCTGGGCCCCTCACTACTACTTGGCAATCCTTCTACATCTCCCTTAGGAGCTCAATATCCCATTCTCCACAGAAGCTCTTCCAAACCTTTTATTCCTCTTCTACCCCATTCCGCTAATCCCCGTTCCCCTACTCCCACCTCTCAGCTGAGAACCTTACCTCATGTTTTACAGAAAAAATTGAGGCCATTGGTTGTAAGCTCCCTCTTACCACTCAGATCCCATTCTAACCACTCTTAATTAGTGCCTTCTCTCTTATTTATCCCGTATATATCTTGTTTGTGCATTTTTGTTTTCATGTTGTCTTTCCCATTGGATTATGAGCTCCTTGAGAACAGGGACTCTTTTGCTCCTTTTTGTATATCCAGCACTTAGCACAGTGCCGCAGCATTTAATAAATGCTTATTGACTAACTAGAATGAACTTTAGATGACCTAGTCCAACCTGTATCTATAGCATTTCTAACAAATGGTAAGCTAGGTACTACTAGAAAACTTCTGGTGATGGGAAAGTTATGATCTCTTAGGGGTTTCTCACTTCTCATCCCTTTCCCCTTCAGTCTGTTCTCCATGCCACAGCCAGACTAAGCATGCAATTTAGCTTCATTTTATTCCTCTTTATATCCTTCAAATGGCTTTATGTTGCCCTGGTACTTTGTTCTATACTGTACAGCAGTAATGCTTTGTTCACCCATTGCACCCAGCTAAATCTAACTACTTGGGCCTGTCTCTTTTAGATCTTAGCTCCAAATGTACTTTTATTAGATAACTATGTGAATTATGAGGGATATATAACCAAGTCATTTATCCATGCATTTTCTGCCTTGTCAAATATATGTGTCAAGTGATATTCTTAGCCTAGTTCCTTCCTGCTGTCCGATACCATTTTGGACTAAGTTGATTTGTGCTAAGGGAATGCAAACTAATACCAGTCTAGGTCATACTTATATAAATCTGGTACCCTAAAAATAAGTCATCCATATGTAGGCAGTTCATACTGTTTGTGGCATTATGTTGCTATAGCAACATATGTTTTATATATATGTTTTATAGCAGATCATATTTTCCCATAAGAACTGTTATAATTGTGGATTGTATTCCTGACCAAGAAATTGACATCAAATAAAGCATGGATATGGACAGAAGAGATGTCACAAAAAGCAAAGATACGAAAACAGTACTTTAATAATAAAATAAAAGTTATTCTTCAACCAGTGTAGATGACAACCTTTTATTATCTTAAATGATAGTCTTTATGAGTTGCTTTGGCTAAAATAATTCATCACTTCATAACCAACCTTCTCATAATAAACTTCTCTATACTCTGTGAGGTTGAGTCCATACTTCATCTTTTGGGCTTTAGTAGCACGTACCAGAGTTTGTGCTTTGTTAGCATGATCTTTGAGATCCCAAGACCTCTATGTCATGATACATTTAAAATTTCAGTGGAAAACAAAAACCATATGTATCTAAAATTAATGAAAATACTTAAACTGTTTCAAGTCCTGTAAAATGAGCATAAATTCATGACACACATACAGAGATCCCCAGTTTGCCATACATAATGTGTACAAACACATGATCACAAATCTGCTATATCACATATTTAATAGTATTTTTTTGCATATTGCCTTACAGTAATTGTAGTTGAGAATCCAAAGGATTCAGTTAAATGAACATTTATGTGTCCACTATGTGTAAAACAATTTGTTTGTCACTGATGTATAGATAAAATGGGATATTTCTTGACCTCAAGGATCTTCCTTTCTACTGAAGTGATATACCATGTCTGAAAGTACTTGCACAAAATACGAGGGAAATTAAAGGAGAGGATACTAACAAATGATAAGGGGTAGGCTAGAGGATGAAGGGTTCTAAGAGGAGTGGCAACTCCTTGGGCCTTGTTAGACTAGATGATCTTTGAAGTCCCATTTGTTTCTTAGACTCTATTTGGACCAGCCCTTATTTTTTAAAGCAAATATTAAGCATTAATAAAACCAAACATACTTTGTGGCTATTTATATATAAATTAATTTCAGTGCATAAAATGCCATAATATATCACTGCCTCACTCTCCAGCATCTTTGTCAATTTACTCTCCTTGACTTTTTCTATTTCATGTTCGTAGTTCATGTGTACTATTCATTTGGTTCTTTTTCTTACTTTGCATTATTCATAAAAGTCTTTTTTGTATTCCTCATACTTATCTTAGTTGCATCATAGTATTCCATTTCATTAATGCCCTGCATTTTTAAAAATAATTTTCTAGCTTTTGAACATTTAGATTGATTCTTGCAGTTAAAAATTACATTACTGTGAAGATCTTTAAACAGAGAGCTCTTTGCTTGTTTTTATTAACATTTACAGGCAACATTCCCAATAGTGTAATTACTAGGTCAAAGGATTTGGTTTTGGTGGTGTTGTTTTGTTTGTTTGTTTGTTTGTTTTTAAACTTTTGTTGTACACTGTTAGATTGCTTACTGAAAAAAACTCTGCATTTGGGGCAGCTAGGTGGTGTAGTTGGTAGAGCTCTGACCTTGGAGTCAGGAAGACCTAAGTACAAATCCGGCCTCAGACACTTGACACTTACTAGCTGTGTGACCTTGGTCAAGTCACTTAATCCCAATTGCCTCACCAAAAAGTCCAAAAAAAAAAAAAAAGGAAAGAATTGTCTGTATCATTTAGCTAGTTCATTATAGACCAGGAGTTATTTTTTCAAATTTTCAATAATTCCTTTAAAGGAAAAGTAAAAACAATCTGGAAAACTGGCTACAAAATTAGAGTTGGAAGAAATTTCAGAGGTCATCTGGTCCAGCCTTCACAGGATCCCTGACAAGTGGTCTCCCACCTTCCACTTGAAGACCTGTCACCAATGATGATAAAGAACACGTTGCCCCCGTAGGCAGTCCATTCTTCTTTTAACAGCTGTTTATTTTTAGGAAATTCTGAATCTGCCAAGGCAAGCACAAATCTCATCTCTTTTCTTATATGAAAGCCCTTTAAATATTTGAAGACAGATACAATAGCCTCTACATCTTCTCTCCTCCAAGTTAAACTTTCTTTATAGATTTTCCAGAATCATTATTCTGTCCTTATAGCTTCATTCAAAATTCCATTCATTCTTTTAAAAATTATAAAAGTACTGGATAAATCACAAATTGCTATTTGAATGTAATTTAAATTTCCTGTTATTTAAAAGTGACCTAAAAATTTGGAGGCCTCAAAATAAAGACTTGCAGGGTCATATATGAGGACTTGCAGAGTCATGGGCTTTCTTGAATCTGGTCCTTTCTTCGTCTTCATTTCTTTGCTATCCCGAAATACTTATTTTTGTAGGTTTGTAGGATAGAGAAGGATAATCAAACTATTTCATTGGGGGTGTTTAACATTGATTATTTGGAGTTACATATTAGAGTTTTAAATTTTAAAATAGGATATCCCGTCACTGCTATAGAAATAATGAAATAACTGGTTGAAGACAAGAAGTAAAATGTCTTTTAAGTTCCAGAGACTATATATAGATGAAAAAGTGGGGATTACTTGTAATATTTTCACATTTATAGATTGTGTACACCTGTACATGTTCTTTATTTATAGTTTGTATTTTTGGTTACTTTGTTTATTCTAAAAGTTCAAGCACGGGCTACCCAGGATGGATTTTATTTAAATTATGTTGACATAAAATCATTAAGGGCAGATTCAGTTTACCAACTTTTTCATTGGAAAATAGAATCTTTTTTATGTAATTTTAACATGTATTCTTTGTAACCAATTGATAGATTTAGGATTTTATTTTAGGAGGTAAACACTGTATATTTTAAAGCAGTGACTTATTTTGCTATTTTTTCAGATTACTCTTGCAGCTGCATCAGAAATCTGAGCGGGATGACTTGGTTATTTTATTTACCAAAGCTGATTGAAGCAGATACATGTGAAGTCATTGGGAGGTGAACCATCTCCAATTCAACAGGTTAATCATGGATATTTGGGGGAATATTTTTGTCACATGTATTAGGTGGATAATAGCCACCCAAAACACATTTATCTAAAACCAACTTTGATTGTCAGGGTATTTTTCTTCAATAACAAGCCTGGTGTAATAGATAAAAAGCTAGCCTTGAAGTCAGGAATCCTTGCTTCTGACACATATGGTCTGTATGACAGGGGCCAAGTCATTTAACTTATTAAATGCTCCAGGCAGATCTCTAAGATTATAAATTGTAGCATTTGTAGATCTATGTTGAAAGGAGTTTCCTCACAATGAAATCACAGGTGTTTGCCCTACCCCTCAACAACAATAACAAAATAACCATAATCCTAAATTATTTTTGACCACAGTTAATAAAAATTTTAAACTACTTTAGTTAATGTGTTAGTGTGAGTGTAAGTTGTCCTTTTCCTTCAAGTCTAGTTTTTTATAAAAACTTAAGCATGGCCTAAGATTGGTTTTGTTTTACACTATATAACTAAATATTTGCTTTCTTTAAAAGATACACCATTTTAGGAGTGTGGCCTGTAGTTGGAGAAATACACTAAATGAAATATGTATTTAAAGCTAAAATTAAATCTGTTCTAACCAGTGATAGAATCATGAAAATATTAGCCAAAAGAGAGGATGGCCATCATTTCTAGTTATTTCTGAGGATGCAAATAGAAGGTTTGATAACTAAAATTAAGCATCTTTTTAACAGTTAAGTGAAGTAACTTCTTGATACTTATAGGAGCTCAAAAAATTTTACCCTTTATAGTGCATGACTGATATGTGACCCAACGTGAATTTTCCCCAAAAGATTATGAAGTTCCTTGTTGCACAAATTATCTTTTTATAGACGTTATTGTAAGAAAATCTTTTAAATAAGAAAACCATGTCACCTCCATGCCATGATAGAGTCTAGGTCTTTATTAATAGAGGATAAAAACTGTATATGTCTGGAATTAATTAAAAATAGTAAATAATGATGTAGTAAAAACTAGAAATGTAGGGAGGAAATGGGAAGCAGAAAAAAAACACCATGATCACACACACAAAAAAAGTACAACCTACCCTACCTTAAGTAAAATTTTTGTCCGTATAAGCAAGCTCTCAACTAAGGAACTTATACTGGGAATTGTAATTTAACAGTCTAACTAGAGAACTGTGTGAAGAAAAAAAAAAAGAGATTTTAAATAACATAAATCCCTTTTGGAGCTGATAGTGACAAATGAAAAAAAGAAATGATGGCTGCTGTGTGTGGAGAGGTTATACCACAATTATATAATCTGATCATTTGAGACCGAGCTGGGATCCAGATAAGAGAAGAATAGTAGTCTAGAAAGGATTTTTTGATGTGCCTTTTTGGGGACTTATGAGGTATAATTGAAGGAAAAATATATACATGGAAGCCTCTAAGTTTCTGCAATTGTATTTTGTATAATTAATAGAACTACAGCTTTTCTGACTTCCTGGTTGGTTTATTGAAATCCTGAACCTTGTTAAGGTTTTTTGACCCCAGGAGGTCAGATGAGAAGAGTTGGCATTGTATATATATGTATTATTTTGGATATGAAGTGCTGATTACTTGCATGGGCTTTGCACTTTTCAACTCTTTTTAGCATATTAGTCCATCCTTTCTTGTTTCTTGTTCTGCTTACCTCAGAAGTTGTAGTTTCACCATTTTACTGGTGAGGAAACTGAGGCAAGTGACTTAGAGTACTAATAACTAATGAAAGAACTGGAACTTAAATAAACCAAGGGTTCTTGATTCCTAGTCAATTATTGCTTCCCCTACATAGCAAAATCTGTAAATATGTGTAACCCCATGTTAGCAAAGATGCCCCTGGCACTAAGGGCCTAAGTTACTTTATTGAAGAGAAGAGGTAGTCAAACTTCTTTTGGCTCTAACCTTCACCCTGAAACCTGTGGAAACTCTTTAGCACTGCAGAGCCTTCTGGGCTGGTATTAATTTCTCACTTGTGTGAAGTCATTGGCCACAATGTATTAGATGGAAAGTTTTTTTGTTAAAGGAAAAGGTAACATTATGTATTCTCTAACAAGTAAATTTTAGTAACCCTGATGGAGTTTTTCCCAGTGTAACAGTTTCAGCATGAAGAATTTTCTCATGGGAATCTTTTATGAGCTGTTCTTAAAGCAACAGTCTACTGGCCTTGCTTCCACATGAGAGTTCTAAAAATTCTGAGGTGGCTCTTGCTGTTGTACTTGGGACCTTGCTGCTGTCCTCAACTAAAGTCTTCTTAGGTTGATGTTCTTGCAGGGTACCCAGAGCTTTCCCTGAGTACCCGATATATCCTATTAAGGAAATACTAAGGGTTCTTTTGGTCTGGCTACAAGCTAGCAATGATGTGCCAGACCAAGGATTTCCCCCTGATCGATGATTATCTTCTCCTGCTCTCAATTCTAATACCTCTGAATGCCTGAACAGAAACTTGTTATGACCAGGGCCTGATAGAGTGACACACACTGTGACTCTCTGTAGATAGAATAACTGAAGACATAACTAAAACCTCATCTCAGTCTGTTTTGGTATTTGGGTTTCAACACTTTTTATTTCTTTCTAGTCTAGAGGTTGACAGAGCACCTTAATTCTTTGCCAATTTATTCTCCTTTCTACTTGGTTAAAATTAGTCAAATTTCCCATCCCTTAGTTATCTCAGTAGTCCTAAAAACCTGTACAAGAGTCTCTGAAATCAGGTTGGGGAAGTGGAAGTCAGAGCGTTGAATTTTGTGTTTTATTTAAATAAAAAAAAAGAATAAGCAACCTCTGTAGTTTACAGACTACAAGCCAGGGAGTTGGAGAAAGGCATACACATAACATGGTATAGTGGAATGAGCATTAACTCTGGAGTCCTGTAGTCAAAGGACCTGGGTTCACATCCTACCTTTAATATTTACTGCCTATGTGACTGTGGGCAAGTCACTTACCCTCCATGGGAGTCAGTTTCCTCATCTGTGAAATGAGGAGAGATTGGTCTAGAAAGTCTCTGAAGTGTCTTCCAGTTCTAGATCTCTGGTCCTATGACTACATGGTCTTGGGCCTGATGTCATGCTAATTGGCTATTAATGTACATTTGTCCTATGAGGCAATCTTAGCTGGTCTGCTTGACTAACTACTATATGCTTTCTCCCTTCTAAAAACTACCTTCATGAATATATCCAAGACTTTTTAGCTTATTTTTTTCTAGTGGTCTCTAGGACAGAGGTTCTTAACCTATGATGTGTGAACTTTTAGAAAAATACTTTGCTCACAATTTCAGTATAACTTGTTACCTTTGTAAATCCTATGCATTTAAAAGCATTATTCTGAGAAAGGGTCCATAGTTTTCACCAGGTTGCCAAAGGAGTCCATGACACAAAGAAAGTTAAAAACCTCTGTTCTGGAAATTATTTTTAGTGCTTAAGACATAGTAGATTTGACTCTAGAATATAGCTGGAAGAGCAGATTTGTGGTTCTTTGGAAAGCTGACAATCTCCTACTTAACTCCATCCAATCTTTGATAGTAACATGTTTTCAAGAAATCCTTTACTTAATAGTGTCCTATTTTTGTTTCGATATGTTTCTTCAGATATTAGCAGTATGCCATTTTAAGTTGCCTGAGTTAAGCATAATCAATATCCTTCAAAAGCCAAATGACCTTTACACTGAACCACAAGGAGTAGTCATAATTTTTTTTTGCTTTGCTACTCAAATATTGCTTGAAATAAGTGATAGGGAACTGGGATTCTCTCTCTTATTCAGAGACTTTCATTGCGGTGATATTCTTTGGCATCAAAATTTGACCTAAATCAGACTTAATGCCCTTTTAACTACTGTGAATTTCAAGTAGATTGTTCTTAATTTTAATAACCTGTACTTTTTTTTCCCCTCTATAGTTTTACATGTGGCACCCATAAAAGATGAGGCTGAGAACTCGAAAAGCTTCTCAGCAGTCAAATCAAATTCATACACAACGTGCAGTCAAGGCAAAGAGGAAACATTCAGAGATCGAAGATAGTTTACCTGCGGGAGTAGAAAAAACACAGAAGAATGAAACTGGCTTGTTATCATCAATTAAAAAATTCATTAAGGGAAGCACACCCAAGGTATGGTTTCAGGTCTTAACTTAAAATCGTATTTGGTTTAAAAATGCAGAAAATAGGAGCAGAATAACACTATTCAGCTTTAGACAACAGTATTGAATACATCCATGACTATTAATGGTATTACAGATCAAATCTCCTTATAGCACAAATTAAAGAATGAATTTTTTTTCTTTTTGCTTCACAGTTATGGAATTTTATTTTAATGACTATCAGGTTTAAAGCACTTAATAGAAATTCAAGTGAAGTAGTCTTTAAATAGTCTTTAGTATCTCAGGTATATTGCATTTTTTCTGTTATACTGAGAAGCTATTTTATGAAAAAGACATGGAGAAGAGAATTTACTGAATCATTTGCAGAAGCAGATTTTGTTGTAACAAGATACATAGATGCATGTATGTATGTATATAAACTGAAGGGCCTGAGGGAGCCATAGAGAACATGAAATCTAATGCTTTTATTTTACAGATAGGAAACTTGGGCTTACAGAGGTTACGTGACTTGCTCAGGGTTACTCAGTCATTTAGTAGTGGAATTGGAACTAAGGAGATCTTTTGACTCGTAAACCAATGCTCCATGATTTCTGGACATGGAAATGTGCTTTTTACTAACTTTTTTATAACATTGAGCCTTCTATATAATTTCTTTGGCCACTGATGGACGTCTGTTTCAAACAGTATGGGATAAGAAAAAAGTATTAAAACTCTTAAGTGGGACAGAAGTTCGTAGCCATCATTATATTAGATTTTTAAAAACTTAACCAAGTGCGAAGTTCTTGTTATGTAGCATTATTGTATGATCTTAGAATTGGAAGGAATGTTAGCTCAGTTTCCCACCTAATAAAGGAATCCTTCCTACAATATATATTTCCAGGCTATGCTTGAATAATTTCCCAGTGATGTCAAAAATTACTACTTTATTAAGCAGTCTGTTTCCTCTGTTGAACAGCTCTAATTTTTAGGAACCTCTTCTTCTTCTTCTTTTTTTAGGCAATTGGGGTTAAGTGACTTGCCCAGAGTCACACAGCTAGTGAGTATTATGTGTCTGAGGCCAGATTTGAACTCAGGTTCTCCTGACTCCAGGGCCAGTTATCTATCCACTGTGCCACCTAGCTGCCCCCAGAACCTTTTCTTTACCTAGATCCAAAATCTGCTTTCTTAAAACTGTCAGCTGGTGTTCTACCTTCTGGATTTAGAGAAGTTGAAATTTAAGATTTTACATGACAACAACTCATATATTTAAGTGCAGCTGTTATATTCTCCCTTGGTTTTCTCTGTTTATTATGTAACATGATGATGGAATATCTTAAGGTTGTAAGGTATACTCCTCCTTTTACTTAACCCTTTCCTTGACCTGTATATCTTTGTGTAAATGGCTTTGTAAGCCATATTCTTCTGTAATTATCCCTATCAATTTTTTGTATTTGCCTATTGAAAACTTCCCCACTTATGAAATCAGACTTTTTTTGGGCCCTTAGTCAAATGCCTGTGGTGAAGAGAGTCTAAAATTAATTGCCCATCTGAAATAAAAAGTCAACTGTGGAGTGTACAGCTATCCTGGTATGGAAGTGATGAGGGTTCCAGGCATCCCCACTTATTGACAAGGAATAGTGATGAGACCTAGATGTAACAGGAATAGTGATGAGATCTGGATGTGCTGTCTATGGACATCCTCATGAACAACGATCATGGACACCTTTCTTCCTCCTGCTTTATCCCTGAAGCATATCGACCTTTCTTTTCCCCCTACCTCCTTTCTAACCAACTGAGATCTAGTTGTAGCCTTCTGTCTTCAGTGATCAAGACTTTTGGTGGAATTCTTATCATCCAGTTCTTTAAAAGATTATTGAGCAACCTGCTATGTGCAAAGCACTGGGGATACAGAAAGAAAGAAAGAAAGTGTGATTTCTATAACTAAGTACTTACATGATTTTTGAAGAAGGGAGAACACTAACAACTTTGGAGCAGGCGAGGGGGGAGTATAAAGAAAGTCTTCCTTTTTCCTGACCGTTTTCTTCTGCTTGTATTCTCTTACTGATCCTCACCCTGGTTGCCTTATGTTAGGTCTTCAGCCTTCCCTTGTACATGTTAAAATATGCTTAATAAAACTCCTCTAGTACTTTTAAGCATTTTCTAGGCTGATTTTTTTGTGAAAACCTCTGTTGATCTTGAAGAACAGCCTAGGACATAGACCCATCACTAGCCTGTTAACCCTTTTCTGGACATCTTGTACTTTGTTGGTGTACCTCTTAAAATGTGGTAACTATAAGACACACTACCTTGGATGTGGCCTGACTAATGAGCACTAACATCATGTAAGCTTTTAGATTTCTATGACATACTCTGGCTCATACTGACCTGCAGTTTAGTCAACTAAAATTCCAAAGTCTTTTTCTCATTAATTGTTATTAAGCTGCTATTAAGAAGGAGTTTTCCTTCATCCTGTACTCTGGTAATTTTTTTCATCAAACATTTATGTTAAATTTCATCTTATTAGCTTTTATTCCATTATTGAGCCTATTAAATCACGTCATCTATAAATTTGATTGGATTCTGTGCTTTTATCTTTTCTTTATGAATAGGAATCATTTAACAGGACAGAATCCAGGAGAGTGTTGTGTACTAGAAATCTCTCTCCAGGTTGATACTGATCTTAAGTGGTGATCTTTGGATACTGTTTTTAAACTAAAAATCTCACCTAACTACACTATCATCCAGGTGGTATTTCCCTATGTTGTCCAAAAAAGAACATTGGAGACTGTTAAATGTAGTAGTAAAATGAAGATACCATGCATTTGTGGTATTCCCCTGACTTGCTTTCTAGTAATTTTGATCAAAAAAGGAAATAATGACATGTTCTAGTGAACCCATACTATCTTATGTTCCCTTTCAGCATCTATTCACAGGATTTATATGTGTGTGTACTTCCACCCCCTCTATTGATGTTTCAGCTTATATTGGAAGGGGTGGGGGAGGGGAAGCATCCTTTAAGTCTCTTAAATTGCCAGAGTTCTTTGAGTTGCAGAATTTTGTGTTAATTTCCCCTCTCTATTTTTTTTTTTTGGTCAGTTGTTGGAATAATAATAGTGTCCTAGGTGTATGCTGGCATTGGTATGTCAGGATGCTTTTATTTTATCTCAGAGGTAGAGGATTGTTTTCTGGATGGAGGAAGGGCAGAGAATCACTTGGATGTTGGAGGTAACCACAGGGGAGTTTCTTGGAGCGTAGGAGCCCAGAGGGACCAAACTGGCCATCTCTCAGTAGTACCATTTTCAGGCCTTTGCATTCTCTTTTGGGCAGGAGCTGGGCTACAGCCAGGTTAAACCTCAACCTTTGATGCTGTGGGTATGCTATTGAGCTACAGGAAATCTCTGTTCTACCCTTGGATTAGGGAAGATAAAACTGAGCATTGGGGAAATGTAGGACCTTTCAGCCATTTCCTGTGAGAGTTGGTTTTGAGGAATATGAGAGTCTATGCTTTTTTTTATTTGAGTAGAACCAAGTATTCTAGGAATTCCCTGGACTTTGACCATTATGGAGGTAGTTGAGAAGCATAGGCTATGAGTCTTCTCAGGCATGGCTACTCTGGGAGGACAGCCAGGTCAAGTGGATGATATCTAGGTAAGTGTCAGCCCTAAACAGCATGGCTACCTGATCAATATCTTTGTGTGTTTCTTTGATACTTTCTTTTTCTGTTCCAGTTGCATCTTTCCACTTTATTCTTGATGGGATGGAGGAATAGTACTTTTATTCTATTTATGCTTGTAGTTACCCATATTTCTAAAATCCTATTCTAGAACCTTTTTCATTTAGATTTTTTTTATATTAAAAGTCAAATTTTTATTCAGATTTTGGCAGTACTCAGTTATATAGTAGTCTTGAAAAATAGTTTTGTAACCCAGCCACTTTAACCTTGAATAATTATGCTGTCTTTGTTCAGTATTTTTATGCTGAACTACATGTAAGTTATTAAAAGAATTAGTTAATCATTGTGAAATTTTTTAAACATTTTACATATTAACCAATCAATGAAGATTGGTTAGGCAATGTTCCAGGCACTGTTCTAGATCTTGGGGATGCAAATACAGAAGATGAAAGAATCCCTATTCACAAGGAACTCACATTATAATAGGGAAGGCAACAAATGCATATGAGTGTGTGTGTGTGTAAGTATATCTACATATATCATATATTGGTTTGTATATTTTATGTGTGTATATTATAAAGAGAAAAATACAAAGTAGTTAAATACAAGGTAGTTTTAGAAAGAGAACATAAGCAGTTGAAAGGATTCAGGAGAGGTTTCATGTAGAAGATACTACTTGAACTATGTCTTGAAGGAAGAGAGATTATTGAATCTGAGGCTTTTGGAATAATGTTTAATAGCTTTTATGTGCAAATAAGCTGTCTGAGCAAAAATAGTATCCTTTTTAAATCCTCTGCAATAGCATCTCGTAAAGTGGCATGTGTTGGATAGGTGTTGATTTGTTAATTATTCAATAATATTTGAAAAAGTAAAAATAATGGCATTATTTTGAAGGTGTATAACTGACCCTTTGACCTTCTTGATTCTCCTCCTAGCTCCCTGACCTCTCCTCAGTCTCCCTTACTGGATCAGTGGAGATCCTTTACCTGATCTCCTTTACTCCCTCTTACTCACTAAGTGTAGTTATCTCCCAAGTGTATGTCATAGGCCCTCTTTTCTCTCTGTAAATTTTCTCCGTTGGCAATCTCCTCACAACTGTCATCAATTACATGTCATCTGTATAGATGACTTAGTATAGGAGGTTTCCAGTAGATGAAATTTAATGGGGATATTTAGACAAAAAAAACTTAACCTGTGTACAGGATAAAGGAAAACTCCATCTTAATAGTGGTTTAATAGCGGCTAATGAGAAAAAAACTTTGAAACTTTGGTTGACTAAACTGCAGAGCAGTATATGAGTCAAAGTATGATATAGCAGTTTAAAAGCTTACACAATTTTAGTGCTCATTAGTCAGGCCACATCCAAGGTAGTGTTTTCACTTCTGGGTGCCACATTTTAAGAGGGACACCAACAGAATACAGGATGGCCAGAAAAGGATTAATAGGCTAGTGATGGGTCTATGTCATAGTCTGTTCCTTAGACTAATGGAGGTTTTCACTAAAGAATCAGCCTAGTTCTTCTCAGGTGAACTGACCTGTTAGCTGTTCTCCATACATAATATATTCTATATTTTAAACCTTTGTAAAAGTGGTGCCCCATTGTCTAGAATTCCTCATCACCTTTACCTCAAAATCCCTAATTTCCTTTCATAACTTAGGTGTCACGAACAGTAGACCTTTCCTGATTTTCCTCCTGTACTTCACTTCTCTTTCTCCCCATTTTCTCAGTGTCTCTTTGTGTATCTGTATGTGTATATATTTGTGTATGTGTGTACATACACATATTCTTGATATACATACATACATACATACCTCTAGTACCTTTACCTTTAAATCCTGCCTTCTTTCCACTGCACAGTTGTCTGGGTGTTAGGAAAAGCCTGTAGATGGCATCATTTCCTTGGTGTCTCCTAGGTATCTTCTACTATTCATTGTTTTTTTAAAAAAGCTAGTAGATTTGTACAGATTGAGTTATTTATAAGGGACTGAGTTCTTATTTGGAGGAACATAAAGAAAATGTGTTTTTAAAAGGAATACATTCAGTGTTGAATTAGAATAACTTTACCAAACTTAATTCTTTTAATGTGTTACCAGAAACTCTCTCTGAAATTCCCTTTTAAATTGCTTCATAATTAATTTTATTGTAATTTATTTTATTTTATTACATCTACATTAAGGTGCATATAATATACATCTGTTATACAGGAGGTACTAGGCTCTGCCTTTTTCCCTGAATAAAAAGACAATTTTAAAATGTATATGGGCTTACTTTTAAAATGTCATGTTTCTACAGTCTTGGATTGTCAAGTTTCTGATATAGTCCTAAGACTTTGTTTTCTGAATAATGTATCACTGAAAGTTGAAAAGATAGTTTGTTTAATTCTTTCCTTATTGTAATGACATTCTTTGTTATTACACAAAATCACAAAATTTCAGAATTGAATGGAATTTGAGAGGCAGTATTGTCCAATCTATACCAGAAAAGGGATCTTCTCTGCAGTAGATCTGACAAGTAATCATTCTTCCTTTGCTTGAAGACTTCCCATGAGGGAAAATCCTCTACATGAAGAAAACCCTCTTGCTACTTTGAACATTTCATACCTAAATTTACTGCTTTGCAGCTTCCCATTGTGCCTAATTCTAGACCCTGGAACCAGTTGGAAAAAAGTGAATTCCTTTTTCCAAGTGGAAGTCCTTCAAATATTTGAAGAAAGCTATCATGTCCCTTCCTAAGTCTTTTTCTTCCCAGGCTAAACATGCCTGGTGTCTTTGTCCAATTTTTGTATACCATGAGCTCAGAGCCCTTCCTCCTAATTAATGGACTCTTTTCACCTAGCTATCAGTGTCCTTCCTTTAAGGTGGTAACAAGAAGCATTCTGGATACTATACCTCTGTTCACATAGCCTAAGCCTGGATTAGCTTCCTTTTCTTCCATGTCACACTGTTGACTAATATTGTGTTTATAATCCACTAAAATATCCACCTCCTTTTCAGAACCTTGCCATTTCTTCTGATTTTGTACTTATGAAGTTGATTTTTGAATACAAATGTAAAACTTTAGTATTTAGTCTTGTACTGATTTAACCCAGTATGCTAGGAATCCCAACTTTGATCCAATGTGTTAACTATCCTTCCTAGGTTAATGCCTTCCTGGCAATTAGACTCTGCCATACTTTTGTATTTATATTGTTGTCTGCCTTTGCCTCCAACTTCTGTTTCATGTATTTTTAAAATCTAGGACCCCTGCCCCAAACATGCATGACTAGATATGGATATAGATATCTTTAGTCTTTTTCTCTTCATTGGAGTTGCTTTTCTTTATGTCCTCACAGTTTCATTTTTGAGCTTGCCATCTTTTCTGAATTCCCCTGGAGATATTTAGTACATAGGCTCTTATCTATCCTTCCTCTGTACCCTTGGAAATCTGTTCTCGCCTGTCTAGGGCCATGTCAGATTATGTCTGACTTTCCTCTATCACAAATTCTAAGATAAAAGTGGTCACTTCCTCCAAAGCTTCCCATCATTTCCATCCCAGCAACCAATTCTTACCTATTGGAGAAAGTATATCTTCCATTTTTTTTGAAGGAGGGAAATTATCATTTTGGCAGGACAAGAAATTTCATATATAAAGAGAGAAACACAGACCTAACTGATACCTGGATAATTGAAGTCTTTCATCATACTTCTGTATCAAGCCTTGTGTGGTCCATAGCGTTTTTTTTTTAACATAATTATTTCTGTTTCTGCCTCCCGTGATTTGTACCCAGCATCTCCTACATGATTATCAATGTTGTAAGATCCTCGAGAGCAGGAACTATCTTTTTCCTTTTTGTGTATCCCCAGTGTTTAGCACAGTGTCTGGCAAATAGTAGGTACTTAATAAATGCTTATTCCAGGATTTCCTCACTTGAGTATGTCTTCTTAATATACAGTGCTATCCAGTCCTTCCATTCCATATTCTACTTATGAGTTATGAGCCTCTCCCAACCAAGTTCATGTTTTACTAATCTCTAGTTCATCTTACTTGTTAGTCATGCTTTGTGTATTTGTGTATGGCTTTATGAGGCCAGGGATTTTATTGCTGATTTCTTTCTTAGATTTTGATTCCTGTGAATTTCTAGGTATATGAACTATTTTTTTTATCACACTTTGATATTCACAAAGTACTTTCATCCCAATAGCCCTGAGAGGTAGATATTACAAGTATTATTATTCCTACTTGACAGATAAGAATATTGAGGTCTACAAAGGTTAAAGCCCTTAACCGCAACAATACAGTTAATTAGAGTTGGGATAGCAAGGTGGCTCAATGGACAAAGTGATGGGCCTGGAGTCAGGAATACTCACCTTCCTGGATTCAAATCTAGCCCCAGACACTTACTAGCTATGTGACTTTGGGCACTTTCACTTAACCCTATTTGCCTCAGTTTCCTCATCTGTAAAAGGAGCTGGAGAAGGAAAGGGCACACCACTCCTGTGTCTTTGCCAAGAAAACCCCAAATAAGGTTATAGTAAGTGAGATGTAACTGGGGGAGAAAAACGACTGAACAACATTAGAGTTGGAGTCAGAAGCTCTGGATTTGAATCTGATTCTGCTTTTCATTACTCATGTGATCTTGGGCAACTCATCTCTCCCCTCTATCCCTCCTCCCATACTTTCCTTTCTCTCCTCTCTTCTCTTCAGATCCCTTCTTTGGATGAGATTTCAGACTTGTTAAATCCATATGATTGAATCTCCATTTGTGAAAGTAAAAACCCTTTTTTCCTGCTACCTTTCCTGGACTACTAGGTCTGTGCTGCTGTTCAACCCTGCCCCTTTATAAGCCTTGTTTTCATCTGCCTTTACATTCTCTGGAATTTCAGTACTGTTGTTTACAAACTCCCTTGCATTCTACATCTCTTCATCTTACATTCTTTCTAACTTGTTCATGAAGCCCTTCCTGATCTCCCCAACTGCTAGTACTGATTTCCCCTCCAAACTACCTTGTGTTTAACCATTTTGCATATATTTGTATTAATTCTCTTCATAGTTAGTGAGGTAGAATTGTTTATTCTTATGCATATTCTTATGTTTATTTACTGTCTCCCTGATTGGAAGATAGTTATTGCCAGTAGAGACTGACTCATTCTTTGTTCTTGTATCCCCAGCATCTACTACAGTACCTGACACATGGTATAGGCTTAGTAATAATGCTTGTTAGGGCAGCTCGGTGATGCAGTGCATAGAGCACCAGCCCTGGATTCAGGAGGACCTGAGTTCAAATCTGACCTCAGACACATAACAGTCACTAGCTGTGTGACTCTAGGCAAGTCACTTAATCCCGTTGCCTAAACAAACAAACAAACAAACAAAAACATGATACTCTTTGATAACAGGCACTAATTTTTATTTTTTTTTCTTAGTATTACTGGTGTTTAGCACAGTGCCTGACACATATTAACTGCTTGATAAATACTTGTTAACTGATATATTTTCACCTATATTCTTCTCTTTTGATCCAGTCTTTAAAGATGATGTAGTCTTTCTTGTCGAGGTCAGTCTTTTTTACTTGTGCCTTCAATCCCATTGACCTCTGTCTCCTAGAGCTTGCCTCATCTTATTCTCTTATTTTCAGTCTTATTCTATTGACTAGCTCCTTCTTTGCTGCTTATGACCATGCCCAGGTCTTTCCCATATCTTAGAGCTTGGCAGGAAAATCAAATGTTTGATTGCTGAGGTTGTTTCTGGGCTTTTTGACCTAGTGTTACACTGGCTAAACTTCAGCAAGAAATAGTGGTATCCCATGTTGATATATTTTTCTTTATCACTGTGACATTTTTTGGTTTCCCATTTTTTGAATAATTCAAGTTGGAGTTGTTTTCATTGCATGTTGGACATAGTACCCAAGGAAGTTTTAAAAAAAAAACAACAAAAAAAACAAACCCATCTACCAACAAGCATTTAAGTGCTCTCTATGTGCTATCCTAGGCACTGGTGATAAAAGTAAAAAGAATTAATCAATCTGTACTGGAAAAAAATTTGCATTCTAATGGGGTAGACAGCAAATATGTATATAAATATATACAACATAAATATTAAGTGAATAAATGTAAATATATAGAGTACTTAAATACAAGGTAATTTCAGAGGCAGGGCACTAGTAATTAGGGAGATCAGGAAGTGTTTCATCATGGTGACGCTTGAACTACCTCTTAAAGAAAAAAAGATTTTTTGAGGCAGGTGTAAGGAGAAAAATATTCTAGCTGTGTAGGATGGCCAGTACAAATGCATGGAGATGAGAGATGGGGTGTCATGTGAAGAACAGAGAGAAAGCCAGTTTGTCCAAACTGCAGTGTCTGGGTCATAGTAATGTCCAGTGAGGCTGGACAGATAGGTTGGGGCAAAATTGTGAAAGGTCTCTTAATATACCCAAATGTTTGTAGTACTTTTTGCCATAGCAAAAAACTGGAAACAAAGTAGGTACCTAGTGATTAAGGAATGGTTAAAGAAAATATGGTATATTAATGTAAGATTAACGTATTGCATTGTAAGAACAATTCAGAAATTCAAAGAAACGTGGCAAGACTTTTGTATAAACTAGTAAGAGAGTGAAAAAAAACTATGAAGAAGGTATACACAGTAACTTCAGTAATATAATTGAAACTCATTAAAAGGCAGCGAAACTCCAATTCACTGCAGTGACAAATCCTGGGAGAACAGATAATCCTCCTCTCAGTAGAAAGGAAACTATATATATCATATATTCCATGACAATGGAATGTTGCTTCCATTGTCAGATGCAGTTGGTTAGAATGGTTTAACTCTGGAATTTATCAAAAAGTGAAAAATATAAAAAAGAAAAGGAATCCATTAAACTTTAACAATAAATTCATTTTGCATCTTCTAATTTTTCCCCTAATTTGTTGACTTTGAGCTTTGTTCTAAAAGATGCATCTCTACATAGACCTAAGTTCAAATTCTACCTTAAATACTTGCAAAGTTTGTGACCTGGACAAGTCATTGAACCTGTCTCTGCCTCAATTTCCCCATCTTTAAAATTGGGATAATAATAATTCCTGTCTTACATAGTTTTTTGAGAAGATCAAATGAGGTGACATGTATTTTACAAACCTTAGGGCACTACATAAATGCTAGCTATTATATTTAGACAATTAATTTCAAAATTGATTCGGCATCAATAGCCAGTCTATTTTACGTCCATTAAAAGGTAATGGATTTCTCTTATCTTACTATTATTTGGACTTCACCCTATCTAATACTTTCCAACTCTCTTAAAGATATTATTTAAAATTTATGGGTATGAGGCTTCTGTTTAGTGTATAACCTTTGTCATCTTTTCTTTTTTGACCCTGAGCCATATTTTCCAACATTTTTCACCTTTACATTAAAGTCCCTGAGTATCGAGGTATATATTGATTTAATTTGTAAAATCTTAATTGAATTCTTTGTAGATTGCTCTCCTTTCTCCTTCGAAGAGTTTGTCGGCACATAAGCCCTGGTTACCTGTATGGTGATTTTTTTTTTATTAAGACAACCAGGTGTTCATGGAATATTTATTGTTGCTTTTGAGTACACTGTGAAACCATCTTACCAACTTGTGTTGTGTGGCCTTTTCTGGAAGAACCTGTGAGCCATCCTTCCTTTTAGCAGCAACTTCTTTATATGTCTTAATTTTATTTATAGTGAAAATGTCAACATTAGTATAATCCAGGTCCTTTGGTAGTATGTTGACTTACTGGTCTTTGAACAAAGATGTCATTTCAAATACCAGCAGCTTGTTTAATAAATTAAAAGACGGTTTTTAACTGTGTGATGCTGAAGACCCTATTTTTCCTTTTGTGTTACTCTTCCATTGTCACTACAAAAGCAAACGGTAGCCATACAGTCTTATGCATCATTTTTTTTACTTTTGTTTCATGAATTGTCATGAACAAAATCTCATCTAGAGGCACCAACTGATGACAGGCATCTTTCTACTTAGCCATTCTAACAACATGCATAGTCTTTTGCAGAGAACATACCTTTTTAGGGGAGAGGGGTCTCTACACTCTAATGGATCATATCAATGTAGGCATTGCCTCCAATGGTGCAGATCTCAACCCATCCACACCTTCTCTTTAATTGTATCCCTTATCTGTATTCTCCAATAAATTTTCCACAAGGGTTCCACACAACATGGGTAGGAGCCTTCAGCTAGATTTCATGGCATTGCATGGATACCCACGTGCACCCAAGGCCAGTCTACCCTCTTTCCTTTCTCTTTTCCAGTCCACCATATCTTTCTGATGACATCCTTTTCACTACATCTACTGCTTACTTGTTTATTAGTATTGGAATTGTTGCAGCTCACTCAGGACCATCAGGTGCCTTTCCCTAGCCCTTTGTGTAACCCTCCAGTTTAGTTCTTTTGGAGTCATAGCAAATCAGTGGAAATATATTGTTAAAAAAAGATTAGAGAACATACTTTTAAACCTTTCTGGCATGGTGGAACTTGTCAGAGATGGCCTCTGCCATGGTCTTGGAAAACTTGGAATTATCTCCATATCAGCATGTGGCATTAGAGCTAATTGTTATCGAAGTAATTGTATAAATGTTATTAAATAAGGGGTAGTGGTAGAGTTGTTAATAGTAATAAATATAACTGACATTTAATAATAACTTTAATAAAGCCTCACCAGATCACCACTTTATGTATTTATCTTATAAATGGAATTAAGAAAATTCAACCTTTGCCTATCATTTTATTTTTTTGCAAATGAAAATCAGAAAAAGAATTTATAATTTCATTTATACTTTAAGTTAGCATCTAATTAATTTAAGTTATGAAAAGGAAATGCATCATTCAGTTTTGTGGTTTTTTCTTTTACCTTAAAGGAAGAGAGAGAAAATCCTTCAAAGAGGAGTAGAATAGAACGTGATATAGATAACAACTTGATCACATCAACACCTCGAACAGGAGAAAAGCCCAATAAACAGATATCTCGAGTAAGACGGAAAAGTCAAGTAAATGGAGGTTTGTTAATATTTGTATATTTAATTTATGGGTGGGAAGAGATACCAACTGAAGGGATTCTATTCCTTTGTCCAAAACATTTGGTCTTTGTGAATTATAATCATGAGTAACTTCCTTACTGTAGAGATGGGATTAATGCCTCCTTCATATCTTTATAAAAAAGTAACTGATTGATTTTCTAGTTTGAGATTCAAATCTTGGAGTGAATCATGGAAAGCTTTCCACTTGCTTTTTGAGTCTTTGGAGGAAATAAAATATGCAACCCTATTTGAACATACTTCTACGTTGTATACCAGTTCATTGAGTGTAGACACGAAATTACTCTTTTTAAAATTCATGCATTGCTTCAGTATATCGATATTTATCCTAAGATGTGAGCATGAAAGAACGTAGTGCCATTCTTAAGAGAATTTTTGCTAAATCTGTAAAATGAGAAGGCTAGACTAAATTATTTCTAAGATGCCTTCAAGCTCTAAATGTCTGTGAATCTTAAGAATAGTAGCTTCCAAGATACCCTGCATTTGTCAGGATGAAGGAATTACTGATTTTTTTGATGTTTTTTTAAGGAGACAGGAGAAATCTTTTAAGAATTTATTGTTTTGTTCCCTAGAAGAATATTGGTAATTATGATCATGAAGACAAATTTTATCAAGTGTTCCCTAATAATGAAATTACTATTTCTTTTTTTTTTTTTTTTTAAATCTCTACTGCATTGGATTTGGGGGTACAAGTGCTGATTAATCTCTAAAATGAGAGATAAATATTAGCTGATCTCTAATCTAATTGTTTTAGATGAATCTCCAGCTTTAACATACCAACATTCTTAGAATCCCTTAATTTTCCCCAGCACACTGTAAGCTCTTTGAAGGTTAAGGACTTTTTCATTTTTGATTTTGTTTCCTTAATGCTTGGTACTTAATAAATGCTTGTTGAAATCAATTGAATGAATAATGTTAGAAAAACTAATTGTGACTTCTTTTAATTGGCATAAACATGCGTTCAGACCAACATTTTTAACTACTTAACAAAGTTTTATTTTCTTGAAGCAATGATAGTGCTGCTTGATTCAAAGATAAAATTTGTATTTTAAGTTGTTTCCAGAATCAAAAAATTTTGGCATTGAAAGAAATACAAGGAAACATTTAGTATGACTACCCTTCCCCCTCCTGTTTCCTAATTGAAAAGATCCCCATTTGTCATTTTTTGTACATATTTAAGGCGTCATTCAGTATAATATTAGTAAAGATATTAGAAAAGAAAGGGAAGACATAAATTTGTAAAAAGTTTAAGTACTTTCTACTGCCAGTTTATTTTCATTCATTCTTGTTCACGTGCTTCAGATTTCATCTGTCTTTCATTATGTGAGAGCTACCATGGTATAGTAGAGAGAACACTGAACTTGGATTAGGAGGAAACCTTTGATCAAACTCTGTGGCCATGGGCAAACCATTTAACTTTCCTTGCTCTCTCACCTGTAAAGTGGAGATAATACCTGTATTGCCTACCTTTCATGATTTTCATAAGGCTCCGTTGAGATTGTTTATAAATACTTTGCATACTTTTAAAGCCTTATATGTGTCAGTCATTATTCCCCTCCATAGATCTCTAGTTTGAATTTGACAAGTAGGCTTATTTTAACTTTTTTTGTTTTTGTTTTTTGTTTGTTTCTGATTCACTGATAAGTCTTTCATTAATAGTATAAACTTAATTGAGTAAGCTAGGGAACTTCAACTCTTTAGAGATTGTTTTCTAACACCTCCATTCTCTGTCACAGAAATTCCCAGACTTTTGGGTCTCAAGACCTTTTACACTCTTAAAAGTTATTAAGGACTCCTCCCTCTCCTATCTCCCTCCCTCCCCCAAGCTTTTATGTGGGTGATATTTATCATGTGCTGTATTAGAAATTCAAACATCGTAGTATTATTATTATAAAAATAATTTTTGACTTCCAGAAGTGGTCTTGGAGACCTATAGTGGTCCCTGCACCACACTTTGAGAACCACTGCTCTATCATATTTGCTGCTGCTGTTTTTTTTTATTGTTTGGACAAATACCTCATGTATTGAAAGCAATTTAATGACCTATTGAATGGGGATTTGAAAAGTTATCCATAAACTTTTGTAGAAGCTAAAATTTGTTCACTGATGTATGTATATGTGTGTACGTGTGTTCGTGCAACAAATAAACCTGCTATCCTCTGTCAAGTGTGCAGTTATTTTTACAACAGACAAGGGATGACATTCAGTGCAAAACACATGGCCACAGTGACCATAGATGCTTATGCATCTTATGCCCCTCTTATTGTCTTAGAGATATGTTGTTTACCCCCAGGGTTTGCTTTAAAAATACAATAATCATAGTAACATTTTTATAGTACCTTGAAGTTTACAAATTAGTGCTATACGTCTTTTGCTGGTGGGAACTGAAGGGGAGGAAAAAAAGAAAAGAGAAAAAAACATAGACAAAAAAAAGAAAGGGGAAAAAAAAATTGAACTAAAACGACGAGGAAACCAGTGGGAAATAAGAATATAGTTCTGTCTCATAGTGGACCCGTTGAAATAGTAAGCACTAATCATGAGTACTTTATAAGTTCTTCCATACTTGATTTTACTTTATTATTAAATTTTCTAACCCAAATCTGTGCACTTGTGCTAATTTATAACTTATTAGGCCAGTCCATTTTGCCCCATAAGTCATGCTGATTCTTTATTTGTTCTTTATATGTGATGTGTGTGCAAATGACTTTATTGTCAAACTGAGTCTCAGGTCATATGCATCAGATGTATTCTTTATATGTGATATTATTTGAGTTTTTTTTGTTTTATTATTTGAGTTGTTTTTGCTTTTGTTTATTTGCTTGCTAAAATTGCTGATAATCAAAAAACATAAAGCTCTTACCATGTTCCAGGCACTGGGTAAGTGCTGGGGATACAAAGAAAGGCAAAACCGGGAAAGGCTTGTTGCTTAGGTTTGAATTTGGTTCCGAAGGAAGCCAGAGGAACTAAGAAGCTAAACACCTATATATGTTGCATGTTTGGTAAATTTTTATTGTATTAATAATTTTAAATGTATATGTACCCTCACTTGAAGAAAAATAAAGAAAAATAAATCCAAACATTGAAATATACAGAAAAAAATACCTCCAGATTATTCACTTTACCTAGAATTTTGTCCCAATATTTCTTTAAGGAGTTGTTCTGAAACACTTTTTAAAAAAATTTTTTTAATAGGCAATTGGGGTTAAGTGACTTGCCCAGGGTCACACAGCTAGTATGTGTCAAGTGTTTGGGCTGAGGTCAGATTTGAACTCAGGTCCTCCTGACTTCAGGGCCGGTCCTCTATCCACTGCGCCACCTAGCTGCCCCTCTGAAATACTTTAAATGACCCATTTTACACAGAGCCCTTTGCCTGTGTTATTTTAGAGAAGAATAATTTAGGGTACATTTTTGAAAGGTAGTATTTTATTTTCAGCATAGTTTATGAAGCTTTGTTTTTTCTTTTTCTCAGAAGCTGGTAGTTATGAAATGACAAATCAACATGTAAAACAAAATGGAAAACTAGAAGATAATCCTGCTACCGGGAGTCCTCCGAGGACTACATTGTTGGGGACCATTTTTTCTCCTGTCTTCAACTTTTTCTCACCAGCAAATAAAAATGGTAAGTATCAACCATTAAAGATAGTGTGGATTAAGGAAGTATATATTTTCAAGGGGTTTCCCTAGTTTATACTTTTAAGGCATGTTTGATTTTTTAAATTGCATGTTTTGTGACTTACATTACATAAGAACAGCAGTAAAAAATGTTATCAAGGCTTTTTTATGATAGAAAGTAAAGGTGGGCTGGTCATATGTTGAAAAGGAAGCTTGACAGACACCCATAGTGCTCTACCTGGTGTCTTCATGAAATCAGAAGAAATCGAGGAAGTCCTTTAGCACATTAGCTTGAGGTGAATTTATTAGAGAACACAGATCAAAGTTGCACAGGATAGACCAGCATGGATAGTTACAATCTGTGTTGTTGGTGGCAACTTCCAAATTGATAAAATAACAGATCTTTTGGAGCACATTGGTTTCATTGACTTTGTGTTTATCTACACAGATACTGTGTATTTGATCCCAGTGTGTTCATTGGATAAATTTATGATGAATGTCTCCTGTGTGTAAGGCATTGTATTAGGCATCACGAAGGATATAAATAAGAATGACATGTTATCCCTCCTTTTGACACAACATGGTCTAGCAGGGAGATCGATAACTATGAGACAACCATAAGGTAGAACATGGTAGTAAAAAGTGGCATAAATATTCAGAGGACAGACTAGTAGGAGGGCATGTTCATGACTTCTAAAGAGAGTAAAGTTATGTAATATACAATTTTACCAGAAGAAACATCTTGCTTTCTATATTGCCATACAGCCAGTATTTCTAATTACCATTTTGTCATATGAAAGTTATTCTCATTGGCTACGCAAGTAGAAAGCCAGTGTATTCCCTGTAGTAGAAATAATTCAATTCTTTGTGCCCAGCAAAGTATTCTCTTCCCAAGGAAGGAACACGAGGAAGATTTGTTTCTAGTTTAATTGACTTGTACAGCTTTAAGAAAACTTCCAAAAGGAAAACAAGCAGTCTTTGCCAGTTCAAAAAAGTTGAGGTGTAAAAGTGGGATGGGTTATATGTTTTTGTTTTTGTTTTGATTGGTTTTCTAGATACAGAGGAAAAGGGATTTTATGAGGAATTGTAAACTTTGTTGTGTACGTTTTCTTTTTTTGTTGTTTGTACAACCCCCCCCCCCCCCCCACATGTACAAAAACAGTCGAGGTTAAGTGACTTGCCCAGGGTCACACAAGTTAGTAAGCCTCTGAGGCCTGATTTGAACTGACTCCAAGGCTGGTGCTCTATCTACTGTACCACCCAGCAGCCCCTACATACAGTTGGATTTTGGTTTTTGTTTTGGGGTTTTTTTTTAGATATGTAGTTATATAAAGTTTAACAAGGTAGTAACAAAATTGATCTATTTATGTATCCTTTTACACTTTTTTATTCTATACATTTTTAAAGATATTTTATTGATGCTTTATTTTAAAATAATTTTCACTCAGATTATGCGATAAAACATTACTAATCAAAAATATTCATAGAATTATATAATTGAGAATTTTAAATGACCTTAGAGGTCATATGGCCCAACCACAATCAGCTTTAAACATGTTTATATCCTCTGCACTAGAACCTTTTTGAAAATAGCTTCTTATTGCTTACAGCATAAAACTCAGACTGTTATACCTAGTTTTCTGGGTTGGTGCTCAAATCTTTACTGTTGGCAATGATAATCTGACCACCAACCTTTTATGTAACCTTTATCTAGTATGTCCGATATCCATCCTCTGATCTAGTCAGCCATATCTCTTTACTATGCCTAGCTTCATTTCCCTTCCCTTTATTCGCATGGTGTGGACTTTCTTACATCTTTCTCATCTGACTTAAGATGCTTTTCTCTACTCAAACATATCAAAATTATTATTTTAAAATTATTTATTATTAAACTTAATGTTAAACACCTGTATAAGTAATTAAGAGACAGTGTTGAACAGTGGATAAGGGAGTGTGTTTTGGAGCCAGGAAAACTTGGGTTCAAAACCCATCTTTGACACATACTGTCATTGTGACTCAGGGCAAGTCACTTAACTTCTCAGTGTTCTAAGCTTCTTCTTGGAAGAAAAATGCCAGCCTGCTCTGGTAGACAGAATTTGCTCATCCAAAAGTTTCCTGTACCATTGATATCACAAGTTCAACCACCTTCTTTTTCCTCCAAGCAGTTGAATTTGCTTTGTTAACTATTTACACTGAAATATTGAATTTCCTTTGGGGGGGGGAGGGCATTGTTGTTTGCATGTTGTTTTCCCCAGTTAGCTTGTGAGTTTCTTGAAAGAAGGAGCTTTTTTCCCCTTCTTTTGTATTCCCAGTGCTTAGCACAATCCTCAGCACATAGTAGGCTTTTAATACATGCTAGTTAAAACCAGTCACTGCAATCTTTAAATAGATTTTTTTGGGGCTGTTTTTAATAACACTCATAAGATATTTCTAATAGTGGAATTATTGGGCTAGAAGGTATAATTAATTTTAATTTTTATTTGTCAAAAAGATTGTTAGTTTGCAATTCCACCAGCAATGAGTGATTATTCCTGTTTCTCCAAAACCCTGCCAACATTAAATTTTGTTGCTTTATTTTTTTACCATTTAATGGATGTACCACCATCTTCTTAACCAACTGGTTACTTCCCAGATCTTCCTTTCTGTCCTGAATACCTTTCATTTTGAAGGATTTTTAAAAATAGTACCTGATTCCCTAAAACTTGTTTCTTGTCTTGGATTTCATAATGTTTAGTAATGTCAGTCTGTTGGTCAGTAAATATTTATTACTTATTATTATTTATTACTTATTATTGTTGGTCAGTAATTATTTATTACTTATTATTATTTATCTTACTATGTGTTAGGCACTGTGGAGTACAGCATATAAATAACTATGTATATACAAAAAATACATATTCAGAAGATGACAGGTAATCTGAGCAGAGAGGGCCTCCTACAGATGTGGGATTTGAACTGAGTCTTAAAGAAATAACCAGGAATAAGACAATTTGAAAAGACAGAGGGAAAGCCAGTGCAAAGGTATGAAGTTAGAGTGTTACATGAACGTAACAAGTAAGCCATTGTGTCTGGTTTACAGTGTGTGTGAAAGTGAATAAAGTAGAAGAAGACTGATAAGGCAAAAATTGAGAAGGTCTTTAAATGACAGAGGATTTTCTATTTGATGCTGAAAGTAATAGGGAACCTATTTGATCCTGGAATTTATTGAATAGTAGGTGATACGGTCAAATCCATCCTTTAGAACAATCACTTCGGCAACTACTCAGTGGAGTGGAGAAAGGCTTAAAGTGAGGACACCAATTAGCCTATTGCAATAGTTTAGACAAGAGATGATAAAGATCTGTACCATGATGGTGGCTCTCTGAGTGGAGAGAAGGGGCACAATTCAAGAGTTATTGTAAAAGTAGACATAAGATTTGGCAGCTGATAAGATGTGTAGGGTGAGTGTGAGAGTGACATTAAGGTTGTGAGTCTGAGTGGGAGAGTGGTAGTACTCACAATAATAAAAAGATACTTGGGAAGAAGAGGTTTGGGGCAAAAAGTAAGGATTTTTATTTTGCCTGTTGATTTTGAAATGTCCAAAAGACACTCAGCAAGCAGGATTGGAGCTTAGAGTAAGATTAGGGCTGGGTATATAGATTTGGAAATCATCTAAGTAGAGGTGATTGAACTCTTGGGACCTGAGATCACCAAATGAGATAATAAAGATATTAATGTTAATTTTGTCTCTCAATCTAAATGATACACTCCTTGAAGGCAGGGATCATATCTATACTTTTGTTTGCCTGACAGAGCCTTGCATGGTGCTAGACACACATCACCCACCTAGTAAATAATTGCTGGTTAGTTGATTTTTAAAGGTATGTATTAGTGAAATTTTTGACTGATAGTATTTTTTTATTACATCTTTTTTTAAAAATTTTTGTTGTTAAATTTTAAGTTCCAAACTATCTCCCTCATTCTTTGCCCACTTCTCAATAGAGAAGGCCACCATTTGATGCAGATTTATAAACATGTATAAAATCATACTATGCATACTTGTGTGAATCAGTTCTTTTTCTGAAGGTGTATAACAACTAGGTCCTTTATAATTGATTTGAGTATTTATAGTACTCAGAATAACTTTGTTATTCACAATTATTCTTCAAATAATATAGCCATTGTTGTATACAACATTCTCTTGGTTCTGCTCACTTCACTTTTCATTATTTCATGCAATTCTTTCCATGTTTTTCTAAAATCAACCAGTCATCATTTGTTATAGCAGTATAAGTAGTATTCCATAACAATCATGTACCACAACTTGTTTGGCCATTCCCCAATTGATGGGCATCCCCTTAATGTCCAGTTCTTTGCTAACACAAAAAGAGCTGTTATAAATATTTCAGAACATAGTTTCTTTTCATTTTTCCCTGATCACCTTGGAAAACAGATCTAATCTAGTCTAATTGCTGGGTCAAAAGTGTATATACAGTTTCCTAACTCTTTGGCTGTCATTCTGTCTCCAAAATGTTTGGATCAGTTCACAGTTCCACCAACAGTGTATTAATGTCCCAATTTTTCCACATCTCCTCCAACATTTGTCATTTTCCCCTTCTACCATTTTAGTCTATCTGTTAGGTGTGAGATAATATCTCAAAGTTGTCTTAATTTGCATTTCTCTAATCAATAATGATTGAGAGCATTTTATATGACTGTTTCTACTTTTGGTTTCTTCATCAAAAAACTGCCTGTTAATACCCTTTGGCCATTTATCAGTTGGGGAATGATGGAAGAAAACAAAAAATTGTATCTCAATTACATAGGGGAGATGACTTATTTAATAGAATAACCTTTCAAGGACAAAGTAGAAATGCCTTATTATATTAAAATTAAAATTTCTGTATAATATAATTAGAAAAAAAAGTTTGGCAAAATAGATGAGTTTAACATTACAGATATAAAGAGCAATTATTCACAAAGTATTCACAAATATAAATCCCAGTTCATAATAGATAAATGATTAAAGAATGTGGGGGCAGCTAGGTGGTATATTAGATAGAGCACAGGCCCTGGAGTCAGGAGGACCTGAATTCAAATGTGGTCTCAGATCAGACACTAGACACTTACTAGCTGTGTGACCCTGGGCAGGTCACTTAACCCCAATTGCCTTACCAAAAAATAAAAAAAAGAATGTGGACAAATTTCAAAAGAAGAAATGATTTTGCCAACCTAATTGACTTACTGAGCAGATTAAAATGTTATATTTCCTTTACTGAGTCAATAGAAATTAATTTATTTTTATTTATATTTATTTTATTTAATTTTTATTTCTATTTTGTTTCAGTTTCTTCCATGTTGCTGGGTACTTCTAAAGTGCTTAAAATATATACAGTGACTTAGTAGTCATATATACATATGACTTGGTATAATATACATTATAGTTAATGTATATGAAAGCAATACTAAAATGTAGATAAATACAGATTAATTACAATGATCAATATTGGTCCCAGAAAATGAGTCGACCAGTTTTAACACTCATCTTTGTTACAAGGGTGTTCGAATTCAGAGGGGGAGCAATATTAGGAAATGACTACAATTTTTAAAAAAGACACCAGTAAAACGTTCTTTAAGCGCTTGAAGATTCTTTGACAGGTATTTTTAAATTGCTCAGTCATTGAACTGTTACATTGAACTTTCTCTGAAGAAAGGATTTATCAAACCTGTTATCAGAAACAGTGAAATTTTATATTTCAGTGTCCATCCAGCCCCTCCCACACACAATTTTTTTTTTCCAGAAAGTAGATTGTAATCCCTTAGGATAATTTAATTTTAAGAATAATGATTTTTAGTATATTGAATCATAATTTCAGGAACGTCAGGATCAGATTCCCCCGGACAAGCTGTGGAAGCTGAAGAGATAGTAAAACAGCTTGATATGGAACAGGTAGATGAAATCACTACCAGTACAACTACATCAACAAATGGAACAACTTATTCAAATCAAGCAGTCCAAGTAAGACCTACGATAAATAATGGTTTAGAGGAAGTGGAAGAAGCAACTAATCGTGATATACCACCTCTTACAGGTAAAGACATCCTTTAAATAACTCTATAAGTTATAAGAAAATAAATTATACATAAACTTTAAAATAGACAAGTAAATGCATATACTTTTTCTCCCAAGAAATTCAGTGGAATTTATTCAAAAAGGAGATTTTACATTATCACTTTAAAAGTCATGTTGTAACTAATCTATAAAACTTTTTATCAGTTGAGAATTAATGCTTGGCTAAAAAATGGTGATAAAAATCAACCCTGCTAATTAATACATCTGAACTTTTAGATATATTTTGTCTACGTGTGAACACTTCTTAAAATTATTCAGTGTATATGAACTATAGCACCAACCTGAGCCTGTAGGAGTGCACCCATTTTCAAATGTACTTTAAATTGCTAAATAAAGTTTTTCTAATAAGGCTCTGAGACTGCAAGGAAATCCTTCCCAGACTAATAAATCTTCCCAGGGCCTTGACTATCTGCTAGGTCCCTGCAGCTTCAGGAGTATGGAGACATTAAGGAATATAGATTGTGTGGCCACAGGAGTTGTAATAGACATGCTACATTTTCTCTAAAGGCCTTTCTAACTTTAAGTTTTATAAAACTCTTGGGGGATAAGGAGATTACAGAGTATATAAGAAAGTGAAATAAATAGCCTAAGTGATTAAAGGAGGTGTGAGATCACTTCTAATTGTGGAATCAAGAAAGACTTTGGAAGGAAGTAGTACCTGCTCTGGGACTTGAAGCTTTAAGTATGTCACCAGATAGAGAAGGCATGGAGGAAGAATCCATTTCAAGCATGGGGGAAAAGAGATTACAAAGGTATAGAAAAGGGTTGGAATAAACTGGAGAACATGGGATAGCCTAGTTTGGCTGGAGCTTAGAGTTCACAAAGGGGAATAGTACCACTGAGGCTAGGAAAATCCACTGGATCCAGAACATGGAGTATTTTGAACATCATGCAAATGAGTTTGTTTTATTTCTAGACATTGGAGAGCCACTGAAGGGTTTTTTGTTTTTTGTTGTTGTTTTTTAGCAAGGCAAGCGATGTGATAAGATTTGTGCATTAGGGGAAATTAGTTTGATGGAGTGTGAAGGGTGATATGGAGTGCCTAGAGACAGACACTCAGTAGGAGTCTCTTGCTTTTATACATGCAAAAGTACATGAGAGGCAGTGGTAGTAGTAGAAGTGAATGGAGGGGGCCCAGGTGCAAAAGATATTGCATTGTTGGAACTGACAAGGTATGGCCATTGATTGAATGTTAGAAAATGCCAAGAATGACTTGAGGGTTTTAAGCTTAGGAGAATGTTAATGCAGTCAGCATAAATGTATAATTTAGGAAGAAATATAGGCTTTCAGAAAAAGATGTCATAGGATCATAGCTCTAGAGATGGAAGAGACCTCCTCTAGTCCTGCATTAGAGATGAAATTGGAACCCATCTTAAGGTTTGATGAGTTAAAGGTAGTTCAAAATGTTGCACCATAGAGTTCAAGATTGGTTGGAGATAAAGTTTTAGGAGTCATCCTTGTAAAGATAGTAACTGAAGCCAAGGAAGAGTGTTTTGAGAGAAGAATGCTTAAGATGCTTAAGGAGTGTTCACATTTGTGAGCTAGATGCAGAAAATCAGTGAAGGAAACCAGGTGAGATAATAAGTGAGAGATTTAGCAAGAGAGTTAGAAGAGAGTCCAAAAAAAAAGTCAAAAGAAGAGAATATTGAGAAGGAAAGAAGTCAGCATTTTTAAGTGCTAAAAAAAAAATGATCAAGGATGATAGAGAATGAGAAGAAATCCATTAGTTTTTGCATTTAATGAGAAATGACCATCAGAGTTTGTATCTAGTGACCATATTCAAACTCTTTGAATAGAATGGCAGTCCTGGAAACCAGGTTGTATAGAGGGATGAATATTGAATAGGTAGTAAGAATGTAAAACGTAGCAGATGTTGACTACACCAACTAGACATTTAGCCATGAAAGTGAAGGAGGGCAAGAGAGGACATTAGCTTGAAGTGGATAGCAAGATCAAGGGGATGTTTGCTTGACCTTAGCATTTCTGTAAGTTGATGGAAAGAACCAGCAGAGAAAGAGAGTGAAGATGCCGCAAAGAGCATAATTGATGGAGCAGGGTGCCAGAGGAGATTGGAAATGGAAAACAAGGGGGGCAGCTAGGTGGCGCAGTAGATAGCACTCTGGCCTAGGAGTCAGAAAGACCCGAGTTCAAATCTAGTCTCAGATACATAACACTTACTAGCTGTGTGACCCTGGGCAAGTCACTTAATCCCGATTGCCTCACCAAAAAAAAAAAGAAAGAAAGAAAAAAAGAAATGGAAAACAAGAGCATGTTGAGTGGTTAGCTCTGACAAGGAGAATGGCATTCTTTGCAGCTATAGGAAAGGAGATGGCTAACTTAATACAAGTTGTAATTCTACCAGTGCTTAGCTCTGCTTGAGAACAAAGACTTTGATGGAGAAGAGCCAGATGATGGGAGGATGATTTAGCAAAACAAGAACAGCGAATGGTCCAGAGAAAGATATATATCAATGAAAAAAAACTGACCATTTGTATTATAGTCAGGCTATAAAGAAAGGATGAGATATTGAAACCAGGTTAGAAGAATGGCCTGGGAGACTAGGGTTTGAAAAACCGAAGGTCATGATGAGAGCAAAGATTCAAATTTTGAGAGAAATGGAATGACAGGAGGTTATGACTGGTAGAATTGAGTTCAAAGAATCATAATGGTCATCAGCATGAACATTAAGTTGTCAGTGTTGATGACTGGAGAGGGTGGTAAGCCAGATTCTGAAATTGTTAATGAAAATGAGTGAAGTAGAGGTCTGTAGATTAGGTGATAAGGATTGGGAGAAAGTTAGTATCAGGTAAAAGAGAGGTGGTTAGATGAGAGTGGTAGAACAAGGGTTTCAAAATGGCAGTGAAAATTTTGTAAGGAAATATGCCAACACCTCTTCAGCTTGAAGTGAATTGAGAGAAATTGAGAGAAGCAATGGCCATTGTGAGAATTAATGAAGAATGTGGTGTTGTAGAAAAGCCACATTTCAGTATGAGGAAGTAGGAGTGTAAGATGAATTGCTTCTTTGATAGTGGGATAGAATTCAGGCTTCCAGTGAAAAGGGTGGACAAAAGATAGGTGATTGGGACTTGGGAGAGGTATGGGATTGATATGAATCAGGAGTACATATCAAGGGAAAGGAATTTGCACCTAAAACTGTAAGAGTTTAGATAAAGGAGTGCAGGGAATCCAGAATTAAGCTGAAGGGCTTTGCTAGCTTTAGGGAGGAGGAAAACAGCATGCAAAACCTTAAAGAGTAAACCAAACCCAAAGTTTTAGGTAGTGGCTTCCAGCAGTTTTATTGAAGTTGAGACAGGATTGTAACTTTGGCTTTAAGATAGGGGACAAAAAGGGGAGATAAGCTGGTTCCCAAGTGGAAACCTGCTTCCCAGGATGGTGTCCCTTGGGTGAAGATAACCTTATACCTTAAAATGTAAGTAGTTCTTACTGAAGTAATCAGAATTATGACATCATATTCAGTGAGAGGGACCCAGTGACTCCATGTTGTTGTCTTAGGTTTGCAAAACCGTCAAGTGACAATTTCTTATTAATGTAGTTTTCTTATGTTTAATATGATTGTACATATCAGATTGCTTGCTATCTTGGGGAGGGGGATTTAGAATTCAAAGTCTTATAAAAGTGAATGTTGAAAACTAAAAATAAAATTTTTAAAAGATTAATGTAGTTTGAGATTATTTGATTTTGGACTTAATGCAAGTGTAAGACTAACTTGATACTTAATGATTTTCTTTCTCACAATTGAATTAAAAAACTTATTCACACAGCTAAGTAAGGCAGTAGTATATATCTGGTATGGAATAGTTTCTATTTATAACAATGAGTTTACATTTAATATTATGAACTATCAGTTTATCCAAAATTGAACTATTCATTTTTATGCCCATCTTTCCCCTTATGAAGAAAAGGGGAGGGGAAAAAACTATCAACTAACTCTTACTAGTTAGTCCTCCTTTGAAAGGCCTATATCTATCCTTTCCTGTCCATTCCTATTTTTACTGTCTACATCCAGGCTGCCATCACTTCAGTTGTAAATAGTCTCTCAGGTGGCCCTCTTTGATCCCAGGCTCTCTACTTGATCTCCAGTCCATCCTAAGAACGACTGCCAGATTGGTTATTAAATATTGTTCATGTCATGGTATCTGAAATAAGAATATACTATTTAATTTGTTTTAAAGTGTTTACAGACTGTTTCTCATACTTAAAAATTAAGCTCTTAAGAGTTAAAAATGATTCAGGACTTTATATGTAGAAGTGCCAAAGCAGTAAAAAGCTTACTTTATTGAAGCTTTTAAAGATTGAGTAAAATGTTTTGTTTTACTTTACTGAATTTTAGCACCTGTGTCTCCAGATAGTGGATATTCATCAGCCCATGCAGAAGCAACCTATGAAGAAGATTGGGAAGTATTTGACCCGTAAGTATAAGTGATTTTACTATTGACCTGTAAGTGTAAGTGATTTTGCTAAAGCATCAAAGCTCCTTCTGGATCTACTGGGTCAGTTGTCTTTCAGCTTGTATTCCTTCTTAGATTAATATACTGTGTTTCAATTAAGCATAAACTTTAGTTAGTAATTTTAAAATGAGCACAAATAGAATATTGATGTATACTTTTTTCTTGTAGCTATTATTTTATCAAGCATGTTCCCCCATTGACAGAGGAACAACTAAATAGGAAGCCAGCTCTTCCTTTGAAAACAAGAAGTACACCAGAATTTTCCCTAGTGCTAGACTTGGTGAGTATATAATTTATAGAGGAACAGAGATTGAAAGGATCATTGATTTGGTATTCTTAAAGTGAAAATACTTCCCAAAATAAGGGACACGTCTATATAAAGTATATTATCAATGTACTGAAAAATTTTTATGTAAATGTGCAATAATGCAGGAGTCTTGACTTTATGACATTCAGATATTTATTTCTTCTCTCTTCTCTTATCAGGGCTTAATCCTATTCCTAGAACCCAGTTTTTTCCATCCACCCAAATTTTAAGTTCTTTTCATTTTAACCACGATTCTTAGATGTCAGATTTCTTTCCTTTTGGGGAGGATCATCTTTCCTTGCAAGAACCATATAGAACTTATCTTAGTAAAGCTCATTATGTAAGATTATACCCATCTCACTGTGCTTATTTTTAAGTAGTGTTGAATGCCAGGAAACTTGTATTACCAAGAGTTTAATAATAGAGGCCCAGAACATGACCCCATTACCATGACTTACACTTCATATGTTCTCTTAATATGAATAAAAACTTAATTTGTTTTTTTATAGGAAGAAAGCTTTAAAAAGCTCACAAATATTTAGCCCAAACACACTATTGCTTTTGATCAATTCTTGTTTTCATAAAGACATTGCATTCACCTATCTCTTCTATGTGGAAAATACCTCCCTCCCCCCAAAAAAATACAGTATATTGGGAATGCTTTTGTTTGTTTGACTATTAAAAAGTCGCAGCATGTCTGATGCGCTCCATAATGGAAAAGACATTCCTTAGCCCTTGTGCAGACTCCATCCATAGGAAAAACATTTTTTTCTATTTCCTTTTTAGTGAGAATAGTCTGGATTTCAGAATTTGGCAAATGGTTTTATTCTTACTTTCTTTTGCCATATCTCAGGTTATAGGGGCTTGCAGAAAGCATCCGAATGGATTAAGGTTTTGAAGATGACTAATTAGACATGAAATAGAATTTGTTGTAGGTAATTGTGTTAAAAGAAGGGGATAGAGTGAGGAGGTCCAATGACTGGAAAGATTAATGTACACCAAGTAATTATTATTTCACTAGAATGTAATGTGGAGGTCAAATGGGAAGGTAGGAATAACAGAGCTAAGAAGGTATGGAGAGTTTTAAAATGACATGATTCAAGATAGTTCAAGATTTCTTGGAAGGTAGAAGCTGTAAGGTGATTTGATGGTGAGGATTTATCATTTATCATAACAACAAAGTTGGCAGTTACAGTATTTTGAATTGTATTGTTTAGGTGGTGGGGAGAAGACTTTAGCTTATTAAAATACTTGTGCTTAGTAATTCACTGTTTTTGTGGAAGGTGAGAGAGAAGAATGGATGTAATTCAGCTATGTTGTGGTTGAAGAAGCAACAAGTTTGGTTCATGATTTGATTCTAGAGGAGAGGAAAAGTTTAAGAGCCTAAGCAAATAACCCTGACTTTTTGCTTTGTAGAGTTATTTTAAATTAATAAGCATATACCAACTACTCTAGTGTGTAGTCAAAAAGGTAGACATTAGTGTTAGAATTCATTTAGTCCTAGGTCATTAGACAATTTTCTCTGATTTTTGTCTATTAAAAAAGCCCTATAGCATCTTACTAGGAGTGAAAAAAATCTTATTTTCCTTATTCAGAGTTGAACTAAAAAAAAAAAAAGAAAATTTTCATATCTTAAAATTAATGGTTACTAAACCCTTCCTTTTTCCTCTCAGTGACCAGAAAGGAATTAAGAACCAAGATTGTTATGAGTGTACTTTGACTCCTTAACTTTACATAGCCATAGAATTGGAAGAGATTTTTGAAACATTTAGTTCAATGCCTTCCATTCTTCCCTTTTCCCGCTATTTTAAAGATGGGGAAACTGAGGCCCAAAAAATGATTTACCCAAGATTCCACAGCTAAGTACTTAGTGGTAGAGCCCAAGGTCTCCTGACTTTTGGTCCATTGCTCTTTTCCCCTCTTTACTGTACACATCTAGAATTTATTTGTCGTTTACTCAGTTACATACAATTCCACATGCACGC
>NW_020954572.1:17226481-17323051 GCF_900497805.2 Vombatus ursinus | reverse complement strand
CACACACACACACACACACACACACACACACACACCCTGCAGCCAAGAATTATAAATTAAATAATTCTACATATGGATGGGTGCTTTAAGGTGATAATGAAAAGAATAAATTTTTTAAAAATTTGAGGTCTTCCTTGGTTTGGTCAATGTGTGTTTTGTTTTTTTAGGATGAAACACTAGTGCACTGTAGTCTAAATGAACTAGAAGATGCTGCACTCACTTTTCCGGTCCTTTTCCAAGATGTCATTTACCAGGTAATTAGGAAAATATTTATAAATTATTAATTACTTTTAACCTTTTAGACAACATACTGAACCAAGAGATCTTTTATTATAATTCATCTTAAGAGGCATACATGTTGATCGTGTACAACTATGTGTAATGACTTGGATTTCATAAGAATTTTAAAAGACTTTACAAGTAATACTGCTGAATAGTAACATAAAACCATTAATTTGTTGAGAAAAATGCTAACATTCTTTTTTTTTACCAGTGTCCTCTGCTTAGTTTTATAATCTTGTTTGCCAGCAGGTGGAGGCAGGAGCACTGAAATTGTAGATCCCCTAAGAGAAAATTACCAGGTTAACACACCTGGTTTTGTTTGTTTTGTTAATCCTCCTAAATGTAAGAAAACTAATTTTTTTGTTGGTCAATATTTTTATACTACTATTCTGTAATTTTTAGAATCTGTGGTTAATCTAAATTTGCTGTTTTAATTACAGAATTCTATATTTCATAGTCAGTGGTTTGCTTAAGGCTTTGTAAATAGGTACATATACCTCATCTGTATTACTAATAGGGATCAGTGATAGTGTGGAAAAAAACAATTGTATGTATTTGGTTTTGGAGTTCAAATTAAATTTATATACATTTTGAAAACTATGAAGCACCATAAGGTGATAATATTAAAATGGATTAGCCTTCCCTAAGAATACACTAAGTAATGGCCTGGGGAATGGGAAAGGTACCCCAGGTGCAATGCTAAATGGCAGAGGAAAGGCTGCCTAGCGATTTAAAAATCTGAGGGAAAAAAAGCTATAGATATCTATACATAATACATGATCAGAAGTTGGTTTATTGGTTGTTTACTCAGTCACAAGTGGATTCTTTGTTGGTTGATTTAAGTAGACCTTGGTCCAGAAATTGCTGAACCTTCACAGTGTGGAGTGATTGTGATCACAGAATCTATTTTAGCAATTGCTTCAAGTGCTACTTTATTTGAATTCAGTATTAGAATAACTCCTAGGTGCTATGGAAACTTTTTTTATTTGAATTGCCCACTACTGATGTATATTTGGAAATGGGAAAGAGATAAAAGCTGTGTGTAAAGAGAACTTTCTGAGGTCCTTTGAGGGTTTTTTTTTTAAACTGGATGTTCATTTGATCTGGCAAAATGAAACTTTGTTTAAATTTACAAATAGATAAGTTAATTATGAAACAGTTGGTATTGGTTTTGGTTAGTATGTTTCTAGAAAAGAAATGTTGAGATGAATATCATAGGTGTGGCTTAATTTTCTCTTTGTGAGTGACTTAGGTTTTTATTGGGTTTGTAGGGAAATAAGGTCTTGATTTGAAAAACTTGAGTTAATGTTGCTTTCCATTGTATCTTGAACTTCCAGAATATTTTAATTTTTGATCGATGTGTTTTTTAGTGGTGAAATAGTGAATGTGGAAAGTAGAGGAGTTTGACTCCCTCTTCCCCCAATTTCTTTTCCATATTTCATGTATCTGAATTTGAGGTCTCTTCTACCTTCTTACCATTTCTGCTTTAACTTTCTTTTCCCCTACTGTACCTTGTTTATAAAGTTTGGATTATTCCATATGAATATGGATATTGTATCATATTTTGCTCATGATTCTGGAAGTGTACACAAGTAATGACTGCAAAAAAAAAAATCTCAGAATTGCTCTCCTGCCTCAGTATAATCCTAAGGAAATTTTTTTAGGCATTCTTAAAGAGATTTTCCTTCTGAATTGAGTGTATAAAAAGGGGCTTTCAAACTTGAAAAAATAAATATTCTATCCTGGTGTAGGAGCAGTGAGTTGGAGAGTTGATTCTTTAAAAACTTAGAGATGTTGCTAGCCTTTGAATGTTAACTATTTTAGTTACTACTTCATGGGTAGAGTTCCCCTTTGGAAATATTTTGAAGTTGTTCATGGTGACCATTCTGTACCTTCTCTTGGTTTTTATAGTTTTGACATAGTCATGCTTCTGCTTTTGAAACATCTAGTTTTTTTTAGTTACCAGTTTGGAGAAATCTTTGGGCTAGGGTTCCCCACAATTTTCAGACCAGCAAGCTCCCTTTAAACAGGGAATGATGTCTTTTAAACTTTCAGTGGTGTTGTCTCCATCTGCTGGCAAAGAAGAAATATACACAAGGGTCTGAGATGATCTAGGAGAATTTGGAGAAACCACATTATTAGGTAAGATATAACTTAAATATTTAACAACTATAGTACAGTATGGCCCATTAGAAATAAGCAACATGGAAATGTCAGTTTTATATTCAAGGGATATACTTTTCCATATAAACCAGAAGCTTGTTTAAAATTAAAAATAAAATAGTATTGAAATATAACTAAATTCTTCATCTGAATTAGATTCTTAAAGCTGTATTAGTATTATGGATAAAGTGCTATTTGAAATTAGTTTCCCTTTGTTCTTGTTCTAGTTCTAAGTCTATTATAGTCAAACTCTATATTTTGGCATGTATTTAACTTTATCCAAATACTTTCTTTCCTTCTCTTCTTCTCCAAAAGAGGTTATTAAAAATAACATATTTTTCTTTGTTTATGGGCATTATTATAATAAGTTTACACATTTTTAAAACAAAGGGAAGTAAAATATGTATATGTATCAAAGCTTTGATTCAGAAGTAGAGACCAGAATAGTTCCGCAGCCATCCTGCTGGTGGACTTCATTAGTCTTTTCCTAGCTAGTCTTGCAGCTGTTTACCCTTAGTAGAATCTAAAGTGGCTATTAACATTTAAAAGTTACCCTGCCCTGTGTCCTTTTCTTTTTTGGTAGATGAGTAGGAGTATGTTTCAGTTATTATTATTATTATTTTTTAACTAGAATTGAGTAGCAGGTAGTATTTAGTAGCAAATAACAGCCCAAGTAAGTCTTAAATCTTTAACTTTGAACAGTCTTTAATTCTACCTCCAGGGAGCAAGAGACCTGTATGGTCCTTCTCAAATATAAATATTGCACATGTGCTACAGACAGTACTATGGGCCAGCTCAGCTCTGTTGTCAAATGTATAGAATTATGTATGGAATAAAAATCATCCAAAATTAAACCCATATTTCTGTTGCTAGGGTGTGGAGCACACCAAGGAAAAAAGTACACAGAGTTTTGTTTGGGTGGGCCTTCATGTTTTTTCTTAAATTTAGGATTTTTGTTTGTTTTTCAGAAAGCAAATGACCTAATTAGTAATTGGAAAATGTACTTATTCATAATTGTATAAATGCATTCAGTATCTGGAAAACAGAAATGCATGTTCAGTTCCAAAACACATATTTATGTTTAACTTATATTGGCACATTGTCAGGAAATCCATCTCGTGGTGTTAACTCGGTTAAGAGGTCTCCACTGTATTTAGTTTCTGTTCCTGCAGATCCACCAATTCAAGACTCTAGGTCATCTCACTCCCTCTTCCATCCAGAAGATGACTTCTATCCACAAGCAGGATTGATTGAATATAAAGACAGATTTTTCAATCAGCTTTTGAGCTGAACCACCTCCTCAATGACCTTCCTCTCTCTCCATCAAGAACTGGAGCTCTGTTTTTTGAAGATGTATTACAGCTACTTAGTCCAGTCATGTGGCTGATTGAAGACAAAAAGAAGATGCCTCATATGTTCTACCACAGTGCAACCAAAGCTAACTGTGTTGTTGTCCAACTTCTCATTCTGTAAAGTGTGGCAGGGGCATCAGAGATTTTGGGCTCTGTTCTCCAATGAAACTTTAGCCAGTGGCTTTCTGAAGAACAGTAAAACCAACAAACTTTGGGTCAGCTGTCCAGAAATCAGATTGTGGTAAGCGCATTCAAGGAGAGATAGGATCCAATAGGGAGCTACTTGCTAAGAGGGAGCTTTTATTCTTGAACTCATCTGTTTTGTTAGAAGTTACTTTGGGGTTAAAGTTGGGTAAGGGTGGGATGGGGAGCCACACTAAGCAAAAGATTCAGTTTCATCTTTTACTCGATGTAGTGATTCCTCTAGAGCATCTTACAACTTGGGATACACAGTAGTTAACAGTGATTGGCCTTTGTTTCTTCTCTGTAGTCACTCCTGTTAGGGTTGGTTGTTTTGTTTTGTTTTAAGAGAATGCACAATAGTCCAAAGAGACCATAGATTGAGGATTTGTAAGAAGTACACAAGCAGTTTCTGCTTCTGTTGAGTTCTTTGATTAATGGCTAAGTGAACTTTGACCAAGTGGCATTTTGTGTTACATTTTTCAGTTGAAATATAAAAGTCTGAAATTGGATTGTTGACTTAAATTCATTTTGTAAACAAATATTCATATCATAAAAATGACATTTCAAGCCATGAAAAATGAAGTAAGGAAGAAATGAATAATATTTCAGTGGAATAAACTTTCTGTAGTTAATTATAGATAAATCTGAGGGGAAATAAGTTTTCCTATGTTTATTAATAACTATTAATGTTGAAATTGTTTCATTTGTATTTATTAACTGCTTCATAATTATTTGCATGAATAATTCAAGTCAAGCCATTAGACATCTTTTTTAAAGTCAAAATGGAACCACAGTCTACTTCTTAGAGATAAAAGAGAATTTATAAATGTTAGACTTTTTCCCTTAAAAAATTTTTTTTTGTAGAAAGTTATTGTTTTTGAAAGGATATATCTTTTAAATTTAGTGGCACCTAGGGAACTATCACCTTGTGTGGTACATTTTTTACTATTTAAATTTGTTTAATGTTTTGCATATTTGGAATCTTAGTGGTTAACTAACTATACACTATTAAGTAACATGTTTTCTTAGTTTCATTAAGATGTCCTTTTTTATTCTATTCTGAATTATTTAGGTTCCTATATAAAACTTCAGTTTAACCTTCATAGCACAAAAAATTTTCATTTACAAATTTATTCAGGCTTTGAAGTTTTCCTCCCAGTTTATTTATATACCCTAGATTCGTCTTCTGTTGTCCTTCTCCCATGCCAACGCCCCCCACCCTAGGCCCCAACCAACTAGCGTATTAAAATCTCTGAATGGTCTTCTGTGACAGAGGTTTGAGTTTGGGTCTGGCATGTGTAGCCCTGGCATTCAGCCTACATTTCTGTGCTCCAAGAAAATTGTACCTACTTTTCAAAACTTTAAGATTGTTAGAGAACTAGCTCATTAGTGTAGTAGTATCTTTTTGTGATTGGGGTTGTTTACTTCACCTCTGTGGAATCCTGTTGCTCATACCAGCTGTCCACCTCTGAGTTAACTTTTAGGTGCCTGAGGTGACTAGTTAATGCCAGTACTTATTTAATTGACTACATAGAGTTAGTCATATTACTCCAGTACTATTTAAATACCCTACTCACTTTAAGATCAGTCACCATGTATGTTTTCACTTAGATGAATGTGTATGCTCTTATTAAAGTTAAATCTCTCTTCCTCATCCCTCCAATGGTTGCTAATTTTTATTTCTTTAAAAAAAAAAAGGTCTTTGAACCTTATAGAAAAACTGTTAAGGTTATTAGAGTTTATTAGGCTCATCAGCCGGGCTTGATAGCTCGGCTATCAAGCTCAGATATCAAGCTCAAGCTTGATAGCTTGAAATATTTTGCCCTGAAAAATTGTTCATTAAATTTCTTGACAATTTTTCTGTGACAGAAATTGCTCTCTTTGAGCTCATTCTTTAGCAGACATTGGCAACCGTGCAGCTTGAAATCTAGCCATTGTCAGAGAAACTAATAAATTTGAGTTTAAAGTCAACAGGACAGACCTCAACCTATTCTTACTAAAACATGTAAAACCAACTTTAATGACTACCATCATAGCAGTCAATTCTATATAACCATGTTACATCCGTAGCTCTATTGATTGCTTATAACTAATACTTCCTTGTTGATGTAAACACAACAAATGACATTGAAGTGGAAGTCCTGTCTAACAGGCGCCTTCACAAATTCCTGTCCATTTAGCAATCAAATCTATTTAATGAAAATGTTTTTGGTTTTAAAAAAATGTACAATAACTGTTTCTTAATAGTGTTAGCTGTTAATAAAATATGACATGTTTTTCCACGTGTTGGCTTTTACTGGGGAGGGGATAAAAATATTTTGAAGGAAGTAGTTTCTGTGGGAATGGATGGACTTTTAAGCTGGGACTATAATTAAATTCCCATCCTGAGATATGAACTCAGCTCCATTTAGGAAAGGATACCAGGGTTTCAAACGGATGTAAATTAGTTAGATAGAGTATGAACTGGTGAGGTTCAGATGAGAAGAAAGAGGAGCTGATCAGCTGAAGCTCAAGGTGAAAGCAGGTGAGAGAAACCAAATCGAGATTAGTACTATAGGGATATGAGGCATTTAGAGGGCATGGACCTAATATATGTACAACAGAATTGTTTTTCCTTTTGAGATCAACCTAGAGAATAAGAGTTTGATAAATGGTTAAAATCTCAAATCTCAAACACTGTCTGACAAACTCAGGTGTGCCGCCTCCCCTTCCAAATTACTTCCTCAACCTGTTCTTATCCAGTGATGGCCAATAATACTTACCTTATCTCTGTATCTTTTTGTTGCTATCACCAGGTATCTGCTCACACTTTAAACCTCTGCTGTTTCTTTTCTTTTTTCTTTTTTTTTTTTTCTTTTTTTTTTGGTGAGGCAGTCGGGGTTAAGTGACTTGCTCAAGGTCACACACACAGCTAGTGAATGTAATGTGTTCTGAGGCCAGATTTGAACTCAGGTACTCCTGACTCCAAGGCCGGTGCTCTATCCACTGAACCACCTAGCTGCCCCAAACTCCTACTGTTTCAAGCCTCTTTCTATTCCTGTACCTTTCCTGACTTCTGTTCTACACTTCTGTGGTTAAATATCTTCTTCAGTCTCACTCACCAGCCCAACTTTTACTTTTCCCAACTCTTCCTTTACACAAAAACCCCTCACTTCCTGTTCATCTACTTCAAATCTATATCCTCTACCAAATCATGTGAGACATCTAACCTGAAGTTGTAAAGCATCTAACCTGAGGTGGTAAACTCACATCTTAGCCAACAGTCCATTTCTTTTCATAAGAAATACTTTTTAACAGCCTTCCTTCTCCCCCCCCCAAAAAATGACCCACAGTCAAAATCTCTAAATTAAGAAATACCATATGCACATTTGAAAAAATGTGTCAGATTTAAAATTGATCCTGCTGTATCCTAATAGTCAAAACAAAGGGATTATATGACAGGCAAACCTTGTACCTCTTTCCCAACATAGTTTGCCAAAAATTAACTGTATTTTTTAAAAATTTGAAAAGTCACTAGTTGAGTCATGCTGTAAATATGTGAACTCCTCAAGAACAGAGGCTGGGTTTGTTGTTTGTTTTTTGGGTTTTTTTTTTTTATTTTGTTTTGTTTTTAATCTTTGTATCATCTAGAGCAATGCCTGACACAGTTGGCACTTGAAATAAAGTTTTGTAGATTAATTACCTGAACACTAGCCAAAGATTCCTCTTTTAAAGAGATATAGTAGCTACAGTGAAGCTATGATAAATGATCATATCTAAGGTAAAAAAAAAAAAGATCAAAGCTGGTATTGTAGAATTGAATGGTCAGTCTGTGAAATAGATATCTACATTCTACTTGAGAATTTTTTTGAGCAAAATTTTGTTCAGTAATTTCTAAGCTTAATTCTGTGCTGTGTAAAAAGCATACATTATAGAGTATCTGTCTGTCACTCTTTAGGCAATTCATCATCTACTACCAGTATAGCCAGACACATTAAAAAATTGAAAAAATATATTGATCCAGATGTAAAGCTGCAAAGTGTTTTCTGTTTGTTCTTAACCATATACAAAAGCTGGCTTATCCTCAATGACATCACAGGGAGGGCTTTTGTAGGGTTTTTCTGTTACTGTCAGAGACAATGTAATTGGGAGTGCAAGTTGAAAGTATTGGCTACATGGGCAATGTGTTACCCGGGATTTATCTAGAAAGAAGCTCTTGGTTCTCATGAGATGATTTTGTTAGTAGAATGGGAGTGGGGAGGGGCAGAACAAATTATTTTAATCAGAAAGTTTACTCTAGAGTTGTTGATCTTGGGTGGATAGCATACTGTCCTGGAGAGTTAGCACAATGTTTGGCACATAGTAAACATTTAATAAATGCTAGTTGACTGAATTGACTGACTAGAGGGGGCATGTTTCTTAGAACAGATTGAACAGTGGTTTTGGTTTGCTAAAATTTTTTAAAGACTATTTGAATCAAACTGTTTATCTCCTATATTTTGGGTGGTATTTTTTCCTTCCTAAAGTAGATGACTATTTAGACCGAAAATAGATAATATGTTTCCTCAATTATGGCCATCTTTCTATAAATAATAAAGAGGGGGTGGGACAGGATGCCTCAGTTAATGGTGATAAGGCATTATCAGCAAACAACCTGATTTGTTGGTAGGCAATAAAGAATGGGATGTGACATCATTAAGATGAATATGTCCTTGAACTAGACATTGGAGATCTAAGCCTAAGGTATAGGGAGTTTGTGGGTGTGTGTGTAAGTAAAGATTGAGGTAAAATACTCTAAACCTGCTCTCTAGATTGTATGGGAAAAAAGTAATGAGCTACACTCTGATTTTTATGACCAGCAATGTGCTAGGTTTGTTTCTTAGGATCTCTGCAGACTCGGGTTAATAGTGAGGGAAGCAGATACGGAATAGGATTAAGCTTGTTAGCCTTGAAAGCTTTAGCCATTTTCTATTGTATTTTGGACAGTAATGTGAGAGAAAAATGAGGTCACAAGTGAAAAGCTAGTGACCAAATATTAGGATCTTTGTGGTTAGATGATTGAAGCGCAGAAGGGAAGAAAAAGAGTAGTAAGGAAAAGATAATCAAAATCCAGATGAGGCATCACACTTGACTGATTAGAAAGAAGTAAATCTATTTCTTTATATTCATTGTATGAATATGAACAATCTGTAGTAATTGTTGGGTCAGAGGAATAGTTGTACTAATGGAATCTTCCACTTATTTAATTCAGTGGATTTCAGTAATATATCTCTGTAGTTTTAGAACATCTGACTTAACTTTCCACAGTTGTAAAATGGCAGTTTACCTCAAAGCCCTTGTCATAACCTTAGCTTAGTGTTTGGTGCAGCACCAACTTTAAGATTTCCCAGATATGGGGTAGCTAGGTGGCACAGTGGATAGAGCACTGGCCCTGGAGTCAAGAGGACCTGAGTTCAAATCTAGCCTCATATACATAACAGTCACTAGCTGTGTGACTCTAGGCAAGTCACTTAACCCCCTATTGCCTTGCCAAAAAAATTTCCCAGATAAAACATTTTGCATACTACAGAGTACAAATAATCAGTTGTCCCAAGACCTCACTTCAGCTTTAGGGTTCCATTTCATTTGTTGATTCAGCAAGTATTTATTTACTACCTACCCTATAGAATATTTGTACTCACCATGTGGATGCCAAGGTGATAAGAGAAATTCATAATCATTGAAAGATTCTTTCCATTGAAAATAATCAGCCTTTTTTGAGGAATATAGAATGTCTTTCAATTGTGAAAGAATTTATTCCGTATACTAAATCTTACACATTGAGAAGTTTATGCTGTATTCAACATTTGTACTTTTTATTGGCTTTGCAGTTGTCAGTTTTTCTTATCTAACACAGTAAGTGCTAAGTAAACTTTTTATGTTTTTTTTATCGTTACTAGCAACTGGCCCTTAGGATTTCGCCTCTTCATGGATAGGTTACAAAGGCTTTCTTTTTTCTTTGTAACACTAGCAAAGATACCTCTGCATCCTACCTTTGTTATGGAGGTGACCGTAGGTGTTAAAAGACTATGCCAGTGGAATATAAGTTCTAGCATGTCCAACCTAGATGAATTTATGATAGAATGACCTTGGTAAATCCAGAAGATACATTACCAGGTTAGATATAGAGCAATGAATTTTTTTGGTCACAAGAACTCCCAGAAATCATTATAGAGGGGTTACAATCTCTGTTGTTGGGGGATACTCTGAAATTATAGTGCCTGGAAGAATTGTCAATGAATGGATAAATTTTGGAGCAATCATATGAAGCTCCTTCTTTAAGCCATGTTAGAAATAAATATTTTGGGGAGGGGGAGAAACTTGATGTATTTCCATGGCTCTTGGATGTCATGTGTCCATATAATTAAGCTATTTTTAATGTGGGCAAAGAGACAAAAAGGAAGTTATACAAGGTACCCTATAGCCTTTCTTAATATTGACAGTAATGGGCTCATAGGTACTTTGATATGTGTGACTGACTTGCTTTTCTTGGCCTGAAAGTAAGCCAGCAATGTTAATATAGATGCTGCTTCTGAATTATATATTAGAAAAATAACATGATAATTTCTGACGTGTTTTTGGTTATTTAAACTCACTAATCTAGACATCCCCGTCATCAACTCAACTTAGCTGGAGACATAAAAGTATCATTAGCAAGTAATTGTCAAGAAGAAATACCGAATATTTATTGAGGAAGGTCATTGAGACAGGTCACTTAGTGGTCGACACACAGACTCTCTTATAGTTGGATGGATACTACCTGGCTGGAAGATGGAGCTGATTGGTGGATCAAAATCTCTGAGGGAAAACTTCAGTTTTTAGTTAAAATGTTTCATTAAAGTATTTTCCAACTGAAATATGATTATAGTATGTGCCACTGCTTTAACTATTCAAAGTAAAATGATTATAGCTATTGTTACCCTGTCAAAAGTAACTTTGCTTACTTGATATATATATATTTTGGATTCAGTAACTTTCCAACTTGTTACATGAGTGTTTATTTCCGTTTTGAAATTATTGACTGCTTGAATACACTAGACCTAGAGCACAGCAATTCTTGTAACTGAGTTGTTTTCATTCTTTATGTAGTCATCTACTTAAGCCCTTCCTTGTGTTACTCTAGGTTTATGTTCGATTAAGACCATTCTTCAGGGAATTCCTGGAACGTATGTCTCAAATTTATGAGGTAAACATACTTAAATCAATTACATTTTTGTTTTATTTTATTCAGTATAATACCCATATTTAGATCATGTATAATGATTACTTCTTTTCCCCTGAATTTGTAGATCATTCTTTTTACTGCTTCTAAGAAGGTGTATGCAGACAAGTTACTGAACATACTAGACCCTAAAAAGCAGCTGGTCAGGTAAATTTGATTAAAAAAATAGTGGAAATGTCTGTCACACTGGTCTATGAAATTACTATTAAAAGTCTAATTCTATTTCATTTTTAATGGCCATTTTGAATTGGCCACATTTGTAGATTTGTATTTGTGGAATGAATGAAAATAATTTATTTAATTCCTCAAAGTCTTTAAGCAACTTTGATAGTGTAATAACCTCAGACAGACTTTCTTTACAGGCTACAAAATGTATATATTACTGTGACATCTGTATATTCCATTTCTTTGGGAGAAGGGAGTTGGGGAAGAGAGAGAATTTTTTATTGTGTGCATGATGTTTTCACTACATGTTTCTGAGATATTGAATGCATGCTGTCATCTTTTATACTTAAAGTAAAATTAAGTTGACTTTGGCAGAAAAGATCAAATTTAAACTTTTTGCTTCTTTAGAATTAAATTTATCCTTTAATAAGAAATATTAAGTGATTAGCAATTTTAAATTTCATTTGGCTTGATTCAGTGATACTAGGTTATTTTTATCAGTCACTGAAATTTTTGTCACAGACAGGTCACTGTGCTTAGGTCATTGGCTTCTGTCCTGAACCAGCAGGTGCAAAGTGTTCCGGGTTAGGTAGGGGTGTTGGCACAATTTAGAAATGTTTCAAAGTTGGTTATGTTATATTCTATCTGTTGAAATAAGATAGTTATGCTACATGATATCTATTTCCACAAGTGTTATATTTAAAAGTTTCCTGGTATGGAAATCCCAGACTCAATAATAAAATGGTCAGCCAATAAAAGCCATTATTGGCAAGTTATATACACTTTTGAGTATTTAGCCTTAGCTTTTGTACAGGCAACTGCTTTGTAATAATGTGCAAGTTTAGGGATTTTTTTTTTCCAAATAAAAATCTGTGAGCCTGATTTTTCTGAGGAGACTATGTAGTGCTGCTTTTTGCTTTGGGAATCAACTGAAAGAACTAGTTTTGCTCTTCTACATATGTGGAGGCAGGGTAGTATATAGTAAGAGTCTTGGCTCTGAATTAGAATACCTAGATTCAAATCCTGCCTCTAACACTACTTATGTAACCTTGGACAATCATTTAACCTCCTTGGGTCTCAGTTTCCTACTCTGTGAAGTAAGGGGAGTGGTACAAAATGGCTCCAAACCTATGATTCTATGATCTTTGAACCCCTATATATGTAGTTTGACTTGATTTAGAAGCAGGTAAACTTTATCTCCTTAACATGAAGTTGCTCGAGCAAAGATGGTTAGCAACATGCTCCTTTGGCATTTATTCTTCATAAAAATACACTAAAGTTTAATAATATTTTGCTTTCCTTTGAAAGAATGCATCTTAATGTACAAGCATTTTATGTCATTTTGGGAGCTTAATATTAATCAAACTGAAATAATCAACATTGAATTAACTTTTAAAGCATGAGCTATTATTCTTTCATTAACCTACAACCAATTTGTATAGGTAGAGTGTAAAAAACCAGCATTAAATTAATAATATAATTTAGAACCTCCATTAAAACTCCTTTTAACACATTCAATATACTATGTACATTGATAGATTTAAAGATATTTTATTTAGTTGTGTTCTGAAAGACTTTCTAGGAGAAATTATTTTATCTCAGTATGACAGCAGTTGCTATTGAGGACAGTCAATGTATGTCAGCGACTAGACAAACTCCTAGAATACTTTCCAGTCTCTAATTGAAAATGTGTAAAGGCATACCTCAGATATTGTGGGTTCAATTTCAGACCACTGCCATAAAGCAAATAAATGCAGTCAAGTGATTTACATGAATTTTTTTGTTTTCCAGGGCGTATGAAACTTATGTTTACATTATACTGTAGTCTTTTAAGTGTGTATTATATCTTTTTAAAAATGTACATACTTTAATTAAAAGATACTTTATTGCTAAAAAATGCTAATCATCATTTGAGCCTTCAGCAAGTCATAATCTTTTTGCTGGCATAATGTCTTGCCTCAGTGTTGATGGCTGCTGATTGATCAAGGTGGTGGTTGCTGAAGGGTGTCTGTGGCAGTTTCTTAAAATAAGACAACAATGAAGTTTGCCACATCAGTTGACCCTTCCTTTCACTGGAACACTTAGAGGCTATTGTAGGGTTATTAATTGGCCTAATTTCAATATTGTTGTGTCTCGGGGAACAGGGAGGCCCGAGAAAAGGGAGAGATGGGGGAACAGCCAGTCAGTGGAGTAGTCAGAACACACAACATTTATCAGTTAAGTTCCCTGTCTTATAAGGGTGCAGTTTGTGGCACCCCAAAACAATAATAGTAACATCAAAGATCACTGATCACAGATCACCATAACAGATACAATAATGATGAAAAAGTTTAAAATATTTAGCAAGAATTACCAAAATGTGACATAGAGACACAATATGTGCATGTGGTGTTGGAAAAATGGTGCCAATAGACTTATTGGATGCAGGGTTGCCAGAAACCTTCAATTTGTTTAAAAAAGAAAATGCAATATCTGTGAAGCACAATAAAACAAGGTATGCCTGTGTTGGCATAGGGAAAGTTTTTTGGGTTTTTTTTTTTTTTAAATTAAGGGCCAGTGAAATGATTCAGAATAATTCAGAGTAAATTCTTGGCACTCAAGCCCACTGAAAAAACAGAGTTTTTTTTTAAAAGCATAATAATATAGTACCTTACATATAAATATGTACTATCTTCTGTCTTGTTTGAGGGAATTTGCTGCTGTTAGGAAAGGGGAAACAGCAACATGCATAAATACACTATGCTTTTTCCCCCCAATGTGCCTTTCCTAATATCTATAAACATATTTATAGAAATTAAATAAGAGATTTAGAGTACTAGGAAAGTTCCTATGGTCACCTTGTCTAACTTCTTTTGAAACAAAATTGTATTTAAACCTTCTGAAGACTATAATCATCAGAATGATTTAACATATACTGTTTTAGATATTCTTGCTATCATTTACATTTGCAGCAATCTTCCAAAAGAAAAGACACACACACACACATAATTGATACTACTTTTAGTATTAATTTCACAAATTGTGTTAGAATTTGACCAGCCTTAAAGTTGACTTTACTAGTGTGTGAATGTTGTATTGCAAATTTAAAGAAAATACTACTTATACCGTGTTAAAAAGAAATTGTGAAGACTCTAGAAGTTGGCTTACTCTGTTGATTCTACAAAAGGAGGTTTTCACCCATATTTCTTTAGAACCACCAGAAGTCACATAAAGTGTAGTATTGAACAAATTTGTTAATTTTGTCAGTAGTGCATCTTTTGAAAATCAGTCTTTCATGTTTGTATTTCTAGTTTCTCTATTAGTTTTTCATCTTCCTGTTTCCCTATCCCTGTCTCTCCCTCAACAAAGGAAAGAAAAATATTTTTAATGGCATGGATTCTAGCTCTGCTTTTCTCTAAAAGATAAAGATTAGAATTTTGTTTCTGCCTTTTGCTTGTCATGTCATTAGAAGTTGAATGCAATGAACATTGCCTGTTCATGTTGGGGAAAATAGCCCGCTAGGCTTTAAGTTGATAAGCAAAAAAATACTAAATATAACAGGAGCCTTTGGAGCATGCTCAGAGCACCTCTAAGCAAAGGGCTTCGTTTTGACCTTCAGTCTCTGTTGTGATTGGCAGTTCCTATATAAAACAGAAGAGACATGGAATGTAGAAAATGTCCCTTTACCTAAGTTGTAAGTTTAAAAATATAAGTAGGTCCTGGCTCCTGAAACATTCTGTGATGGGATTAAGACACAAGGAAGCCAAATAGCATCTGTTGAGGCATAGATACCTTAAGAAGTTTTAAAAATTGACAGAAATCTCATAGACATACCTTACTATGTTAAAACACTTTGAGCACTAGAGGGAAACTACAACATAAGAAAAATATATAGAAATATAAAAATATTTGTATATTTGTAATATTTTGTTATGCTTATAGCATTTTCATTGTTAATTAGTATCCAGCATATTGGTTTAAAAAAAGTTTAATTTTTAATACTTGAATCAGAAGTTATCATTTTGCTCTATCCCTGCTTTTCGAATAATCATACACACACTCATACTAAAATAAAGGAAATAGGGGAATCGGGCAAGAAAGTTGAAATGATGGAATGTTTTGGCCTCAACGTTTTTTCTTAAATTGTAAGGGAAACTTTAAGAAACAAAACAAGACATTTTTTAAATGCCAACACAGAAACATTCCTTCTTATATTTTCTATTCTGGCATGTACAGGGATAGGGAGTGTGTTCTACTGGTTAGATCAAAGGACTGGGAGCCAGGAGGATCCTGGGTTCCAATGCGGGGCTAACTACTGACTTACTGTGGGACCTTGGGCAAGTCACTTGACCTCCTTGTGCCTCAGTCATCCCAACTGGAAAATTGATTAAAAAGCAGGACCTCGCTGACAACCAGATGCTGCATCTGAGCTGAGCTTTCCTGGGTAAATAAATTACAAAAACAATTTACCGAGTTTTTTAATCCCTGTTTTTAATTTAAACATTAAAAAATTTTGGGATAAACCCAAATTCTTAAAGGCATGGTAATATTTAGATATAAGGTTTAAATAATTGCTTAGAATTTTGATGGTAAAAAGATGGCCCACAGGAAAAAGCCCATATTTATATTTGGTTATTTCCTAAGATGGGAAAGAAGAATTAATGTTTTAAAATGTTTCAGTCCATGTACTTTCTTAGATTCTCTGACATATCTGTTTACATTTTTTCTATCTAGGCACCGACTTTTCCGTGAACATTGCGTGTGTGTACAAGGAAACTACATAAAAGACTTAAACATCCTTGGAAGAGATCTTTCAAAAACTATCATAATTGACAATTCACCACAAGCCTTTGCCTACCAGGTAGGTCTAGAACTTGCTAGACTGAGATTGGGGGAATCTATTTGTAAAGGTGCTTGAAAAATTGGAAAGAAGATTTTCCTATAGTAGAAGACAATTTGTGGAAGAAAGGCATAAATTTTATGGTTTGGAAATTCTCACTTTAGTTCAATGCAGAAGGGTTGTAATATTGACTTAAAAGAAAAAAAAATTGATATTGAGGATGTGGAAAATTAGCTTTCAGAAAAACCTAAGTTAAGAATTGGAAGATGGGGGGCAGCTAGGTGGCACAGTGGATAGAGCACCAGCCCTGAATTCAGGAGGACTTGAGTTCAAATCTGGCCTCAGACATGCAACACTCACTAGCCCTTTAACATAGGTCTTTGAAAATTATTAAAAAGGTTTAAATTATTCTTTGGACTGTTTATTTGATTTTGACATTTGGGAATATTGTCCTAACCAGCTGTCTTAATTTTGTTAATATTACTTGGAAGCATAGCTTTAATAGAGAAGGAACCATGTAAAATGCATACTTTGAAACTTCCCTGTTATGATAGGTAAATGCCTATGACATTCGTGTATATGCCTACATTCACTGTCACTTTTTATAACTCCAATGTTAGTTTATGGAATTTTATTTTGAGTCTTAGCTATAATTTATTTTACTGACTTTCCTCAGCTCTTAACCCAAGATTTTTTAACAGCCCACATTCATTTCTCATATAGTTCACAATAGATTTAGAGACCCTAGGTGTTACTTAAAAAACCCATTTTAGATGGCTGACAATGTAAAATTTTTAAATCATGAGGGACTTGCAACCATTATTTTCATACTGTATTTCAACTAGCATTGAAATATTTATTAGACTCAATTTAACATGAAAATAACTGCTTGTTTTGTTTTTATGGTTTTTTTTTTTTATTATTTTTTGTGTATCCTACCTATGTGAAGTGCCTTTTGGATAATCTTTGGATTCTCTGTAGCCTAAAGATTTAATATTGATTGAATTGCTAATTTTTCTTCATTCATATACCAAGCCCTAGAATAATAATTTCCCTATAGTAGGTGAATATAAATATTTGTTAAGTGAGTACATTTTTATTTGGGGGACATCTAGGAGGAAGCATGGTACAGTAGAAAAAGCACTGGCTCTGGAGTCAGGACTTGTATTCAAATCATACCTTTCGTGGGACAAGTCATACCCTCCCTGGGGCTGTTTGTTCACCTGTAAAACTTATGAGGCCTCCAAAGCCCCTTCCAGCTTTATATCTATGATCTTACTATTTATAATCATTAGATTATAAATAATTTAACAGATTTGATTGAACCACATTTGTTTGAGACATAGGGTCGAAGCTGTACTGAAAAGTAAATTAGGCATAAATATTTAATTAATAGTTTGTGGCATTTAAGGATGTCAAATGACATGTATAAATCCATGTTTTCTTGTCTTTTAAGAGAATTGCTGTGAATCTATGACTTGGGTTTTTTGTTTTATTTTGTTTTGTTTGTTAAGGCAGTTGGGGTTAAGTGACTTGCCCAGGGTCACACAGCTGGTAAGTGTCAAGTGTTTGGTCTGAGGCTGGATTTGAACTCAGGTCCTCCTGACTTCAGGGCCAGTGCTCTATCTGATGCGCCACCTATGTGCCCCTGAATCTATGAATAATTCTTTAAAAATCTAGTTCACTTTGAGCTTTTCCAAGTTAGGAAATATATTAACATAACATGATAGAATTGTGTTTTATCATTTTAGCTTTCTAATGGAATCCCTATAGAGAGCTGGTTCATGGATAAAAATGACAATGAACTCTTAAAATTGATTCCTTTTCTGGAGAAACTTGTAGAACTGGTGAGTATATCCTATGATACATCTTTTTTTCTCCTTTATCTAATACTTGAATAGTAATGGAACAAACTTTTGTTAACAAATACTACTTTTAAGTTACTACTCAACTTTTTTTTAATAAAACTGAATATTTCTATATTAGGAAAAACAGTATTAACTGTATGGTGGCTGGAGAAAAGTCTTAAAAATCCTTATTGCTATTTTCAAATCTTGTGAATGAAAAGAAAGTTGTGTTTATCTTTAAAATAAATTCTAGATTCATTTGTTATGCTAAATAAAACTTAAGTATCATTTGTGGGATTTCTGCCATTTAGTACAAAATTTAGTTTTAAAATGGCATGGAATACTTTTTATTGCAAAACTTATCCTCATAAACATGAAAAAAAAAAGTGTGCAATTTGGTTATTAGCGTAGAAACTAAATTCATAATGATGTTTTGTGTAATTCAGGAGCACATTTCTGAAACTGGGGTTTCTTCTACTGGCATTTTACAGAATTATTCATTTGAAAACTTAACTATGAAAAATAGAATTCTCTAACTTCCACATTTCTCAGGCACTTTTGGCATTTATAATTGCTGGCTTATTCCTTTTATGAACATTTGGGAGAAAAAACCAACAGTGCTGCTTATAAGTGTTAAAGCACAAATGATTAGAAGAGGGAAGGCCATTTGCCATTTTCATTTTACATATAAAATAGAAGTTGTGAAAACCTCATGTGCAAAGCTGTGTTACTTTTGAAATTCTGTGCCTTCTAAACATGCTCCTTTTTTTTTTTTATTTTGCAGAATGAGGATGTTCGACCTCACATCAGAGACAGATTTCGCTTGCATGACTTGCTACCCCCAGATTAAACATGAAGATTTTTTTCAAATTACTGAAGGGGGAGAAAATGCAGGACCCTTATGGACTAGAACAAAAACATTGCCATTACTGTTGAAATTTTGCATTTTTGTACCCCGTCTTGCTTTTCTTATCTTTGGTGCCCAACAATAATCAAGGGTTACAGAAAGAGACTTTATATATATATACATATACATATATATATATATATATATATATCTCAGATTGAATACATACAGTAGGTAGGCTAGAACAGAAAAGTCTTTAGAACTAGTGCAACTCCAGTGAAATTTTTTTTATGTCCAGGACATCTGCAGTTTATAAAGAATTCTGTTTCTGCCACCAGCAGTTTGACCTGTAGAAACACAGGATTTTATGATAATAACAGAGATGAAAATGGACTTTTATTTTCTCTCTGTTTGGTGCTCTAAGTGGGTTTGTAGCCACTTTTCTGTTAACTTTAAGATTCTCATTTCAACAGGAATGGCCAGTAAAAGTTGTTTTATTTTTCCTGTTAAGGTTTATAACCTTTTTACATTTTTGACCTGTATTAGAATAGAATTTCATTATGCATTCCTTTTAGTTGAGGCGCTTCATAGTTTTCTGGAAATAGCCAAATTTTAGTTTTTTATTATACAATTGAATGGCCGTTTTCCTGCTTTGTCTGCCTGCATACTGTATATTTGTTTAAAAATATTCTCTAGTTTTAGTCCATGTAAGTTTCATTTAGAAATACCTGCATTTATATTTTGTTTCTGTAATATTCTACTGTAGTTGAAATCTTTTCAAAAATCAAGAGACTGGTAGATAAGAATATACGAATGACTAATATTCAAAAGATTTAAACCATTGTGATGGCATGTATTCCAGAAGACAATATCTTGCAGTGGCATATAATGTGACTGGATAAGTCATACCTCAGACTATGCTGTGCACACAGATCTTTGAGGAGAATATGTTTGGTCAACTGTTGGGCTTGATGCAATTTGGTTACTGCTGCCTTTGGTTTTCTCCAGGAATGAAGTATTCTGCACAGTGGCTCAGTATTTTCAGTTGTTTTGCATGGGCTGGTAGTACCTCTGTTACACTATTAGTAACAATCAGTTCAAACTCTGTGTAACAGTCTCGGTACCTCACAGGAGCTCTGCACACTTCTGTGGTGCAGAGCAGGCCCATGCCGCCAGTGCTGTGCATATGCTATCATAGTGGTTTTCTGTGTTATATGGAAAGAGTCTTCAGGCCTTGGTTCTCTAATGCAGCTAACATAAGAGGTTGATATTTTTATAATGGTGTGTAATCTCCTTTTTAGGAGGCTTTTTATGGAAGGTAGAATTTGTAAAAGTTAGTATGCTTGGCCTCTCAACTGCATTAACATGCCATGGGCTCAGACTGTTTTTGTGTAAAGGATGTCAAAGAACGGCACTTTTTCTAAAGAGAAGTTTGATATTTTGTATGCTTGTTAAGAAAGTACAGTATTGGAAATTAAAGGTGGACAACTGATAATTGAGAAGTATGTCAATTAATTTTTTATGTATATTACCTGTTTACTTGTACAACTTTATTGTACAAATTACATGCAGCTTCATTTTCAAATGAGTCCTTAAAATAAGGAAATCTTTTTAGGAAAACATTTAATTTTTGTATTTTTGATTTTAAAGGCATGAGTTATGTCAATTTTCAGTGTATTAATGAAGATTTTAACTTTTCATCAGGTTGAGTGTTTTCTTACTATATTATCTGTTGTGTATGTAGTTAGCACATTGTGTCACTGAACTGTTTAAAAAATTTAGCATGTAGAAAAAGCCTGTTTTGTGGAAAATCTTTATTCATTAAAAAAAATCATGGCAGATTTTCTGCAAAAAAAAGCAAAAGCATTTGCAATTCAGAATACTGATTTTTTTGTATTTAAAGAAAGGTATTTTGCTTGCAGGAAAAGATACTACAGATTCATTTTAATGAGAATCTTTGAAATGTATTTATCTTTAGGGCATCTGGGCATCTTTACAGCTGTTTGTCTTCTGTCTTTATTGAAATAAAATGTACATAACATTACCTTTATATATGCTCTTGCGCAAGATTGTGAACCTGGTGATATTATTCCCTGTTCTCCTTTTTATTCTTAAGCAGCACAATCAAAGAAAGCCCTACTTGAAAAAAATTCTAACTGACTAGCATGCATTGTAGTTACTGAAAATGTTTGTAATTTTTAAATGAAGGATTTCTCTAAGGGCTTTCCCATAACAAAAGGGAAACAAGAATTTAAACCTTGTGCACTTTGAGCACTTAAAATAGGAATTTCTAATTAGCCACCCTGTTTTCATGGTAAAACTCAACTTTGTAGTCCAGTACTACAATAGGAAAGTACTTTGAAAACTATTAACCAATGAATCAAGCACAGTGAGTTACTGTGAATAAATGATTCAAGGGAAATTTGGAAGGGCCTTTGGAAAATTCTGTGTCCTGTTTAACAGTTTCCCTTCAGTTTTTGCTTTGTAGCATTTTCAAAAAGCAATAACTAGCTGATTTTTAGTAAAGCCAAAGCAGACATTTTATAGATTTAAATTTGTCTAACACTTAACAGAATACCTGAGATTTTATATCCTGAGACTATAAATTCAGGAAAAAAGACTTTATACTTAGCAATGTAATAATCACATACTACTCTAAAATATATTTTAACACACTTTTCCATGTACTTAAAGACTTTTGGTACATACTTTTAAATTTTTGTAACCTTGTTAGAAAATGTATTTCCTCCAATCTTGCATTTTTATTTCTGTCCATGTAATTTGCATAAACACCCAAATCTATATGACATTTTCTTTATTGACCTTCAGTTCAAGTTGATAACAAATCTCAACCACCATTCTGTTATCTAGAGTGTGTTTTATTTACCTAGTGAAATGGTAAATGTTTCCTAAATTTGAATGAGAACTTGTAATTGTAGTGCCAACTTTCACAGGAAGACTAATTTGTTATTGACAGATTACATATGTATTCCTTTTATGATGCTTCTGTTTCTGATTCGATATTGCATTTTATTCTTAACCTTATAGTGGTTTCTGTAGAATGGTGAAAACCATTGTGTTTAAAATCTAGAGTTTGTTTGGTTTGGTTTTTTGTTTTTTGTTTTTTTTTTTTCCAGATAGACTTTTTTGTATTCATGTTGACTATCAAAGTTCAATTTCAATGATTTTTATATTGAAGCTGTCCACAAATACCAATCAATGACCTGAGATTTGTTGGAATAATGAAACACTTTCCAATAAGCAGAGAATTCTTAATGAGGACCAGATCTCATCTAAGTAGATTCACATAGAATATAAAGAACAACAGAAGGAACCTTCTTGATCTCCTGGAACTACATGTGGAACTACACAGGCTTTCCATCAGTTGTCCTTTGCTCTTCGTACTTGAGACTACTTCACCTCCCATTTTGGTCATAAATCTCTTTGAAGACATCCTTCACACTGTTCTTCCTGTGCAGTTCTCCAGTGATAACATATGGCAGCCTAGTACTACATCATGCACTTTTCCATTGTTCTTTGGATGACCCTCAAGTCTAATTTCTTGGAATTGGTCTGTGGTATTCCATGACTTGCATCACCAGAAGAATATTGATGTCATAAAGCTTCGTTCCCCAGATGGACCTTTGCTTCAAGAAGAAGCGTCAGGGTCATTAAATTTTACTCTACAATTCCCCAGTGGCATTCTAGCTCACTCTCTAATTGTTCAGTTCTTGGCCTAGCCCATTGACCAACTGCTGCTTAAGAACCAACAGCTGTAGGAGATGTGGAGATGGAAATTACATGAAGAACTCAATACCATCCAAATTTAATCAGTGTTTACTTTAATACTCAGTGACTTTTATAAATAAGGGAGGATGGCAAAAAGTATGTGGGAAGACATTCTAGTGGAATATTTTTTTAACTGTGTTCTTAAATGTCATTAATTTTCATAATTGTTCTGTGATTTGAAAACTAATAGAAATATGTTCAAAATAAGATCTGATCTTAATAACTACAAGTCAAGTGCTTAAATTTATCTGCTACTTCATTTCATGCAATAGATTGAAACTCAAGAGTGTATTTTTATAAACTGACTATTCTCTTGAAATCCAACCCAGCGCCTTGTTTTCTGGGGTTAGGGGAGGTAATCCTAGGTTCTTAAAGTCTATGCCAGTTGGAAGGTCAAGCAGAAAAATTGGGAAGACTTTGATTTTAGGCCTAGTTACAGACATTGTTGTCTGAGAAGTAGCCTATGTGTACAGGTCTCTTGTTAGGGAATAAAATTTCGCTGCAGTTAATACATGAAATGTGGAAAGAGTGCCTACATTGGTGGAGGTAGTAGGTAGTAGGTAGTACCTTACGCCAGTGAAATGACTATCTTCTCAGTCAACTAAAGTGATCTGTATCTAGTGTTTTGTTTTGCTGCCTTTTTGTTTTTGAAAAGTAAAGCTGAGTCATAGCGACTCCAGCTTTCTACCTCAGTTATATTTGAGGGACCAGGCTCTAGATAGGGGTCAGTGAACTACAGCCCAATTTGGGCCGTGTAAAAAGCAGATGGAAGGCTGGATTTGGCCCACGTGCCATAGTTTGCCAATTCCTGCTCTAGATTATGTCTTCATTTTCTATTTACTGTAATAATTTAATTTTTTGCCCATGCACACATCTTTATTGGCTTGCAAGCCAATATTCTTTGAAAAGGCAGAAGCTGAAATAACTATTCTTGGTTTTTAAAAATTAATGTTGATAACTTTCATTTTTATACCACCTTCATTTCTGAATATGTCCTTCCTCCTTATACCCAGTGGGCCACATTCCTGAGAAAACAGTAAGGAAGGGGAAAAAACAGTGCAGTAAAACTAACCAGTACATCAGCTGCATATTTTCCAGTCAATCACTGCAAAATCATAGAAGTGTTAGTTCTTCCAAGTTCCAAGATTTCTATTTACTATGTAAGATAATAGTGACTCATTTGCTGTCAGAGGTCTAGAACCAAGAAGGGACCTCTGAGGTCATCTAGTTCAATCCCCTTTACTTCTCTGTCCCTCCTGTTTTGCAGATGATGAAATTGAGACCCAGGGAGATTCAATGATCTTCCCAAAGTCACATGAGTAGTGAAGTAATGGTAGGATTTGAACACAAATCCTGTGGGTCCAAAGCCAATGTTCTTTCCACTTGACTATACCATGCTATTCGCTGGTTTCCCTATTAACAAAGGCCTCAAGTCACTCTGCCTCACATTGGTGATGTTCAGATGAATAAGATTTTTATGAAAACACTTTTGAGTTCTTTGATTACTGATAGTGGGCAAAAAAAAAAAAAGAATGCTTGTGGAACTACAGAGGCATTTGTAGATCTGAGACTGAAGCACTAAATACTTTATGTTCTGCTAAAGATTGTGTCGCTGAGCAATTTGTTTCAGTGCCCAGGTCTTAGACATGAAATGAAACAATTTCAACCCATTTGGAAGGGATACTTTGAAGATTATTTACATAAAGTGATCCCAAGACTTTATACATATATGAAGTTGCAGAAATATTGGAAAATTGCCATGGCTGCTTTGGGTGGAAAAAATAAAAGATGTATTGATCAACACTTTCAGAAAAGGGACACTAAAATTACTTTCTCATCAAAGATTATATTTTGTAGGTGGAATCTATACCAGGGAAACCCTGAATTCTGGCGAATTCACAAGAAGAAATTCAGAAATAGCTGGAACTTTTTGAATGGTTTATGTGAAACTGATAGATGACAAAACCATTTAGTACAAAAATAAATTGGGAATAACTATAGACTGAGGAGGTTTCTAGCTCCTATGCTGTAATAAAATGAGAAGAAATTTGAGCTACTTCATGGGACTGTTTAATTAGTTAAAGAAGTTGAAATACCTTTGTTGCTTTTTTCCATGTAGATAAATAGTAGCACAATAACTTTTCTCAGTATCAGTGTATTTTATGTTTAGCATTGCTAGTAAGAAATGGTTTAGCAATTTTTTTCCCCATGAAGCAAGAAAATTGATATATGTACATTGTTTTTTATGGGAGGATTTAGACTAGTCACACAGGATGGTGTAGTTGTAACCTGCATTGTTGAAAGGAGTATAGTATCTATAGCAGTGAGATTACAGGAGTGAAATTATGGCAGTTACATTCCTGACCAGGGCACTACCATTCCAAACTAGATAGCCGCTGATAGAAGTAATATTATGACCCTGAGAGTTTGATTCTCAGTGTTTTCTAGAAATAATCCAACGTTTAATCAACCATAAATGAAGTATCTATACTATCATGTCATAAAACATAAGATTTGTGTATATATGTATGTGTGTGTGTATATATATATACACATATATACACTATACATCTTTTATTTATACACACATACACACATACATATAAATATATGCCAATTGATCAGGACAATATTTAAAAGGATCTATAATTTCATCAAATGTGGGTACTCCTTCCATTGACATATCACAACCCTTTGTAATTTAGCTGATAACCTTTGAAGTTATTGTAGCTGAGAAGTTCATTGCCTGTGATCAATCTGATGAATTTCCCCATGTTAACCTGGGATTTTTTGAGGAGGAGCCAAGTCACTGTTCAGTACATAAAGCCTTTCCAGTTTGGCCTCTTTTCAAGAGGTTGTATTCTGCTGGCATAGCTTTCAAGAACCCAAGGTCATTTCTGTAACATGGAAAAAATAAACTAGTAAGGTAATTGCAAGATTGCAGGGAACAAAGGGAAAGAAGCTGTGTAGGGCAGGGAAGAGGCTACCAAGGGTGGCTTTCTGATAAAAAGGAAGATCTGGACCAGGAATGAGTTGAAAAGGAACTGAAGAGACCACAAAAGGGAGCTCTGGAGTTTGGAAAACATCTTAGAGCCAGAGACAAAACCAGTAATAAAGGGTCCTGTGTACTGGGGAATATGCCAGGAACTCAGTGAAGTAATTTTGAGTTTTTGTCTTTTAGATAGATTTTTTTATGGCAACTTTGCCTCCTAGCTCCTCTCTACCTTAAAACTCTACCTTTTCCAAAAATTGAGAGAAAAAAGGAAAAATAAAGCCTTTTTGTCAGACACAAAACTGAGCATAACAAATTCCCACAATGACCATATCTAAAAAGAAGTTTCATTTTTCATTTTAAATCCATCACCTGTCATCATTGGTCCACTGAAATTATGTTTGGTCATTATATTGATCAAAGTCATTTGTCTTTATACTGTTATTGTATAAATTGTTCTGGCTCTGCTCAACCCAGATCGTTTCATAACACTATTCCAAGGTTTTTCTGAGGCCATCCTTTTTGTCTTTTCTATGTCTCTTTTCCCAGTTCCTCCATCAATTGACATTTTCTTTTTTTCTTTTTTTTTTTTTCTTTTTGCCCATCTGATGGTAGGAGTCACTTTAATCTGCTTTTCAGAAAGTGAACAAGCATTTGTTAAGAACCTACTATGTGCTGGGCACTCTGCTAAGCATCTATGGAACCCCTTCCCCTCAAAAAAAATTGTCCTTGTTCTTGAGTTCAGTTTAATAGAGGTGACAGCTTGAAAACCATAAAACCAAGATATACACACAGGATAAATTGGAGAAAATCAACAGAGGGTAGGTACTAGCATTAAATGGATCAGGATCCCTTTTGTAGAATCCCTTCTTATTATAAATGTGTATATATAAGGATAGTATATAGGACTTGAAAGAATCCAGGAGGTGGGGATGAAAAGGGAAAGAATTTCAGGCATGAGGGATAATCAATGAAAATGCAGAGAGTTGGGAGGTGGATTATCTCCTGCAACAAATGGCCGGGAGGCCAGGCACATTGAATTGCAGAGTACATGGGCATGACCAAGATATAAGAAGACTGGAAAGGTGGTGGAGGGGTGGGGAAGAGAAGGGGAGTTATGAAAGGATTTGAACACCAAACAGGATTTTATATTCAATAGGTGATATGGTCAAACCTACCATGGCATGGGGTGAATGTGATTTAAACCCCATTCTTACATTGGTATAGGATGTGAGATGTTGGTCATTACCTAACTTCTACCAGACCGCTTTACATTTTTCTTAGCAATTCTTGTCAGTCTTCCCCCAAAGAGTTGGGGTCTTTTGGTTTATCAAACACTGTGTTTGCTGGCTTCCGTATATTATGTATCTAATCTTTCCTTTTGATCATTCTCTTTTTTTTTTAATCCACACCATATGATTTTGATGATTACTGCTTTGTAGTATAGTTTGATATATGGTACTGCTAGACCCACATTTTTGTCCTTTTGAAATTCTTGACTTTTTATTCCTCCAAATGAATTTTATTATTTATTCTGGTTCTCTGGTCTTTTTGGTAGATTGGTATGGTGCTGAATAAGTGAAATAATGAATTAACATTTGTTAAGCACCTACTATGTATCAGGCACCATGGACAAACATATAAACAAAGCAAGCTATATAAAGGATAAATAGGAAATACTTAACAGAGAGAAGGCATTGGAATTAAGAGGGGATGGAGAAGGCTTCCTGTAGAAGGTGGGATTTTAGTTGGGACATTAAGCAGGCCAGTAGTCAAAATGGAGGAGGGAGAGTGTTCTAGTCATAGGCAACAGGCAGAGGAAATGCCCAAGGCTGAGAAATGGAATGTCTGGTTTGTGGAATAACTAGGACAGGAAGTCAGTGTCACTAGATCGATGAGTACATGGTGGGGAGAATAAGGAGACTTGAAAAGGTAGGAGCCGGCTAGGTTATGAAAGGCTTTGAAAATACCAGAGCATTTTGCATTTGCTCCTGGACACAATAGGAAGCCACTACAGTTTATTGAGTAGGGGAATGAGGGGAGGGGAGGGAAGAGTACATAATTGCATATTCAATTTAGGAAAATTATTTTAGTGGCTGAAGGGAGGGTGAATTGGAGTGGGGAGAAATGTGAAACAGGCAGACCAGGCAGTGTTGTTATTTTTATTATAATGTCATGGTCAACCCCTAAGTAATAATTCTCCAATTATTTAGGTCTGTATTTCTGTAAAGAATGTTTTGTAGTTGTATTCTTACAGCTCCTATGAGTGTCTTGGTAGGTAGACACAAGTATTTTCTTTTATGTAGTTATTTTGAATGGAATTTATCTCATCTTGCTTGGTATTGTTGAGAACATACAGAAATGCTGATGACTTATGTGGATTAATTTTATATCCTGCAACTTTGCTGAAATTGTTTTAGTTAAATTTTTTTTAGTTTGTTCTTTATTTAGACCATCATATCATCTATGGCAAGCAATAATAGTTTTATTCCTGTTGTCCTATCCTTATTCCCCCTATTTCTTTGGTCTTGCTGTAGCTTTCTAGAACTATATCAAATAATAGTGGTGATAATGGCTATCTTTGCTTTACTAAACATTGTTCGTATTGGAAAGGATTCAAGTCTTTCTCATATGTAATGTTGGCTCTTGGTTTTAGATAGCTGCTACTTAACCATATCCAGAAAAGATCCATTTATTCCCATATTTTCTAGTATGTTGTTTTGGTTTCAGCCGAAATAGGTGTTGAGTTTTGTCACGAGCATTTTTAGTATCTTGATAATGTGGTTTTTATTATTATTTATATGGTCTATTATGTTTATAGTTTTCCTTATATTGAACAAACCTTGGATTCCTGGTATAAATCCAACTGAGTCATAATGTATAACCTTTTAAATATTTTGTTGTAGCCTCTTTGCTAATATTTCATTTAATGTTTGCATCAATATTCATTAGAGATATTCATCTATGGCAGAGGTTCTCAAACTTTTTGGTCTTTATACTCTTAAAAGTATTGATAGCCCTAGGGAGCTATGGTTTATGTGATAACCCACATAATCTATATAACTCACAGATACCTATCAATATTTACCATGTTAGAAATTAAAACTGATAAATTTTTATGTTAATTATTAATGTATTAATCTGTTTAAAAATAAGCCCATTATATGTTAACATAAATAATACACTTTTATGAAAAATAGCTATATTTTCAAAAAATAGTGGGAAGAGTGGCATTTACATATTTTTACAAATCTTTTTAATATATGGCTTAGTAGAAGATAGCTGGATTATCATATCTGCTGCATTCTATCTGTTGTGATGTGTTGGTTGAAGTATACTAAGAAAATCTGGCCTCACACAGATACGTAGTTAGAAAAGGGAGGAATATCCTAATGGGTAAATAATGTCTTAGTATTATTATGAAAATTATTTTGACAGTCATGGAACACATTTTGAGAACTGCTGGTTTAAGTTGTTCTTTGATTAGTCTGATTAGTCTCTTCCTGGTTAAAGTATCAAGAACATATTTGTATCATAGAATTTGGAAGGGTCCTTTCTTATTTTTGCATACATTTTCTGTGTAATATTAGAATTGTTTCTTGAATGTTGGACAGAATGCACTTGTAAATCCATCCGTGCCTAGGCTTTTTTCTTTGGGAGTTTATGGCTTGTTCAGTTTGGTGGTTTTTTGTTTGTTTTTTAATTGAGTTATCTCTTGTTCTGTTAATCTGAGTATATTTTTGTAAATATTCATCCCTTAAGTTAGCGGTTTTGTCAACATATAACTAGGGAAAAACTGATGGTTTCTTTCATTTCATCTTCCATTACTAAGAATTCTCTTTTTTCGATTTTAATGTAACACTGTTTTTTTTAAAAATGAGAGTAACTGAGTGAAATATTTTACATATGCTGAGTACCCTAAGTATGGAATTATGAAGTGTTAGACAAGATACTGAAGGAGCAAGATTTTAAAGGCATGGATAATGTTTTCATCAGTGCTTGTGACTGAAGGTAGGGCCTTCAGAATAGAGAGGTATATGTGGAAAATGAACTGCTTAATAAGGAAAGTGTCTAAAAATGAGATTTAAATGTCTCAGCACAAAATAGTGAGATAATGGAGTGGAGGTGGGGGGATGGAGAAAGGAGTGGTGGAATACATCTAAACAAGGATAGAAAAAATATATTTGCATAGATTCTTAACGGGCAAATTTTTAATCTGTTCAAAGATTTATATATATTTTAGCTGGAAGGACCCCCGGTGACAATCTAGTTCAACTTTCTCATTGTTCAGATTAGAAAACAGACTCAAGGAAGCTGAGAGATTTGTCCAAGGCTACAGAGGTAAGTGACAGGAGTGATTTGAATCCAGGGCCTCTGTCTTCAGAGACATTATTCTTTCTATTATACCACTGATCAAGATGGCATTAAACTGATAAGGAAGGGGGAACTGTCTATTAGCGCTATGCCAAATTTTACCGCAAATAGCAGTTATGATACAGTAAGCATGATATTGTTGGAAAGACCCAGTAATTTATAGGAAACAATATAGTTAATGTAGTGGGCCAGACATGCAAACCTAAGGAGGTAAATTAGATCACAGAGATCTCACTGATACCTGACTAAATGTGTGGCAAAACAAGAATTTTCAAGAACAAATTAAAGAAATGATGAAGTAGCATTGCACACCAAGAAGAGATTCCTGGGAAGACATACAGGTAAGGAGAGGATAAGAGAGCCTTTCACTGAGGATCAATGGGAATTTTACAATGAATATGTGTGCATGTATATACACATCTGTATGCATACATATGTAGGCACCAGGAGTTTACCACAGGTTACCCAGTTAGAATGAGGAAATAAGTTGTAGAAACTGTAAATGTGTCATGATAGGTAAGCTATTTGGAAATCTTCTGTACTCTGCTAAAAGCTGAACAGATGATAGTTTCTTCAGTAGTTTTAATGGTTATTTTATCCTTCAAAAAGTGAACTGAGACCAGCCAAGATGGTTGAATAGAAAAAAATAATACCACCGACTTCTTTCCAAAACTTCTCCACAGAAGATCTGAAAAGTGCACCTTACTGAATCCTTATCAGAAAATTAAAAAAAAAAAATCGTGAGTCATTTTTCCAGACCAGGCTAGCTCGGAGAGACAAAGAGGTCTCATATATCTTGGACATTGTCTTCTAACCAGGAGCTTATCCCTCGGAAGGATTCTAGCATGGGGACTGAATGGCTGTGCACCAGGGGAAAAAAAGGTCCCAGAGGAACCTTTCAGGGAGCAGGGGTCGGTACCTACTGACTGCTGTATCATTTACTCCCTTGTGCTGGGTCACAGGTTCAGTGTGGACTAAGAAGACCTACACCTAGGTTTGGTGGTGGTCAAGGAATAGTTTCAGGCCTTAAGGCTTGTGCTAAGCAAGGAGCAAGTCCAGAAGCAGGTAAGTATGTGATTGAGCCTGGGAGCAGAGTGGGATCTTAGATCTAGCCCATTCTGAAGCCTGCAGAGAGATTTCCAACTGTTTGACTTAAAAGCAGTCTACTGAATCTCCAAGTAGGGTCAAGCCCACAGTTATGTTACCCACACTCAAACTTGGAGCTTGAAATTACTGAGCTCAGACTTCACCCTGGATCAGACTACTTTCAGGGGGCTGAAATCTTGCAGGTCTCCAGCCTGAGCTGTCAGTGAGATCTTGGAATAACACATCATTAGCTACCCACTTATAAAATGCCCAAGCAGTATACTAAGAGCTTTACAAGTATTCTATGGTTCAATGAGATCTCATTCCTCTTCCTTCCTCAAAATAAGTCTGGGAGTTAGGTGTTATTATTCCCAATTTGCAGTTGAGGAAGCTGAGGTAAACAGAGGTGACTTGTCCAGATTCACACACCTAGTAAGTTTCCAAGGCTAGATTTGAACTCAGATCTTCCTGACTGCAGACCCAATGCTCTATCTACGATGCTACCTAGCTGCCTCTAGATCTAAGGATCTAAAGATCCTAAGGGAATCAAAACAGGACCAAACATAATCTAACCTCCTGCATCTTTCTATATTCAACTGTAGGTTTAATAGGAAATTCAGATCGAGAGAAATCAAAGGAGTGGGGGAGCAGGTTAGGTATTGACAAAAGAATTATGGCCCTAAGGAAGAATAAACGCCCACACACACAAGAGTGGGGGCCAGCTAGCAGGGAATAATTAGTCCCCAGCCCACACACACTGCTAGAATCAAAATGAGACAACAAAAAGCTCTTGCAAACCTTAATTGCTATATAAATGCTAGCTATTATTGGAAGCACACCATACCACCAGCACTGCTAGATTAAATAACATCTCTTGGCACAATATATACTTAGTTAACAAGCACTTTTTAATAGTATTATACTTAGGTTAAAGTTAATGAATAATAATAGTGGGTGTAAACTTATATTTTAACCAATCTTAATAATTTTGTGCATTTTTGGCCAATTTCTTGTCAGATCTAATTAAGCTATTGTTTTTCTATCAGCTCTTTCATTTTCTTATTCACTTGTGCTCCCATTATTAGTATTCTCTTCAATCTGAGTTTTGTTTGCAGGAAGCATTTTTAAGTCATCTATTATTCCTTTTGTCAGGCTTAGTTTAGTTAAAACTAGTTAATATCCATAAATCCATTTAATCAGGGGTAAACAGCAATATGTATGTTGTTGTGAAAGTGAATAAGGAAGAAAGGGTGCCCACCAATACCACTTCTAGGTGTGTATCCCAAAGAGATCATACAAATGGGAAAAGGACCCACATGTACAAAAATATTTATAGCAGCTCTTTTTGTGGTGGCAAAGAATTGGACATTGAGGAGATGCCCATCTATTGAGGAATGGCTGAACAAGTTGTGGTATATGAATGTAATGGAATACTATTGTACTATAAGAAATGATGAGCAGGCAGACTTCAGAAACACCTGGAAAGACTTGTATGGTTTGATGCTGAGTGAAGTGAGCAGAACCAGGAGAACATTGTACACAGTAACATCCATGTTGTACAATGACTAAAGTTGATAGACTTAACCCTTCTCAGCAATGCAAGGATCTAAGACATCTCCAAAAGTCTCATGATGGAAAATGCTATCCACATCCAAAGAAAGAACTACGGAGTTTGAATATACGTCGAAGCATACTATTTGCTATTTTTTTCTTCTGTTGTGTTTTGTTTCCTCTTTCCAGTGGTTCCTCCTATTGGTTCTAATTCTTACTTACAACATCACTAATGTGAAAATATGTTTAATAAGAATGTATATGTATAGCCTATATCAGATTGCGCACCATCTTGGGGAGGGAGGGGGAGAAAAATTTAAAACTCAAAAATTTATGGAAGTGATTGTTGATAAATCAAAATAAATTAATAAAGTATAAAGAAAAAACAAGAAAGAAATGATGAGCAGGTGGATTTCAGGAAAACCTGGACTTACATGAACTGATGCTGAATGAAGTGAGCAGAACTAGAACATTGTACACAGTAACAGCAACATTGTGTGATGACTAACTCTGATAGACTTACCTATTCTCAGCAATGCAAGTATCTAAGATAACTCTAAAAGACTCATGATGGAAAATGCTATCCACATCCAGAAAAAGAACCATGGAGGCTGAATGCAGATTGAAACATATTATTTGCTCTCTCTCTTTTTTGGTACTTCTTTCTTGTGGTTTCTCCCATTGGTTCTAATTCTTGTTTACAACATGACTATTGTGAAAATGGGTTTAATATGAATGTATATGTTGAGCCTATATAAGTTTACATGCCATCTTGGGGTGGGCGGAAGAAAGAGATGAGGAGAAAATTTGGAACTCAAAATCTTATGGAAGTAAATGTTGAAAACTAAAAATAAATAAATTTATTGTTAAGGTAAAAAAAAGAAAGTGCGCCCATCTGAAAAAGTTTCCCACGCTAACTGGAATTCTCTTACCTAATCAATTTTCACTACACTTTTATAGTAATCATAAAATAAAATCAAAATTCCATAGCATAGAACAGGAAGTTTAGGGTTTTTTCTTAAATATATCAAATGGAACAATAATAAAGTAAATACATTGAAGAAAATATCTTACTGAAATCAGACACTCCTTTTTTAACTTCTCTCAAACTGGTTAAATATGATGAAAAAGATTACTATCTACACGGAATTAAACAAAGGTATTTCCACTAAGATATTTCCTGAGTTTCTGAGAATCAAGGTCTTTCCTTAAAACTGATTGCCTTCTGTTCAAGGAAAACTGATTAGTTATTTGATTCAAAAGATTGTACGTTATCATGTCATCATAATATATAAGGTGCTATTTTAATATATATTAAATATTAGTAAAGTTTAATTTCTTATTTTAATTGTTTTAAACCAGAATTTATCATTTTTTCCAAGTGTGTATAAGCACCACCAATCATAGGATCATAGATTTAGGCTAGAAGGGGCCTTAGAATTCATTGAGTCCAACCTCCTCATTTTATAGATGAGGAAACTGAGGCACAGAGAGGTTAAGTGACTTGCCCAAGATAAAACAGCTAATTAAATGTCCAAGGCAGGATTTGGGCCCATGTTTTCTCAATTTCAAACTCAGTGCTCTGTCTACTTATTCCATGCTGTCTCATCACATTCACATGTTTTACTCATCACACCTTTGTCATCAACAGTGCCTGATTTGTTGTGAACAAAGGGGAATGAGTGGAACCTGGATCTCACTATTGGCTGATGGGGAGCATAAATTATGTGAGACAGCATTCTATTTGTTAAAGATGCCAGCTGGGTGGCATTCTGCCATTGTCTAGGCCCGAAAGAATGATTGACTAGAAGTCTCTAATTTATTACAACAACTGTCATCCAAAATACAGAAATAGACATGTTGCATTATTCATGGTAGAACATTGATTTGGGGATGCTTATAAATGACTCTTCCTTCATTCATCCAAGTAACAAGGCAAACAATTCTTCAGGCACTTTTTTCTTTAGAAACTTATAGTGGCCAGCCCATCCTTAAGCTCTTTATCTGTAACACTTTATAGAGAACCCTAACGGCTCAGGGAGCTCAGGATTCAAAATTAAAAAATGATGGGAAGGTGGTTGAAGAGGAAAATATCCCTGCAAAACTCTTTGTGATTGAGAAAATAATTCAGAATCTAAACAACCACTAAGGATTATCTTTATGGGATTTCTAAATTTAGAAGATTTAGTTTTTTATCCAAATGGTCCACAGCTGACTGCAATGGGGAAGCAATGTTCTGACAAGTCTCCAGAGAACCTAGCCCCAGTATCTTCACGAGAGGATATTGGATGCCTGGAGGCATCTGAGATCACAGTGGAAATTGGCCCTAAGGGCCATCTCTTCTGCATTCCAGATCTTTGCCCTCTTCCATTTTCCTTGGATCCATTGTGGGAGCTTTAACAGAGTGGCAGCATGAACTAACTCAGCAGCCACACTTAGCCAGAGGGTTAAAGGACCTTCTCTGAGGGCTCCAACCAATGACTCCCATGTAGAAGGCCAAGACCTGATTAGAAGACAGAGCAAAGCAAAACCAGGAGGAAATCACCCTCAGGCCAAAGCAGGACGCTGAAATCTGACCTCTCGTGCCGTTCCCCCCACCCCATCCACTTTAATTTTTTTGTTGGTTGGTTTTTGTCTCGGTAAATGTCTTAATGTCAATCTCAGAGCCAATCTTTCTTTTTTTTTATTGTGAATTCGACAATCACAAACATTTCAAGAAAAGAAGAAAAGGGAAGAGGATTGTGCCAGAAACCATGAATTTCTTCATAGTGTTTTTTTTTAAATATATAAGTTGAAACAAGTACTAACAAAGTTCTCTAATTGATTCTCCTTCTGCACCCCCCTTCTCTTCCCTGTGTACCTTTTGTATAGCTTTATTTATGTGTTTTACATGCCTGTCACTGCCCTCCAACACCTCCACACACAAGCCCTTCCTTATAACAAAGTGAAAGACATCAGTATCTTGCCTTTATCTCATTGTGTACGTCTGGTCCTGTACCTCCTGCCCTTCAACCCTTCTGTCTGTCAGTAAGTGGTGGAAAGTATGTTTCATCATCGGTCTTTAGAATCCAAGATTGGTCAAGACTTTGGTCAGAGTTCTGAGGTCTTTGATAGTTGTGTTCACATTCTTCTGGTCATCACATAAATTGTTCTCCTGGTTCCATTCTCTACATCTCTTCATACAAATCTCTCCATTTTTCTCTGAATATGTCATATTCCTCATTTCCTATGATGCAATAAATAAAATTCTATCACATTCATATACTTCAATTTACTCAATCATTCCCCACCTGATGAACACCTAGTTTGCTTCCAGTTCTTTGCTATGGCAAAAAGTGCTGTTATAAAGATTTGTAATATATCTATATGTATCTATAAGACACTTTCCACTCTGTCCTGATTTCCTGGGATACATGCCTAATAGTAGTATCATTAGGTCATAAATAGTTTAGTGATTTGGCAGGGGTAGGGGTGGGGTATAATTCCAATTGTTTTTCAGAATGATCAGACAAATACAGACCAATAGGCACTAATGGGCGTGAGGCAATCTTTTGGAATAATTTCCCTAATCATTGCTCTCTTCATAATAGATTTTTGCACCATTTGTCATCTTCCATCAGCAAGTTGGGCCCAGTGCTCCAATTGATGTGCTAGCAGATGCCACCCTGATGGCCCCATGCAGCTGTACCAGGCTCCTCTGCTGCTCTTGCTACTTCTACCTCTCAAAGCTGCCACTCTAGGCCTTGGTTTCTGACCTGTGGGTCTCCAGCTGTTTCAGGCCACTGGTTCAACCTATATTGGTCCCCAACACCTCCTAGCCCTATAGAAAGAGGTAGGTGAGAAGAAAAGAATTGGCAGGACTTTCTGATGGGCTCCTACAGCCCATCTGATTAGCATCTACAGCTGCCATAGCTGCTGCACCCTCCTCAGTTTCTTCTGCCACCTCTGCCTCCACCATTGTCATCTCACAACTACTACAGGAGTAGTCAATGTAGTCAATATAAACAGAGGTTTATAGTTCTGGGTCAGGCCAGTTGTCGTGGGTCCTTGGCTCAGCCTGCATTTGTCTTTGCTGCCACTGTCACTACCCAGTGCTTGGAAAGAAGTGGGGTGGAACAGAGGAATTGGTGGCCTGCCCAAGGACCCATGGGTCATTTTTCATACCCCTGTGCATCCTATTTTAGATATTATGTTACAGTGCTACATAGAGGAGGGGTTATACATAGGCTCTCTGATATAAATGAACACATTTTAATGCTGATAATTTACTTTTATTAATGCACATTTAAAAAAAACTACAAACTCATTTTAATTTTGTAAATATGCTGAACAGATAGAGTTTTCTGCCAATTACAGCACAGTCATACTTTTCTTCTCCTTCCTCCATTTTAGTATTTTAATAAAATAGATATGCTAAATTATAATAAAATAGTAATATTGATATGACACCTGTGTGCTGTGCATATAACACCTAGGACATTCCAGTAAGGACACTTTACAATGTAAGCAGTCCAAATCAGCTTATATGCTGCCTATCTTAAGCCTACAAAAAGGCAGTGTGTCACTATATTTGTAATTCAGCAAAGTGGTGTCATGTCTGCGTACCCACCAGGTGATGTTTTCCTTGAGCCAGCAGACCAGTAGCCACCCCAGTCAGTTCTTTTCTGACCCATTCAAAAAGGATACAGTATCTTATCTCCACTGAACACTAGATGGTGCTAAGCCTGAAACCACATAGGCTGATCTCTGGTACTAAGTTTCTCAAATCCATGTTGGGCAAATTTCATCTAGGAAATGAAATGAAATATTATCCAAAATGCCCCAAATATAAAACCTATAACTCTAGGGTTTTCCTTAATCCATATTTGGATGTTTAGTCTATATGAACTATCTTTTTTAAACTGAAAGAAATATACATGCCAGTTAATATTATATATTGAAACTGTATTTTTTTGTTTTTAATTTTTAAATTTTGAATTCAATGAACCTCCCCAAAAGAATATCTCTACATACAAAGTAGAAAATAAAAAGATTATATGTGAACCCACAAATCTCTATTACATACAGTTTGCTTTTCTAAAGTATATATTTAAACATTACTTTCAAAGCTGTCTTGCCTGTCTATATTTTCCTTTGAACTGTCGTCTTTTCCCTTCTGTTCATTTTTAAGAAGCTTCAATGAGCCTCTTTTACTTTTTTTTTTTTTGGCCACACTATCTCTAGTTCCTGCTTCTTGCTCTCCCATCCCCTTCCCCTAAACAGAGGGAAAACCACAATCCTTATAACAAATAAGCAATAATCAAGCAAAACCAGTACATTTGCCATGTCAGAAAATATATGACACTCTGCACCTTGGGTCCTCCCCCTTCTGAAAGTAGGTGGGTAGCATGATTCATTATCAATCCTCTGGAGTCATCCAAGTTCTTTTTCTTTATATGCTTCCTCAGGAATAAAGCTTCAGACCAAGGTTTGACTAAATCAGTTTTTCATCAGTCATCTTTAACATGTAGGGAAAATTGTAAAATATAAGAGGCTCTATCTACATATAAATCTGACATAATGCTACATTTTTTTTTTTGCTTTTTTGGTGAGGCCATCGGGATCAAGGGACTTGCCCAGGGTCATACAACTAGGAAGTGTAAAGAGTATGAGGCCAGATTTGAACTCAGGTGCTCTGGACTCCAGGGTCAGTGCTCTATCCACTGTGCCACCTAGCTGCCCCATAATGCTACATTTAAAAAAAAACAAAAACGGGGCAGCTAGGCAGTGCATTAGTTAGAGCAGTGGCCCTGAAGTCAGGAGGACCTGAGTTCAAATATGATCTCAGACCAAACACTTGACACTTACTAGCTGTGTGACCCTGGGCAAGTCACTTAACCCCAACTGCCTAAGGGAAAAAAAATTTAAAAAACACATTTTGAAAAGAATTGTTTTGTAGTGGACTAACAGAACAAGACAATTTCAGAGGAAAGTAGTTAGAAAGTTATGTTATCTCCCCCTTCCTCAAAAGCATATATTCAAACTTTGCCTTTGAGTCAATTAAAATCATCCCAAATTTTCACCAAAATTGTGGGCAGGGGAATGAGCCTTGGGTATGGAATCAGAGGACCTGGGTTCAAATCCCAGATACAAAGATATAGCTATAACCCAGGTCACTTAACATCACCAAATCTTAGTTTTCTTATTTGTAAGATAAGAGATAATATTTTTTTTTGGTGAGGCAATCAGGGTTAAGTGACTTGCCCAAGGTCACACAGCTAGTACGTGTCAAGTGTTGGGTCTCAGGCCGGATTTGAACTCAGGTCCTCCTGACTTCAGGGCCGGTGCTCTATCCATTGCGCCACCTAGCTGCCCCTAGAGATAATATTTTTATGCCACCTAATTCACAGGATCAATGTGGGGAGAATGCTTTATAAATGTTAATGGGCTATGTGAATGTGAATTATTATATGTTATTCCTTATAAATTTTTTAATATGATGTTATTTTCCCTCCCACCTACCTCTATACCCCCAAAGAGATCAAAGAAAGAGGAAAAGGGCCCAATGTATAGAAAGAACTTTCTGTGGTGGCAAAGAATCGGGAACTGAGAGGATGCCCATTAATTGGGGAATGGCTGGAGAATTTATGACATACAAATATGATAGAATACTATTGTGCTCTAAGAAATGATTACGATGATGGTTTCAGAAAAACCTGGGAAAACATATGAACTGATGCAAAGTGAAGTGAGCAGAACCAGGAGAACAATTTACACAGTAACAATATTAGGTTTTTTAAAAATTATTTTAGACTTAAATACTAAAACTCAAATACTCAATAAGAAAAGAAAAGGAAACATAAATTTAAATATTGAAACCTAAATACAAAATAATAAAAGAAAAAAAAATCATTGCCAAGTACACAGCAGAAAGTAAGAGAGGATTTAAAATATACAATAAATTTCCATTTCAAGAAAGCTTGTATAATAAATAATACACATTATGTTGAGAGCTGTCCATCTTTTCTCTGCTTTCTTTTTTTTTTTGCTTTCTTTTGCTTTGTTTTCTTTTGTTCTCTGCTGTGCACTTTTTACTTTGTTCTTTTTTTTCCCTTCCCTCACTCCAGAAGGCTACAATGAAGCATGGATACACACACACATACATACACACACACACACACAACATATATACACAAAATATACATGCATACACATACCCTTACATACATATGCTTATTTATACATACATATGCTTAGATATCTATAATCATACTCATATATAGCCATATACATTCATATGCATCTATGTAGGACCATACTATACTTATTTATCCTGTTTCTCTGAGAGTGGATAACCAATTCCTTCAAAAGTCCAAGTCTTTCCATATTTTTCCAAGTCCATCAACTTGTTGATGAATATGGCTGACACATAGTGTAGTTTCCCTGTTTTTCTCTTTTGATTAAATCTATTTTAGCCTTAACTTTGTCTGAGATCATGATTACCACCCCTGCTCCTTTTTCCCTAACAAATTCTACTCCTGATCTTTATTTTATATTTGTGCTTATCTCTTATTTCCTATCCCTCCTAACTACTTTTCTACCTGTTACCTTGCCATTCTATTACTTAATCTACCCCCCTACAATCCCTCCCTTATAGTAACAACAATATTGTAAAGATGTTGTTGTTATTTGTCCTTCATTCTCTCTTTTTATTTTTATTTTTTTTATTTTTGGACAATTGGGGTTAAGTGACTTGCCCATGGTCACACAGTCAGTAAGTGTCAAGTGTTTGGTCTGAGGCCAGATTTGAACTCAGGTCCTCCTGACTTCAGGGCTGGTATTCTATCCACTGTGCCACCTTGCTGCCCCTGTCCTTCATTCTCGAAGAGGACCATGACATCAGGAAGATGATGCCATGACTTGCAAATGAATTGGATTTAAGTGAAGGAGAGCTGTGTGAAGTCACCAGCCTCACTTTTTCTTCCTGAGCCATCTGGGTCCAGTGGCAAGATATAGATCTGGATAACTGGAGATGGCTAGGATGAAGTGGGAGACCTAGGCCTTTTTAAGCTAAAGTCTTTCTGAGTTCTCACTTTGACTGAGGCAAGGCCTCAGTGATTAAGGCTAGTTAAGAAATGACCCAAGGAATGGCCCCTTTTATCTAATAAAAAAAAAATCAATCTGGGAGGGAAGACCCTCAGGGTTTCTCACCAAAACAGAAATAATTACCATTTATATCACTCTGAGCCACCAGGGCCCAAACAATGACTGGTGTTTGGGCTGGGACCTATTGTTGGCCAATCAATGAGAGCCAGACGGAACTGGATTTAAGGCCTGGTCTTTAAGAAAGAAATCTAGCCAGTAAACCCCAAGATATCATGCTAGGTTTCAGCCATCAACATTTACATTTCTTTGGGCAGAGCACCCACAGGGGAAGGCATGATATCCCATTTAGACAGAGGGAAAGGAGAGGAAAGAAGAGGAGAAAGGAGCTGGGTTGCCCAACTGGAACTAGCCAGTTGGGTCCCCAGTGGGGCAGCTCAGACCACACACAGGTTGTTGTTTGTCCTTCATTCTCCAAGAGAACCATGACATCAGGAAGATGATGCCAGGACTTACAAGTGGATTGGATTTAAATGAGGGAGGGCTGTGCAAAGTCACCAGCCTCCCTTTCTCTTCCTGAGCCATCTGGGTCCAGTGGCAAGATACAGATCAGGATGACTGGAGATGGCCCTGGATGCAGTGGGCCTTTTTAAGCTAAAGTCTTTCTGAGTTCTCACTTTGACAGAGGCAAGGCCCATTCACTGATTAAGACCCAAAGAATGGCCTCTTTTATCTAATAAAAAAATCAATCTAGGAGGGAAGACCCTCAGGGTTTCTGGCCAAAACAGAAACAATTACTATTTACATTCTGTCTGAGCCACCAGGTCCCAAACAATGACCACTAAGTGGTGCTTGGGCTGGGACCTATTGGCCAATCTATGGGAGCCAGAGTGAATTGGGTTTAAAGCACAGTCTTTAAGAAAGAAATCTAGCCAGTAAATCCCAAGATATCTTAGTAGGTTTCAGTCATCAAAATTTACATTCCTTTGGGCACAACACCCACAGGTGAGGGCATGATACCCCATGTAGACTGAGGGAGAGGAAAGGAAGGAGGGAAGGGAGAGAAAAGGAGAAAGAAACTGAGTTACCCAACTGTAAACTGCCAGTTTGGTCCCCAGTGGGGCAGCTCAGACTATTCACAGGTTGTTGTTTGCCCTTCATTCTCCAAGAGGACCATGACAGGAAGATGATGCCAGGACTTACAAGTGGATTGGATTTAAGTGAGGGAGGGCTGTGCAAGGTCACCAGCCTCATTTTCTCTTCCTGAGCCATCTGGGTCCAGTGGAAAGATATAAATCAAGAAGACTAGAGATGGCGCCCATTGTAAAGATAATGAACTGTGGAAGACTTAGTAACAACACAATTACCCACTGATGAGGATGGGATCTAGACCTCAAAAAAGGAAAAACCTAGGACTTTCTCACATGGCCAAATCTCTGGTGTTCCCCTGAGGCTAGAATCCCATCAACTGGCCTTTCATTACAGCCTAGCCCAATCTACCTCCAGATGGCCCCAGGCCACTTCCCACCCTTAATCTTATCTAGACTCCCATTCTCCTTTGGCCAGGTCCAGGTCCCCAGTTTACTGGCCACTCCCATCCAGATCTTCCAGAGACTCCTCCAGTCTTCTCAAAGTACTTGGCCACTCCTAGATCCCTCCCACGGTCTTTCTGTATATAAGGTCCATCTTGTCTCCATTAAGGTGCTCAGATTCTTATAATCTAGCCAATAGCTCAGTAATGTTCAGATTCCTTAAGGGTCTGGTCAACATGACAGATGTTCTAATAAACCTCATCTTTGGCCGAAAGAAGGCTTGGGTCCAATTCATTCAGGCAGGACCTGTGTGTTGTGATTTCGGGATCCAAATGAAGAGATTTACCTTTGCAAAAGGAATTTGGCTCCTTGTTTACAATTCCCAGAAAAACCTTAAAACTTTTAGATTCCTTGTAGACTCACTTATTTCTCTTTGACATCTTTCCTCCCCGGTCCCCAAAAAGAATCTGGCTTCAGTTTTGTTTACTGGTCCCAGGAAACCCTTAAAGTTTTAGAAATTGCCTTATTTCCCTTTAAAAGCCCTTTGAAAGCAAACTTCCCCTTCCAGCTCCCTTCATTATCTATTCTCATTGTCTGTTCAAATCACTCAGACCTTCCAAACGGAAATTCTCACCTAGACCCTTTTCCAAATGGCTCACCTCCCACCTTCAACTGGGCTTTCCCATTGTTTCACCCTCCTGTGGCCTTTGGCCATTTCTTACCCTTAATCCTAGCTAGGACCCACAAAGTCCAGGACCCAGGCATTCCGTTCGCCCCAGTTTGCTGGCCACCCCCTTCCAGATCTCCCTAGGCCCTGCCTCTCCTCACCCCAAACTGCTTGGCCACTCCTTAGACCCCTCCTCCTGTCACTCCAAACTGCTTGGCCACTCCTAGACCCCTCCCCCAGTCTGTACTTAAGACTCACCTGTCCCCCATTCTGATGCTGAGCTGTTCTCAAGCCTAGAAGCTGAGACCCCTCATGCCCGCCCATCCTTACGGGCGTCATGTGGCCTATCCACCCCAGCCCCCACTCAGAAGCTGGGAATTTCTCATGCCCCTAGAGAATGAGACCCCATGCCCACCTATAACAGGCATCACCGGGCCTGACCACCTTAGCCCCAGCCCTCACTCAGACGCTGAGCTTTCTAGACTGCCTCACGCCACTCGGCCTTACGAGCATCACCTGACCACCTTAACCCCCATTTAGATCACTGATGTTTGGGTTCTTTTGGAGTCTGGCCTATATGCTTATCTTTAATAAACTTCTTCTCTGGCTGGAAGATCTGAGTTGAATTCATTCAGGCAGATCCGTGCTGCGATCTGGGCTTTCCCCCCGCCCCGATCTTGGGGTGCCTCTGTGCATCTAAAAGCACCCCAAAACCCCCACCCTCTTCACCAGCACCCCTAAACCCCTAAAACTCAAACTCAACACCACCACAATTCCAAAGGACTCATGATGAAAAATGTTACCCACCTTCAGATAGAGATATGATGGACTTAGGGTACAAATTGAAGCACATTTTTTTCTTTTCTTTTTTCCTTCCTTTTTTTTTTTTGTTCTAGAACATGACTAAGGTTGAAATTTGTTTTGCATGACTTTATATTTATAATGAATTTTGTGTTTCTTGCCTTCTTAAATGGGTGGGGGAAGGAGAGAGGAGGAAGAGAATTTAGAACTGAAAATAAAATAAAATTGAATTTTTAAAAAGCTAGGAATAAGATCTTACAGCTAAAAAAAGGCACAGAAAATGAAATAACATTAACCCAAAAAAACCCATAAGAGGAAAATGAAAGGATATTACTTAACTATTTTAGTGAGAGAAAAAAAAGGTTAAGAATCAGATAACTAGATAAAAGTGAAGAGGGTTTCATTCAGTTTCAGAATCCTAGACCTTTGCCACTAATAGTTTTATTGTTAAGCCCTTTTGAGATTTCCCTTACCTCCCTTCCAAAGCCTTGGCCTCACCTTTTTGATATGCATATTTCCTCCCAGACCCTGAAAAGAACCTGGCTCCTGTTTGTCTCTCTTTATCTCCCTTTGAAAGCAAACTTCTACCTTCCAGCTCCCTTCATTATTTATTCTCATTGTTTATTCAAATCTCTCAGACCTTCCAAATGGAATTCCCACCTGGACCCTTTTTCCCAACCACCTCCCCCATCAACTGGCCTTTCCATTGTTTTATCTTCCTGTGGCCCTTGGCCGTTTCCACCCTTAATCTTATCCAGGCGCCATGAGGTCCAGGACCCAGGAGTTCTGTTCACCCAAGCTTGCTGGCCACTCCCATCAGGATCTCCTTAGACCCCTCCTCCAGTCACTCCAAACTACTTGGCCACTCCTAGATCCCTTCCACAGTCTTTCTATACTTAAGATTCACTTTAGCCCCCATTCAGATGCTGAGCATCTCACCCCCAAAAGGCTGAGACTGTCTCATGCCCACTCCTCCCTACCAGCATCACCTGGCCTCCCCCATTCAGAGCCCCCATTGAGAAGCTGAGTTGTTCTCACACCTAGAGGCTGAGACTCTCATGCCCGCTCATCCTCATGGGGTGTCACCTGGCCTATATGTGATTTATCTTTAATAAACTATTTCTCTGACTGGAAGAAGATTTGGGTTGAATACATTCAGGCAGACCTGTGTCGTGATCTTGGGGTTCAGCACCCCAAAACCTCTATACCTCTTCAAAAGGAAGAAAGAAAAAGGAATTAATAAGTTAAACTAAACTTAAAAACTATGGAAAGAGGTAATAAGTAGGAAGGAGGTAGATTTTGGGAGAAGAGAAAAAAGATTGTGGGAATAGAGTTGCCTTAAAGTAGATTAAGTCAAAATAACTGAAAATACAAGGTACTATCTTTACAAAGTAAGAGAGGGGAATTCCTAATTCAGAAAAAAAATTAGAAATAATGGAAGAAAACATAACCCTAACACATAGTTTTAAATATGAATGGATTAAATGATCTAATAAAATGTAAAGGAGTGACAAATTGGATAAGAAAACAAAACATTACAATGTTACTTACAAGAAATACACCTAAAAATGAGAGACATAACAGAATAAAAAAGAAGAGGTTGGTACAACAATTACTATGCATCAGGTGAATTCCAAAAGCTGGAGTTATAATCATGCTTTCAAACAATGCAAAACCAAAAATTTACAATATAAAAAGACATAAATAAGAAAAGTACATTATGCTAAAAGGAACCAAAGACAACAAAGTAATTTCATTATTAAGCTTATGCATGCCAAATGCCTTTTTATTTAAATTCATAAAGGAAAAAGTAATTTAATTATAAGAAGACATAGATAGTAATACAACAGTGGCAGGATATTTTAGTGTCCCTCTCAGTTTCAGACAAAATGTGAAGATAAACAAAAGGGAAAATATAGAACAAATTACTGGAGAAACTATAATTAAAAGACATATGGCTTCTTGGAAATGGGACTGCTAAAGAATAAATGTATTTCTCAGCACCAGATGAGATTTTTACAAAAACTGACCATGTATTAGGAAACAGATATTCCATACAAATGTTAAAAAGGCAGACATATTACACATCCTTTATAGATTATAACATAATAATCAGTTCAATTACTTATAATCAAATAAACAAAATAAGCACAAAACAGAAGATAAAAATTGAAAGAAATAGATAAACTAGAAACCAAAAAAATTAGAGAAATGATCATTAAAACTAAAAGCTGATTCATTGAAAAGATAGATATCTATATATGATATATAATAACAAAAATAAAGAGGCAGTAATAGAAACTAAAATCTCATTCCTAATAACAAAAGGCATAAAATATTTCAGGACCAATCTATCAATGCATACAAAATACCTATATAGATTCAATTATAAAATGTTCCTGTGAGAAATGCTGAATTATTAGGTTCTCACATAAGTTGCAAAAAAACAGGAAAGGTGCTGAATGGCTAACTAATGAAGGGGAGAGTGACATTCCTCAGGCCAGTTAAGACAGCAGGGTTCATCTCTACAGCCCAAGGCCCAAACCAGTCCAAGCTAGTTGGGGGTCAATGTCAGAGCACAAAAATCTGCTACTACTCAGGCTCAGTGAACCTCATGCATATGCTAACTGAAGGATCAGGACTTTCCACCAATTGTAACCGGGATTGTGGTTTCTCCAATTAGAATATGGAATTGTGGACCTAACCAATTGTGAAACTTTTGATTGTAACCTGGACCAATCCAAGTCTTGGAGGGAGGTGTAAGGGGAAACCAGACTAACAGTATAAAGCTCGCTCTCACTTCTGTGCTCAGTGTGCTTCCTTCTTGGGATGGAGTGCACCCAATTCTCCTGAGCTGTAGCTTACATCTTTAAAAGAGCTGTATCCTGTTATTTCGACTCTTGGCTGGCTTGTAACTAGGGAAGCAGTGGGCAATGGCAGCTTGTGCCCTGATAATTCCCCAATCTTGCTGGTTCTGGAGATTGTTGATAACATTACTTAAATAAAGAATAACTTGAATACATGTAAGAATATTCAGTGTTCATGGGTGGATGCTGACAATATAATAAAAATTATAATTTTACCAAAGTTTTAGTTTTAATGCTATACCAATCAAATTATCCAAAGTGGTACTTTATAGAACTTGATAAAATAATAATAATAATAAAAGCAAAATTCATTTGGAAAAATTAGAGCTCTAGAATATAAAAAGAAATAATGAAAAGAAGTAGAGAAAAAAGGGGAATGATACTTCCAGATCTTTATAATATAAAGCACCAGTCATCAAAACCATCTGGTATTAGCTAAAAAATAGAGAGGTAGATCAACAGAATGGACTGTATAAGATAGAATCAGAAACATTGGGACTCAATAACTCAGTGTTTAATAAATCAAAAACCATAAATTACTTAGGAAAAGACTTTCTATTTGATTAAAAAAAAGTTAGGAAAACTGGAAAGTAGGCTGGCAAAAATTAGGCTTAGTTTAACCTTTCACCTTATTCTGCAACACATTCTGAATGAATATGATTAAAGATCATAACATTTTTAAAAAAGACTAAAAGAGAAGCAGATCACATATATTTCACAACTACAGGCAGAAGCTGTATTTTTAACCAAACAAAGGATAGGGGCAATTACAGAGACAAAATAATTAACTTTTGTTACATGAAACTGAAAGGCAAACAAAAGGTACAAACAAAATTAATGCTCCTAGGACAAGAAAGGAGGGAGTCAAATGGGGAAAAAAGGTCTTTGTTTCAAATTTCACCGATCAAGGTTTGATATACAAGACATACAATTAACAGATATAAAACCAAAAGCCATATCCCAATAGCTAAATGATTAAAGAATATGAACAAACAGTTCTTGTATATATGTGTGTGTGTGTCTAAACTACTAAGAACTACAAAAAAGAATGCTCCAAATCATCTATAAGAGAAAAGCAAATCAAAACAACCCTGAGGTTTCACATCACACCCCACAAACTGACAAATATGACAAAAGATATGGGAATAATCAATACTGGAGTGATTGTGGGAAGATAGGGTTGTTGTTGTTTAGTTGTTTTTCAGTTCTATTGTGACCCCTCTTGGGGTTTTATTGGCAAAGATACTGAAGTGGTTTGCCATTTCCTTCTCCAGCTCATTTTATAGAAGAGGAAATTGAGGCAAACAGGGTTAAGTGACTTGCCCAGGGTCACATAGCTAGTGAGTGTCTGAGGCTGGCTTTGACCTCATGTCTTCCTATCTCTAGACCTGACACTTTATCCACCATCTATCTGTCCTTAGGAAAGATAGGGACACTAGTACGCTGTTGGTAGAACAGTGAACCTGTACATTTTGAAAAACAATTTGGAATTATGCAAATAATTCTAAATAAAGTTTCTAAGATATCCATACCCTTTGGCTAAGAGATTCCACTACCAAGCATGTACTCCAAGGAAGTCATAGATGAGAAGAAAATGCTCATATATTTCATAATATCACTTTTTGTGAAAGCAAAGAATTGGAAACAAAGTAAATGCCCATCGATGAGAGGATGGCTAACCAAATTATGGTGTATGAATACAATGAAATATTATTATACAAGAAAAGATGAACATACCAAAAACAAAGAAGCACGTAAAGAATTATATGAACTGATTCAGAGTGAAATAAGCAGAGCCAAGAAAACAATATACACAATAACTAAAGCAATGTAAACATAAAGAACCATAAAAAAATAAAAAATGAATGTTGCAAAATTCTACGCATAAATCCAAAAATGATGATGTTCCTCATGGAACTTTAGAACAAGTATGGCTTGAAAGAAGAAATATGAGAAAACACCCTTAAAAAGGTGGGAGGTCCATGAGTGGATATTTTTGCACATATTTTCAGACTTTTTTGATGCATTCATCCATTCGCCAATTTTTCCCGTCTTTTTGGGGAGTGTCTTTAAAGTATTACTTGTTTATATAGAATGGCTTTCTTGGAGGGGGAGGGATACTGAGGAAAATTATGGTGATGTAAAAAACAAAAGACATCAATAAAAACTTCTTTTTAATAAAAATATATGCCAGTTGTAACAAAACATTTGAGTCTCTTGTGCTGTTCTTGTGGATAAGATGAAGAGCTGTGAGCTAGATGATAAAAGAGTTAGATGAGTTCAATATCAATTTGAAAGAGGCCTCTAGTGGAATGCCTCAAGGATCTCTTTTTGGCCCTGTGCCCTTTAATATTTTCACCAGTGACTTGAATAGAGTCATAGATGTGCTTTTCAAATTTGCAGATAACACATCTGGGATGGATAGCTAACACACCACATGACAGAGTTAGAATCCAAAAAGGTCTTGGCCAACTAGAACACTAGGCAAATAGTATGTGTGTGTATGTACACATACATACAATCTAATACATACATATATATGTATTATATATGTATATAGGCATAGCTATACAATCTATACAGAGATGTATGTGTATATATACATACATACACATACACACACCTATGCAGGTACACCCATAGATATATAATTTTGGGCCGCACTGAGAAGCCTGGTGTAAAAGACCAGGTTGAGGAAAAGGTCTTGTTGTCCCCTGATCAGAGTATATCTGTAGTATAATGTTCAGTTTTGGATGCTACATTTTAAGAAGGACACTAAAAAGCTAGAAAGCATCTAGGGAAGATAACCAAGATGGTGACAGGACTTAAAATCATGCCACATGAGGACAGGCTGAAGGATGTTTGATCTTCAGAGAAAAGTTTTAGTGAGGACATGAAAGCTGTCTTCAAGTATTTATCCAAAGGGCTTTCATGTGGAAAAGGGATTAGACTTGTTCTGCTTGGCCCCACAATGCAAAACTAGAAGAAATAATGCAACTTGTAAAGAGGTAAATTTGGGTTTGATATAAATAAAAACTTCACGTGTATAATTGATAAATTGTTTGCCTTCTCAATGGGTGGGGGAGGGGCTGGAGGAAGGGTAAGAATTTGGAACTCAAATTTTTTAAAAAGAATATTTAAAATAAATAAATAATGATTTAAAAAAACATTTTCAAAGAAAGATTGTGGAAAATGGGAGAGGTGCCATAGGATTAGGGAAGAGCAAATGATGTCCCAAATTTCCAAAAAGAGAAGAAAACCAAATTTGACAGCTCTAGGTCAGTAAGCTTGACTTTTACTTCTGGAAAAATTGTAGAAAAGTTCATTAAAAATATAATAAACATCCAGAAAAGGAAGTCATGATCACAAAGAGCCAGCAGAGCTTCCTGAAGAACAGGTCATGTCAGATTAATCTTATGTCCTTGTTGTTTTCCAGGGATACTAGACTGGTAAGTCAAGAGAATGCTATAGATCTAATTTCTTTCTATTTTAGCAAAGCATTTGATAAAGTATTTCATATTATTCTTGTAGAAAATATGGAGAAATGTAAAATAGAATATAATACAATTAAATGGATTTGGAACTGGTTAAAAGTAGTTGTTAATGTTTCAACATCTTGGCAAATCTCCAGAGAAGTTTCACAGTGATGTGTGCTTGCCCCAGGCTGTTTAACATTTTTGTCAATGACTTGGGTAAAAAGCAGAGCTAGGATACTCATTAAATTTGTGGATAATATAGATTGAAGTGATAGCCCACATACTGGATGACAGAATTGAGATCCAAAGGTATCTCAATAGACTAAAGCAATGAGTGAATCTAATTAAATGAAATTTAACCAATAAAAGAGATAAAGCATTGGTTAATATGATTTTTAAAAAAATAGAGAAGAAAACCAAATCACTAGTATCAAAAATGAAAAGAGTGAATATACCACTAAAGAAGATGAAATCAAAGCAATTATTAGGAGTTATTTTGTCCAATTATAAACCAGTAAATTTAACAATTTAAGTGAAATAGAAGAATATTTACAAAAATATAAACTGCCTAGATTAGCAGAAGAGGAAATAGAATATCTAAGTAACCTATTTTAGAAAAAGAAATTGAACAGGCCATATAAATGAGCTTTCTAACAAAAAAGCATCAGGACCAGATGCATTTACAAGTAAATTCTACCAGACATTTAAAAGTCAACTAATTCTACTATTAAACAAATTATCTGGAATAATAGGCAAAGGGGGGAGTCCTATTATACTCATTTCATGAAACAAATATGGTCCTGATACCTAAACCAGGAAGAGCAAAAACAGAGAAAGAAAATTATAGACCAGTTGCATTAATGAATATGGGTGCAAAAATCCTAAATAAAATACTAGCTAGGAGACCTACAACAATATATCACAAAGATTGTGATCAAATGGGATTTACATCAGGAATGCAGGGATGGTTTAACATAAGGAAAACTATCAATGTAATTGATTATATCAATAACAAAGATAATGATTATATCAATAGATACAGAAAAAGCTTTTGACAAAATACAATATTCATTCCCGTTTTAAAAAAAAATACACTGGAAAACCTAGGTATAAATGGATTTTTTACCCCTTAAAATGATAAGAGGCATCTACCTAAAACCATTAGTAAGCATTATTTATAATGAGGATAAGCTAGAAGCCTTTCCAATAGGATCAGGAGTAAAACAAGGTTGCCCAATTACACTAATATTATTCAATATTATATTAGAAATAATAGCTACAGGAATAAAAGAAGAAAAAGAAATTGAAGGAATCAGAATGGGCAATGAGGTAATAAAACTATCTCTTTTTCCAGATGATATGATGATCTACTTGGAAAATTCTAGAGACTCAAATAAAAATTTACTTGAAACAATAATTTTTAGCAAACTAGCAGGATATAAAGCAAATCCACATATATCATTAGGATTTTTATATCAAGTCAAAAGATATGAACAAGCAATTTTTTGATGAAAAAATCAAAACTATATATACTCATATGAAAAAATGCTCCAAATTGTTATTGATTAGAGAAATGCAAATTAAAACAACTTCAAGATATCATCTCACAATTATCAGATTGCTTAAATGATAGTGGGGGAAATGACAAATGTGGAGTGGATGTGGAAAAATTGGGACACTAATACACTGTAGGTAGAACTGTGAACTGATCCAAACATTTTGGAGATGGAGTGATGTCCAAAGAGTTATAAAACTATATATGTCCTTTGACCCAACAATACCACAATCACATCTGTTTTTCAAGGTGATCAGAGAAAAAGGAAAAGAACCTCTATTTTCTAAAACATTTATAGCAATTCTCTTTGTAGTGGCAAAGAACTTGACATTGAGGGGCTGCCCATCAATTGGGGAATGACTAAACAAGTTATGGTATATTATTGTGATGGAATGCTACTGTGCTATAAGAAATGATGAACTGGTTGATTTTAGAAAAACATGGAAAGACTTGCGTGAAGTAATGAAGAAAATGAGCAGAACCAAGAGAACATTGTATATAGTAACAGCAATGTTGTTCAAAGAATAACTGTGAATGACTAAGTTATTCTGAGTATTATAAGTATTCAAATCAACTACATAGTATGATTTTACACACACACACACACACACACACATACACATAAACATGTGTATAACTATATCTGTCAATCTTTCTATGTCAAATGGTAGTCTTCTCTAATGCAGGGTGAGGAGGGGAGGGAGGAAGACAGTTCAGAACTTAAAAGAAATAAAATTTAAAAAAAAAGAAATTTAGTAAGAGTTAATGTACACTTGAGTCAAAAAAAAAAAAAATCAACCAGACAGAGAGGCTTAGTTAGGCAGCACTTTGTCTGGAAAAGGAGAGTTTTCAAGTATTCCAAATTTGTAATTAATCAGCAGAGTGACATGGCAGCCAAAGAAGCTAGTGAAATCTTGGGCTGCACTCTCTTTCAGGAGGAGAAGGAGGTAATAGTTTCTCCATACTCTGCCCTAGCCATACTACATCTAGAGGACTGTTCCATTCGGAATGCTACAGTTTAATAAGGGCATTGATAATTTTGAGAATATATTGTTGTTGTTCAGTTGTTTCAGTTGTGTCCAATTCTCTATGACTCCATCTGGGGTTTTCTTGGCAAAGATATTGGAGTGGCTTGCCATTTCCTTCTGCAGCTTATTTTACAGATGAGGAAACTGAGGCAAAAAGGCCAAGTGACTTGCCCAGGATCATAAACTGGTAAGTGTCTGAGGCCAGATTTTAACTCAGGTCTTCCTGATTCCAGGCCCAATGCTCTATCTTTTATGCCACTTACCTGTCCAGAAACACTATATAGGGCTGGATAAAGAGAGTGGTATATACAGTAGGGTAAAGAGGATAGAAGGGTCTTTAGTCTAAACCCTATGAATTTTAGTTAAAAGAACTGAGAACGTTTGGCATTGAAGGAAAACATGATAGCCATGTCCAAATATGTGAAGGGGAATTTAAAGTCCTTCATGGGAAGCAGGGATTACACTTGATCTATTTGGCCTCAGAGAGGAGAACCATGAACACTGGTTGAAAGACAAATTTTGACTTGATGTCAGGAAAAACCTCCTCACAATTAGAGCTATCCAAAAGTGGAGTGGATTGTCATGGAAATGAGTTCCCCTTTTTAGAAGGGGCTGGATGACCATTTACCAGGTAGGTTACATTGGTATTCTATTCAAGTGTGGAATTGAACTAGATGGCCACTGAGTTACATTCTCAGCCCAAAAGTTCTTGATTTTTTTATCCAAGCATCTGTTGGAGCTCTTTGCCTGAAGCCCAGCAGGTAATAATTTCTTGACATGTTAATTCAATTACCATCTCTATGCAGATGACTACTAAATTTCTTTTCTGGGAGTCTCTAGTCTCTTCTTGATCTCTCTTCTGAGTGTTAGTCCTGCATCTCCAACTACCTACTAGACACTTCCAACTGGATTTCCATAGGCATCTCAAAATCAACATGTCTAAAACAGAACTCATTAGGAGGAACCACCAGAAAGAGGAAACAAAACTCAACAGAAGAGAAAAAAAAAATAGCAAGTAGTATGCTTCGATCTGCATTCAAATTCTATAGTTCTTTCTTTGGATGTGGATAGTATTTTCCATCACAAGGTCTTTGGAGATGCCTTAGATCCTTGTATTGCTGGGAAGGGTTAAGTTGATCAATATTAGTCATCGTACAACATGGCTGCTATTGTATACAAGATTCTCTTGGTTCTGCTCACTTCACTCAGCATCAGACCATACAAGTCATTCCAGGTTTTTCTGAAGTCAGCCGGATCATCATTTCTTATAGCACAATAGTATTCTATTACATTCATATACCACATACACCATATACCACAACTTGTTCAGCCATTCCTCAATTGATGGGTATCCTCTCAATTTCCAATTCTTTGCCACCACAAAAAGAGCTGCTATCTTGTTTAATATTTGTAAAAAAAAAAAAAAATTAGCATAGTACCTAGCACATAGGTGCTACATAACTACTTATTCTCTTCCTTTCCTTTGTTTCTCTTGCTTTGTATAAGCTGTCTTCCATGCCTGAAATGCACTCCCCCTTCACCTCTACTTCTTAAAATCTCTAGCTTCCTTCAAAACTTTCAAGTGTCATTTACCACAAGTGTCTTGCTTCCCTTCCCCTCCCCCAAAGAAATCACCTTGTATTTCTTTTGTATATATCTAGGATTTAGTTATATGTATACCCATGGTTTCTTTTCTCTTTGAGGACAAGGATTGTTTTATTTTTGGTATGTAGTTGCAAGTATCATTATCTCCTTTTATAGCTGAGAAAACTAAGGCTAAATTATTTGCCCATAATCTTAACCCTGAGGCATAATTCCAACACAGGTCTCCAAATGTAACTCACTCTAGCCTCTCCAGGGGTGGAGAACCTTTGGCCCCAACTGCAAGTTTTACGGAACAAATCCTTTTATTAAAGGGATTTGTTCTGTGAAGTTTGGGTTCAGTCAAAGGGCTGAACTTGAGGACCTAGAGGGCCACATGTGGCCTCCAGACCAAAGGTTCCCCACCCCTGCTCTAGACTATGCTGCCAATATCCATCGTGCCAGATTGCTGGCACTGATTTCTGTAACATAAACTACAAGTTATAAGTTGTCCCCAACTGTAAGGGAAAAAGTTAAATTTTCTGGATTATGTTATTCCAAAGCAGCCTCAAATAATTTTCAAGTGCTTTAGGAAAAATCCCAAGTCTTTGCTCTTAGTTTAATAAACGTTTGAGTAGCTCATCATTAGAAACCAATGTACAAAATTTACAAACACCCCTCAGTCCTCCCCCCGTAGCAAACTGCCACAAACATTGCTTTGTCTATAAGAGGAAAAAATGACATTAATTTTGGGATATTTGGTCATTTAATATTTGATCTACCCAATAGGATACATATTAATTAAAGAAAGAGTATGTGTCAAAGGCGTGTTGGATGGGGATGATTATGTATCCAACCATTGCAAATACCCAACAAAGGATAAGACCAGAAGACAAGCATTGCCTTCAAGAAACTTGTGATCTAGCCAAGGATACATAGTATTCACATGTTGACTTCAGGAAGGATAGGAACTTTTAAAATCATTGTATAAATAAAAGAAAATGAACAAATGTTGGTTCCCGATTTCATCTCTGGAAACTGAAACATCTTGAAAGTGGGAACAGGCTCTCTATCCCTGTGGTAAACAGGAGGTAGCTTGAAATCTTAGTAAATGCCAAATCAGTAAATTCTGTTATAGAAAATGAATGCGACAGTATCGTCAATATCTAGACTGGCAGTTTCTGTAACATTTCTCCAAAGTTTTGTAAATTAGGTAGCTAAACTAGAGATACTGTTCTGGAATCAGCAGGGAGGCTATAGGGAAAGAACTCTGCATTTGGAATCCGAGGATCTTGATTCGAATCCTATCAACCTATCCCATCAACCTCTCTAGGCCTCAGTTTCCTTCCTTGTAAAATGAGGGGGTTGGATTGGATAGCCTCCGAGGCTGCTTTCAATTCTAGACCTATCATCTTACGACTGCAAGTCAGAAAACCTTGGTTTTCTACACCTTCCCCCCCACCCCGCCCTTTCCCCAACCCTAGCTGTAAGATTTAGGAATAGCACATCTCTTCCTCTCTCTGGGTCTCAGTTTCCTCCTCTGTAAGATGTGAAGGGGCTGGGCAGCGCGCTCTGAGGATTCCAATTTATGACCCTGTTCGGGTCCCCATTGTGACCGCGAGCTGGCCCCACCCGGGTAGCCCCTCGGCCGGACTCAGGACCAGCGCCTTCGCCAGAGAGCAGCACAGGGTCCTGACTCAAGCGAAGCCGGTGTTCCTGCCACCCCTTCTTTGCCTCGATTTACCTCAGAGGAAAAGGAGGGCTCTCTCTCTCTTCCCGTCTGGGATCGGTGTGAAGGACGCGAGTCTCGGAGCAAGGAGGAAGGTGAGGGACAGAAGGCGGGGCGGGGTGGTGGTGGTGGAGGGTGTGGTTAGGGAAGGACTAGGGGGTGGGAGGGCAGTCCTGGGACTCCAGACGTTCCCACCTCCAGCCTCTCAGACTGCCTCAGACTGCCAAAGTGGGTGCGAATGCACGACTGGGCGAGCAGTGCCCTTGTGACACGTGTGCAAGGAGGTCCCTAGTGAGTCCTGTGCAACAAGCGTGTGTGTGTGTGTGTGTGTATGAAAAGAGGGTGGGTTGTGTTTGTGTGTGCGGCAAGTAGTTAGCTGGTGACACTTGTTCTACAAGTTTGAAAAAAGGGTGGGTGGATGTGTCTAAGGACAAGGAGTTCCTTGGTGACGTGTGTGAGGCAAGTGTGTGCGTAAAACGGTGTTTGGACGGGCGAGGAGTTCCCTTGTGAGCCGGGCTCGAGAAAAAGCGTGTCAAAAGAGAGCTTGTGCATGAGGGACAGAGAAGGAGATTTCTCATGAAGAGGAAAAATGTGGGAAACGGGGGGGGGGGGGGCGTGGTCATGGTGACTCTGTGTGCTAGGGACCTCTCCTTGACATGTGTGAAAAAGGAGTTTCCCCAGAAGAGGGAATGTACGAGAGAGAAAGGGGCGCGTTTCCTAAGATAGTGTGTGTAAGAAGCGTACCCTTTGAGGCGTACTTGTAGAAGGACAAGGGAGTGGGAGAGAGTTGTAGAACACGCATCACCAAGGAACTCCTTGTCCACACACACACACACACACACACACACACACCCATACAACCTTTTTTCAAACTTGTAGAAGTGTCACTAGCAAACTCCTTGCCCCCTCCCCCACAAACACAACACATCCTCTTTTCATACACACACACACACACACACACGCTTGTCACACACGAATCACGAGAGGGAGGGAAGGAGGAAGAGCGAAAGAGAGAGAGAGAGAGAGAGAGAGAAGAGAAGAGAAGAGAAGAGACAGAGAGACTAGCACGCGCTAGCTAGGTAGGGGGTGGTGTGGGGTATGGACATTCCTTGGAAGCGTGTATATATGGTGAGACGGGCTTCCCCGTGATGAGCGGGTGTGTGAAAGGGATGTCAGTCGGTCCTCTTTGACATAGCTCTGTGTGTGTGTGTGTGTGTGTGTGTAGAAGGGGTGGGGGTGGGAACTGAAGTGGCTTTCCTCCAGAGGAGGGAGCAGGTGTGTAGGAAAGGTGTGTTTCTTATGAAGAGGGCGCCTGTGCAAGGGACGTGACAGTGTGTATGGGGGGAGGGTGTATTTCCTCCTTGACAAGGATATGTGTCTGTGTGTTTGAATGTATGTGAGAGACCAGGGGGTATGTAAGAAAACGGTGGTTCTCGTGTAGAGGATGCATGTGGTGTCAGGGTCATTCCTTGTGACTATACGTGTGCAAGAAGCGTTCCTCGAGCTAGGATTTGTGCGTGTGTAATCGAGAAAGGGGCGTTCCCAAAGACGGTGTGTGTGTGTGTGTGTGTGTGTGTGTGTGTGTGTGTGTGTGTGTGTGTGTGGTGTCTTTGCCCCTCCTCCTCCCTGGCCCCTCTCCCACCAGCCCGTCAGTCCGCGGGTTTGTCCACCTGGCCCACCTGCAGCCCCGCCTCCTCCACCCTCCTCTTCCGTACGGCCTGGTCCCGCCCTCTCCCCATCGCGTCGCGTCAGGAGGGAGGCGGAGCTCAGTCCCCTCGGCGCGCCTAATTCCCGCGGCTTGCAAGGGGCGGGGCCTCGGGCGGGGTCTTGGGCCTGGGCCTGACGCTCCGCCGCCGTCCCGGCGTGCCCCGCGTTGGCCAGCGAGAAGCTATTCGGTGACTCACCGGCCGCCCTCTCGCGCTCTCCTTCCCCCTTCTCTCCCTCTCGCACTCACACACACCCGGCCCGAGATGGCGGCGGCGGCGGGGGACTCGGACTCCTGGGGTAAGGGGACGCGCCGGGGATGGAGTGGAGTGGGGGGAGGGGTGGCTCTGTGTCTTTTGACCGTAAGCGACTAGTGCCTAACGTGGCTCTCTCTCTCCCTCCCTTCCATAGACGCGGACACGTTCTCGGTGGAGGAGCCGGTGCGGAAGGCAGGGGGCGCGGCTGGCGGGGACCGCTGGGAGGGCGAGGATGAAGATGACGACGTCAAGGTGGTCGCGAGGCTGGGCCGGGACTGGCGGGGGAGGGGGAGGTGCCATGGCGACTGGGGCCGGGGGCGCGGGGGAGCCCAGTCCCTTTGGGCCGCGGGGTTCCGATCCCGACCTGCGGGCAGGGCGGGCCGGCGTTTCCGGGTAGTGGCGCCCTTGCTTCCCCAGGCCCCCACTCCGGCCCTGGGCGTGCCGTCCCGTTCGTCCTTCCCCCTCCCACCCCCGGACACCCGGGCCGGAGGCACGCGGCCGAGGCCTTCTCTGAACAGCTCCCTGGTCTGGGACGGCTGCGGCCCGACCCCGTTTAGCTAATTGCCCTTCGTACCAGGCCTGGGGGGTCCGCCGCCCGCCGAGTAGCCAGCGGAGGTGACCAACCAGCCGGTCAGCCCGGCCCGCAGATCTGCTCCCCGATGACTTTCTGGAAAGGGAGTTGGTTGGAGGGTTGAGGCCCAAGGCATGTTCCATCTGGGAATCCTGGGGAAGAGTCTTCACCTGGCCTTCTCCACTGCTGCGGTCAGTAGTAACTCACTTTAGGGGCCCCGAAGTTTCCAGTCTTGTTGGTGTATACGATTGGCAGCAGATTCTAATGAACAGCTGATAGGATCGATGAATTTACGTATGTGGAGACATTTTGAGAGATTAGCTTCAGTCTCTTCCTTGTCAAACCATTTACCAGAGCTATTTAGAAACATTAAAATGAAGAGATACAGCTTCTCTTCTTTGGTGAAGGAATTAAGCAATGAAATATACAAGGAGCTGGAAGAAATAATAAATGGCCTGGGTAATTCACACAAGCAACATGAGAAATGGAGAGTTGGCAGGAGGGCTTATGTATCAGTACACATGAAAAACACAAAAAAATGGATAGAATGAAAACATTAATATTTGGGTATTGGAGTGGTGAAAGGGCAGTGAGGGCTCCTTTCTAAGTGATGAAGCTAAATTTGAGTTTATTTCATCTCTTCCCACCTGAATTGATTCAGCCTTATTGTATAGTTCTGGAAAGTGTGCCATTTTAATCATGGGGGTCAGTCATGTGGTTTTAGGAAACTGTCCCAAGTATTTTATTTAGTAGCCCTTAAGTCTTAGGTCCAGAGTAGCAAGGGTTTAAAGCTTAATAGAGTAGTGGAGTTTTTGAAATGTTTCAGCAGATGTTGATATATATGTGTGAAGTTGAAAGTTGAGCATTTCCCTCTCATCCCTGGCTCACTACCTGTTCAACAGACCTTAAAAATTGAAACATAATAATAGTGTGCACTTCATAGAGAACTCTCTGACTTCCCTTTCCTCCTGAATGTTTGGATCTGCTTCGTGTCCCCTCCTGTTCCCCCCAAGTAGCCAAGCACCCTTTAAGATACTGTATAAAATGAGTATTTTTTTACTGTTCTTTAACGCTGCACAATGTATGTTGCAATTTAGAAAAAATTTTAGCAGTGGAAGTGAGGTAAGGTTAGCAAGAGGAAAAGTTAAGAGAATTTTAAGAATGATGGGAAGAAAAGTAAGCGTTAAAATAAACTGAAAGAACTGGAAGTAAACAAAATGATGCTGTGTACTTGAACTAGCTTCTGTTTTTCCCCCACAGTTATTAAACCTACTTAAGTAAAAATAAAGGTTTTTTAAACTGACCAGAGAGTTGATGTAGGATTTGTTTTATAACCCGTATGACTGTCATTGAAAGGCAGTGATAGTATTGGACTTTCTGCTTCAAAGCCCTCCTGATCATGGGCAAGTCATCTTCCTAGACTATAAATTACAGAAGAATTGCTGCGTTGGTGGAGGGAGTTCCCCACACATACTGAAGGAATCATAGGCCCTTGATGTAATGTTGAAATGACATTTGGGTTTTGTTAACCTTTATAGAAATGTTTTTATATTCTGGTGTGTATTCTTAAAACAAATATACTATTGATTCTATTGCATTATCAAGATTCCTTGAATGTCTTCCGTGGAGTACTTTGGACTAGTTGTCTCTTCATGTATCTTAATTTAATTTCAACCTTAAAACAAAAAGCTTAGATTGGGTAAAGTTGTAAACCCATGTAGAAGGAGTGTTTCATTTAGTCAGCAATTATTTGTTTCTAGTTAATGTAATGTACTTTAGTTCTCTAAAGCAGGACTTGGCACATTTGCTTTGATTTTGGAGCCATTTCAAAAATGTAGGAGCCAGATGAATTTGTCATCTTTCAAAGAACAAAAAAGGGGAGGGTTGTAGAGGCAACATATTGCCATTGGGTTTTACAGCATAATCTCAAATTAGGATTACTGGGATTATATAAAAGGGTCTTAATGGATCCTCTGAAAACAATTAAAGAAGAAATTTATCACATCTAAAGATTCTTGGGACCTTAATGACTGTCACATATATAGTCTTCCTCACCTAGCTCTCCCCAAAATGTGTACTGGGAATTGGACCCCAGACTAAGAAGTTTGTGGTATGGTAGTGATTGAGAATCCCAAAGAGCCTCCATGTTGCTCTTTACCGCTCTCTGAGCTGAATTATCCAGTGGTGTGGACTACTTTTCAAATTATTACAATAGTAAGATATAAAAATGTACATGAGGGGAGTTTGGAGATTTTGTAGTTTGATTGTTTGTGATTGACCCAGAATGTTAGATGCTTTTGACAGCCTAGCTCACAGAATTTGTCAAGCTCTCATTGAGAGCTTCTGGGACTTTTATAGGATACAATATTGATCTGATCGTAGTCCCTATTAAGTGCAGGTTTTATGTTCTAACTGAAATGTATTATAGGTTGTCATTTGTATTGAACTCTTGCTTACTCAGGAAATTATTTATATGCTGAAAGATGTAAGGGTTATTGATAATACCAAACTAGAGTTGAAAATTGTCAGCTAATTGGTCCTATTGGCACCAAGTTTCTGAAGTATAATGTTAGTCTTTGACCAATGTATGGATACTAACTTGGTGTAATAGAAAATTATAATCCTTAGAAGATGTAAAGCCTGAATTTCTGGTAAAATGGGCCTCTAAACCAAAATCTGTAGTCAAACTGGAACCATTTCTTCATGAACTAGGGTTTAACCGTATAGATTTATGTTAGGTTTTAAATGTCACTTTGTAACATCCTGAGAAAGGCAGCTGGGGGATTTGTAGATAGTACTATACTCTCAGCTTTCACAGCAGACATTAAATTATATTAGATATTCTTGTCTTCTAAAACCTGTTCTGCAGCTGACTGCTTGTAGACTTATGTAGAATTCTCTCTCACAGAGGGAAAGCTTGTGGTCCTTTATAAGTAAGAACAAACATTTATGCTAAATTTTTTGGTGCATTGATGCCTGCTCTGGGCTTTGCTGGCTAGGAAGAAAGGAACATATTCTATCTTCTGATAGCAAGAGAGAAAAATGCAGGTGAAATTCTTAGGTTAGCATATGCCATTGAGATATCAACATTTCTGGGGCTAGTTTATTCCATCTTCTTAATCAACAAATCCATTGCCTACTGAGAAGTAGGTTTAATTAATTTGGGGAAACTTATCCAAAGTGCATAGAACCATGTCAAGCACTGTGCTTTTTTTCCTTAAGATTTAAAGTGATCCTGAAGAACTGATAAGAGATTCTTTCTGCTTCTCCATCTTGAACTCTTTTCCTTGCTTTTGTAAATCAAGAACCTTGCTCCAATTAGTCTGTAATTTTAAAGTTACCAGAATTAGAAACTTCTTCAAGGTTATAAAGTAGTCTTCTAAAGAAAGGGGGGAGGGGTGTATTTCAGAGAAATGTGAGATTACCTGGAAATACTAGGGAGGTAGGGAGGTGGGCATTCTGCCAAGAGGAATTTCAGTGTATATTTCTAGCGAATTCCAAATTAAATTTTTGTGGACCAGTATTTGCTTATCACATTTTTAGTTCTGGCTTATACAAATAATTCACTTGTTTTAATGTTCATAGACTTGATTTTTGATACTATTTAGCCAATATGAGAAATATAGGCATTGGCCATGGTGGAACACTATGGAGTCCTAGAGTCTAATAAGCATTTTACATATAAGAGAAGTTCCATATGTATTTGTTGAAATAAACAAGAGTAGAATTTATTAAGGAAAATGCCCCTTTACCCCTTGTGTTTGACATAGTTATAATTAATCCTGATAATATAAGTTTATAATAGGGAAAGCTTCTGGAATTTGTTTTGAAACAAAGATGCTGATTTGGAACTGGGCTCAAAAAGTAACTAAACTGCATATCCTTTGACCCAGTGATGTGTCTACTCAAAAGTTATGTCACCCTCAAAGAGATCACAGAAAGAGGAAAGGGGCCCATATGTACAAAAAATATTTGATGAGAAAGAACTGGAAACTAAAGGGGTGCCCATCAGTTCAGGGAATGGCTGAACAGATCACAGTATATAAATGTAATGGTATGCTATTGTGTAGTAAGAAATCAAAAAGGGGACGATTTTAGAGAAACCTGGGGAGACTTGCATGAATTCTGATGCAGAATGAAGTGAACAGAACCAGGAGAATAATTTATACAGTACAATATTGCAAAAACAAACAATTTTGATGGACTTGTGATCTCTGATGAATTCAGTTACCAACCATGATTTCAGAGCACCAATGGGGAAGCATGTTACACCTTTCTGAGAGAGATGATGGATTCAAGAGACAGAAAGAGATATAGATTTTTGGGTGTGGACAAGATGGAAATTTGTATTGCTTTACTATGCATATTTGTTACACGAATTTTGTACTTTTTCAGTTGGAGGGCTGAAATGGGAGGCAAAGAAAATAAATATTTGTTCATTGAAATATAAACTTTTTTTTAAGGGGGTGGGGGGAAATGGAGCTGCTGGTGAGCTCCAGGCTTATCCTGAGCTGTCCCTTTTGGAAGACCTGCAGTATCCTGGAAAAGTTTTTTTGGTGCTTCTCAGAGGTTTGGGTTCACCTTAGAGCCCAAGAGAAAAGAGGACAACCAGAAAAGAAATGACTATTATTCAAGTAGAAGCAAGAAAGAACATTTGCTTATCTGCTTTCGTGTCTTTCAATTTTTAAAAATCCTTTCAGATACCTGCTGACGTACTAAGATGGTAAGAGTGATTTACCCTTTTGTTATGTTGAGAATTGGAGGGCCAACTTGCCCTCTGACCATCATCACTCTGTTCCCCTAGTTCTTGAAGACTTCAGGCCAAACTCTCCTAGAGTGGGAGTGGCAGCCATGCTTATCTATGGTGGATGATATTGTGACCTAAGTATCGAATTTTGGACATACCACCAATCTAAGTATTTAAATGGAATCGTTATTAGAACAGAAAATATAGAAGCAGGTCTTCTTTAATGATTATGTACTGTGGAATAGCGTAAGCTGGTAAAGAGTTGATAAAGTCTCACTTGATATAGAAATATAGAATAGTAAATGGAGATAAGGCCCAAGGGATGAGATGAATGAGCTGCTGAGAAAGGAGCTGTGGTTTAACCACAGTCATAGTTGTCCAGGTTGTGATTAGAAAAATGACCTTTCTTCCCCACCCCCTTTATCTGTTCTCTTTTCTCATGTTGAAGCTACTATATGCATCCTCTGAGCTTTATGCTTTCTGGCAGTGGGACTGGTAAGTAAAGAATCTAGCTTCTTTCTCCCCACATATCTCTCCCCTCCCCACCTTTTAAAAATTTTTGAGTGGAACAGTGAATTTCACAGGATGAGCACTCATGGATGGGTTTCAATCTGTTATCAAAGATCTCATTGTTATCTTTCTCCAAAACCCTCCCCTGTTTGAACTCTCTTATTTCTAAGACACTGCTATCCTTCTAGTTACTGAAGTTTGCAACCCTCGGTATTATCTTCCACATTTTGTTGTTTCTTGCTGCACAACATCTGACATCTGCCCTCTTTTTTCCAATTAACCAGCGCTATTCGATCACAACTGTACCATTTCAATGGCTTCCTAATTCGTCTCCCTAACTCACGAGTCTCTATCCACACCAATTCTCTACATACCTGCCAAAGTGCAGGTCTGACTTGTCACACATTTATTCTTCCTCCTACCCTGGAAACTCCATCAGCTCCCTCTTACCTCTGTGATAGAATATAAATTCCTAGCATTTAAAGCAGTAGACAACCTGACGTCAATCTGCCTTTCTAGAATCCGTATACATTACTCCCCTTCTTGCGCTCACAGAGTATATACTCTGAGCACAGTACAGCCAAACTGGCCTTGTAGTTACTTACACTAACATAAAACTCATACACAAATAGGTCTGTGATCTCATCCATTTGGGAGTTTGCTCCAGCAGTACAGATTGCAACCCATCCATGCATGCCCATCCCTAGTGACTGTTGTCTTTTTTCTACCAAAAGTTTGCCATAAAGGATCCACTCAGTGTGATGGAAGACTTCTTCACTTCCAGTATCACACAGGTCGAACCACTGACTGTCCACCTGTTATCCTTTGCTCTTGTCACATGACCACCCTCATTTTCTCCTCTTTTCATACATTTTGCTTGATGATGTCCTTTACTACTTTTCTTTGGAATTCTTCATTAGTTATATTTCTGGCCTGCTTACGCCCACCATGGGCCTCTTCAATATCTTCTGGATGACATTCTTCAGATCTTCAGAGGCAGTGGTATTCCATATATCCCTTATATAGCAGTGCCACTGGTAAAAATGTTAGTATGGGCCTTTGCTTGAGGTCAGTAAAAGAACTTTGTAATTTCCTGAAAGCATTCCAGCCCAAGTTCTTTAAAGTGTCTCTTCAGATGCATGTTGAAATCTGGACAATAGATATACGTTGTCCATTTGGTCTTGTGTGGTTGGACAGGCCAAATGCTTTTGTTAATCTCTTTCAGAAGATTGCAGTATTCTAGGGCTTGACATGATCTTTATGATCTCATCCTCAAATAGAAATATCTGGAGCACCTTATCAACAGGGAATTCTTCCTCCAGTGGATCTCCTCCATCCCAGTGGCAAACAGGTTTAGTGAGCATACAGTTCTGTTTTATGCCTTGTGTAATGTTTAGTATCAGAGGGTCATTAAACAGGGTTATTTCTGTTAATAAACGGTCTTCCAAAGTAGTCTTGAATGATAATGATATGGATGGAGACAGCATACTTTTTAACAGACAGGAAAAGACTTATTTTTGATGTTGTGTGTACAGCAAAACCATTGACTTGTCAGACCTAAGAACAGCATTTATAAAAACAGCAACAAAAGAAAAGACCAACGAATTGTTGGAAATAAAAAATGGACAACAGAAATACCAATGATGCTGACCTATAATAATTTCATCTAGAAGTTAAACCATTATTAAATTAATTACTACAAGGAGACCAGAAGTCAAGAAGGTGCTTTAGTCAGCAAACATCTTACATTTGCCAGTCAGAAAGTGATGGTTGTCAAAAGCAAATTGGATTAGAATATAAACTCATCTGCAAAATCTTATGAAGGATGATCAGTTATAGCATTATCATTTTTCAAAACAAACATGGAGAATAAAACCAGCTTAATAACGTATGGCAGGATATCCAACTAAGCAAAGAAAACACATGAACTTTCAAAGATAAACAAGGAAGGATGACTACAAACAGAAGAAAATGGAAAAGATTTGCAAAAACCATTTCTCTAAACTTTTCTTCATAAAAGATAGTGTAAGCACCTCTTTAGGGCCCTAATATTATTGTATTTCAAGTTCTTATAGAGGAAATAGAAATGGAGAACAAAGATGGGGAAAGTAACCTGATTCGACCAAAAAATAAAGAGAGGCAGTAACAATGTAAGGACATTGAAGGACTGATTTACAAGGTACCCGAAGGAGAGGAGGATACTATCTATACTGTCTGTGCTGTTCAGTGAGTACTTGCAAATTGTTGCAAGATACCAAGGGAAATTGAACTAATCTTAAAAATTAGTGGAAAATAGAGACTGCTGAATTAACCTTAAATAAAGGGAGCAGAGAGTGGCTGTGAGCTCGGCACAGCTGTGATAGAGGATTTCTTATTCATGAGCTCTGTGTTATGAACTTTCAGGCAAGCCCCTTCCTGCCTGACTGTAAGACTTAAAAACACTGCAAGGGCCAGAGGAGTTGGAACAGAGCCTTTTACTTTTCCCTCAACCTTTGTCAAGATGCTGGAGAGCTCATAGTGAAGCCAGGGAACCCCAGTTAAGCCTCAAAATGGAAATCATAGGCCTGTAATGTATAGAAAGTTATATATTAACAACCCTTTAAGGTAAATGCACCTTTTTCATACTTACATTGCTGAAATCCTGCTTAGCTAGGTTGTTTTGATTTAGGCCCTTGAGAACCTGGGTATATCAGAGAGGTGGGTAATGTAAAGGTTGAGTGTTGTGAATAGTTCGAATAATGACCGGCTAGTTTGCCTGGAATCTGTTAAAACTATGACTACTTTTTTTGTTTTTGTCACAAGGTGTAAAAGTAGAGTTCTAAACTGAGCATACCACAACTGAGTAGCATCCCCTTATAATCAGACTATTTGATCATCTAACTATAGGTTTTAGTGAGAATTGAAAAAGCAGTCACTCTTGTTTGGCTTGTTTTCCTAGAATGCATTTAGATTTTTAGTTGTCTTATAAAAGGAGAAGCTTAATGTCAGTGTTGCAGCATATTACTTGTTCAAGCCTTTACCAGCACTTAACTAATTACACCTTTCATTCCTTGTCTTTCACTTTAACTTTATTAGATTTATCACTGTTTGCCCAACTTGAAGGTTGGCCATTTACAGACTTGCCTCCCTACTTCATAGTTAGTGAATAAATATTTATTAAAGCAGCTGGAGATACAAATGCAAAAAAGAAAATCTCTGTCTTCAAGGAACATACAATCTAATTGGGGAAGATAAAAGAAAGCAGAAAAGTGAGGGAGGGCAGGATAGAGAAATCAAAGAAGTCCAAAGGGAGTATAGCCAGCTGAGACATGGGATGAGAAATGGGGTTTTGAAGTTCTTGGCTCAGGGGCAGAGAGTACTGATGATGTGTGAATACCAAGGCTGATTTCATTCTTCCAGGATAATGCTGTTTCCCAATGATAAGATTTCTGGGCATATGGTCAAAGAAGTTCAAAAGGAGAGTAGCCAGGTGGGAGATGATAAAGAGATGTTTATGTTGTTGTTCGGTTGTTTTAGTCATGTCCTGCAGTGTCTTCCAGAGTTCAGATCTGGCCTCTTACTAGCTTACTAGCTGTGTGACCCTGGGCAAGTCAGTTTCCCTGGTTTGCTTCAGTTCCTCTTCTGCAAAATAAGCTGGAGAAGGAAATGGCAAACCACTCCAGTATCTCTGCCAAGAAAACACCAAATGAGATGACATGGGGCCAGACACAACTGAGAAATGACTGAACAACAACTTCCAGGCCTGGTGCTCTAGGTGTGCTATCCTCTGTGCTGCCTAGCTGCCCTGTCTATGTTGGGCCCCCTCTAAGTGGAGGTTTAGGAGTACATGGCTCCCACTCTTCAATCAGAGGCTGCTGATGAGGTGTGAGTGCTAAGGCTGATTAGATTCTTGGATGATGATATTTCTCAATGATGAGATTGCTGGGGGCAAGTTGGAGGAGTCAGAGAAGTCCAGCTGAGTGATGGGAAACAAGCAGGTAATATATACTAGTCTCTCACTAGTAGTTACAGCTTTGCTCTCCTTTTAATTGTGCCAGATAACAATGCTATTTTTAGTTCTAGGATTGCTTAGTGACTATGCTAGGACTGGAAGTGACAAATTCAAGGACACCTTCCAATATCCTATCCAGGTTTAGGAGTGATTTTTAATAATGAATAGCTTTTGGCATTGTAATTGTGACCTTAGTATTACCATATGCTCAAGTTAAGTATTCATTTTTAAATAGGTTAAATAATTACACAGTGGCTTGCAAAGCACTTTGCATCAAACTATTATATAAAATGTCTCACCTCTGAGCTTAGCTAAGGTGGACTACAAACATTTTGGGCCTATAAAATACTTTGAGTAAATGGTAATTGTCTAGGATTTGAAAATAACTTTTCTTTAGGGGTGTGCGTGTGTGTGGTTTGTATAATGGAATTTCGCCTGTTCTGTTATGTAAATGTCAAATATTTTCTTTAAATGGGAAGGTTCATAATTGATCTTCAGAATATTTAGGGATAGGCAGGTTGTCCAAATTCTTAAGATTTAAGACATATTGTGAATCAGTTCAAGAGACCGGCTGTTAACTTTGGCTTGATTGTCTTAGCTTAATAATTCAGCTAATGCAGGTTTTTCTCTTTAGGAAAACTGGGATGATGATGATGAAGAAAAAAAAGAGGAGACAGAGGTAAAACCAGGTGAGCCATTGGGGCTCCCTTCCATTCTTGGTGAGGTGTCTTGGTGACCTTCCAGAGTGTTTACTGGCTTATAGTAAAAGTACCCAATTGTAAATCTTAAAATTTAGAAACCACCCACCTCTTGGGGTGCCCCCCACCTCCTCAATATACTTTCTTGCTTATAATCTCATTTTCTCCAAATGCTTCATGTTTGACCCTTTCAGGAAAATAAGTTTTTTCCATGTTCCCATTTAGTACAAAGTCATCCTTACAGACTTGGAGAAGATTTTAGGCTCTTGATCTTATATAGTGTCCATTGTGGGTTTTTACCCTTATTTCATAAGATGAAAAGCTATAGGATTATGATGCTGTGGTATGCATTTATAAAGCAAAAGAATTGTCTGACTGTAAAAGTTCTGTATTGTTTTTAGAAACAAAAGTTTCAGAAAAGAAGAAAATAGCAGAGAAAATCAAAGAGAAAGAACGGCAACAGAAGAAAAGACAAGAAGAAATTAAGAAAAGGGTAAGTACTGATATTCTAGAGCAAAAACTTTCATATCACCAGTTCAGATATTGTCTAGTGGGTTGTGGAAAACACAGCCCTTCATTTCAAGTTGATCCTTTAAGAAGCAGATTTGCTTGAACTTAGTTTTCAGTTCTGGAAAAACACAGAATTCAACAATTTCACAGACCTTCTGGAACAGTCATGACTGACTATTCAATGGTCTCTGCCGTTGTCTGCAGTTCTAGCATTTATTGTTCATTATCTGTATTGTGCTTGCTGAGTCCATTTTTTCTGTGATATATATGTATACATTAATGTATCTTTATTCTTTGGTCATTGGAGATGGTGTTAGAAATATTTCAGAAATGCTTTTGGACAATTTATCTCTGTAAATGTAATTATGAATAAAATAATAACATCCCAGGGAGTCGAATCATGTAATTAAAGGTATAATGTAAAGCATTCCTGCTGCCTTGGCCCTTTTTTCTCTGATCATTGAGATCAGAATAAATTTGTGACCGTTTGGCATTTTATTTGTTGTCTCAATCACAGTACATGCTGAAGGAACTTTAATCTGATTGTACTAAGTCTCTTAAATTAGAATGAGATAGATACTTCTCATTGTTGGTGATGGGTGATTATAAAAAGTGGCTTAGAATCCCTAAAGGGTGTTGTGGAGTCATGATTGTCCCTCTTCCTTTCTGGATACTACATATATATAGCATATCTATTATAGCTCTCTGTCTACATGGATACCTTTTACATTCCATTCAGCTAGACAATATGAAGACCCACTTGGTGCCAAAACTATAGACATCATTGAATTATTAAATATTCAGGTTTTCTAATTTAGTTGCCCTTGGCTTGGTTTCTCCAGTAGTAACAAAATGTTGCAGTTGTACTTCTAGGGCATTTTTCTGAATTGAAGTGTTGTAAACCACAGATGCATGGATATCCAGGAAAGACATGAACTCTTTTGTCTTAAACAAAATTTTCATACCTGTCTGCATTATAGTTGGAAGAGCCTGAAGAATCTAAAGAGCTTACACCAGAAGAACAACTAGCAGATAAACTACGGCTAAAGAAATTACAGGAAGAGGCAGACCTTGAATTAGCAAAAGAAACCTTTGGTAAGCTGATGGCACACACTTGTCTGTTATCGGACCAAATCTGTCTGATCATTTACACAGTGATATTGGGAAGCATTCCTTTCTCTGGAGATCTGAGTCTAGTTTATTTAAATATTAGCCAAAGTTTTGGCCTATTGTGAGATCTCTTGGATTTAGTACTTTAGATGAATAATGTAGTTTCAAATTAACTATTTTGGGTACCAAATGAAAGAACATTAAGTAAAAAGGATCACTGGATTGAAACGCAATAACTTTGTGTGCTTTGATCACATTTGTGTGCAATTGTTTAAAAGCTGTAGGTGTATGAAATGGAAGGTATGCTGCTTTAAAGTCTTACCCCGACAACAAGCCTATCTATTCTGCTGTCTTTGCTACAAAAGAAGGTGCATGAATGTCGATTAGTTCAGAGGATTTCTCTCTCTGTCCCTCCCTGCTACCAGGTTTGCTTCTTCCTTTTGCAACTATGCTTTTGGTAGGGGAAGAAATGTTCAAATCTCCATGGCACAGATGTGACTATAGCCATAATCCAGGAGCCTGTAGAAGGATTGCTCCCCATGTTCCTTTGCTATACCAGAAACTGTAAGGGAGGTACAGGTAGAACAAGACTAGCAGCTACAGAATGAGCCATTGCCTTCATTTCTCACAAAAGTCAGCAAATTTTTGCCACTTCCATGCTTGATTTAAGCAGTCTCAATTGGTTCTGTGAGAATATATCATCTCTTCAAACTTAACATTCCAGAACTGAAGTCAATTACCTCTTGAAAGCTGCCCTTCCTCTAAACTTTCTAGTTTCTGCTGATTCTACTAGTCACTATGGCCCAAAATAAAGGAACCATTCTTTAGTCCTTCCTCTTTCACCTTCCATATCTAATCAGTCTCCAAATTCTACTACTGTGTCTCTCATTGGTATATTACTTTCCATTTATTTTGCCACCAATCTTAGTTCAAACTTTCATCTCATTTCATCTCAGATGATGTAAAATGTAACTTATTTCTTTTATAATGTCACTGTTTTTTACAATTTGATTCTGAATTAACTTTTCCATTCTTATTTTGTGTTATTTGATTCTGAATTTACTTATATTCTTACTTCATATCATTCTTCAAACATGTTCATCCAAACTAGATTTCTAACCTAATATCCTGATCTTTTATGCCTAGAACACATCGCTTCCTACTCTCTGCTTATCGAAACTTTAATACTTTACTTGAATGGCCACTTCACGAAACCTTTCTTGATAACACCAGGAGAAACTGAGTGTTCCTCTCTGAACCTCTTCTTATCACATTCAATTTGTTTTATAGTAATTTGTATTTATATCTTAACTAAATGGTAAGAGTCTTGAAAACAGAATTCTTGTTCATCTTTGTCTCTCTAGATGATAGTTATTAATAACTGGTTGCTGAATGGACTAGCTGAGTTAATTTGAAATTCCACACCTTGAGTGTGGGATGAAGTATTGTTTAGGTACATTGTTAGCATTCTTGTTACCTTTATTATTTCCCCCTACTGTTCTGTCTGTTATTCAGATTTGTCAGCTCAAGGATAGCACTGGATTTTGAGTCTGAAAAGTTGAGGTCAGATGCAGGTTTCGATAAGTTCTATGACCGTGGTATTCAAGTCACTTTACCTCTCTCTCATGGCCTCAGTTTTTTTCATTTGTAAAATGAGGGGGATGGAATAAATGATCTGGAAGTGTTCCCTTCCAACTCTGGAATCCCACAACACCATGAATGATGCAGAGGGGGCTGATGAGTCAGTCACTACTCTTTTCCATGGAAAATGCTTTAGGTAATTGTGAATTCTAATAATTCTACTAAATTAGTATGGATATTCTTGTAAACTAGTGGTGTCAAACTCAAATAGAAATGGCCACTAAACCATACATAAAGATACTTGTGGGCTGAATGTTGAACTTAGAAAACTACACATTAACATTATCTATGTTTAATTTCATTTTTATTTTGTTAAGAGATTTCCCTGTTACATTTTTATCTGGTTCAGGACACTTTAGGAGTGTAAGACCCTATTTGACACCTCTGCTGTAACCATAGTATAGATTGGTAGCTTTAAATCACCATCTAATTACAGGGAAACAACATTTTTTACATAGAATCTTAAGGAATACTGCATTTTCATGGTTTAAAGTAATTGCTCATAGGATTTTGGGGGGCAATGTACAGGTAAAAGATAAAAAAATCCCACATGAAGTACAATGTTTTAGGGAGGCAAAGTAGGTATAGTGGAAAGAAACCCTTAGTATAGCAGTCAGAAGTGGTTTTACCATTTACTGTTATGGTATTCCACTTAAAATTTCACTGTTTTTTGTGAAAGCTTACAATCATAATTACAAATTATAATGTGTTATTTCATACATTCTTAATTTTAAATTAAAAACCATGGCATTCTCTTTCTCACACACATCCACTCATCTATCCACACACACACCCAATCTTCCATTTTTAACCTGTAGAGTTCTGTTTTCAGAGAACAAAGACCTTTACTTTTTTTTGGAAAACTATTCTGTTTTACTGTTTTGTTTTGTTTTTTTAATTTCCCTTTTTACCTTGGGCTATATGTACTCACAGTCAATGTGAATAAACCTTTCCCTCTAATTTGAGGTTTGTGCAACTGGTAAGTTTGCTCCTCAACTAGCATTTTCACTTACTTTCTCTTACAGGTGTTAATAACACAATCTGTGGTATAGATGCCATGAACCCCTCTTCAAGAGATGACTTCACAGAGTTTGGCAAGTTACTAAAAGATAAAATTACACAATATGAAAAATCTCTATATTATGCCAGTTTCTTGGAAGCATTAGTTCGAGATGTGTGTATTTCATGTAAGTAACATCTTTGGCTCTTTAAAATGATTTTAATCAAACAGTGGCATGAGAATATAGAAATGATTTTGATGACGTAAAACTGACTTGATTAGGGTTTTAGGAATCCTGTACAAACACAGTCAGGAGCAACAGGTGGCTGCGTTTGTGGCATGTTGCTGAGGTCAGCTTGTTAATTATGTTTTACAGTGGCTTCCTGAAAAGAAATCTTGGTGTCATAGTAGCTAATAAAACATTGTGTGTGTTGTTTTTTAATATAATTGTACCTCTTATGTTGACTTCTGAGAAGAAAGGAGGGTGATAATAAGGGTCAGTGTTTTAGAAGCAAACTTTTAGATACATCAGACTGAGACGCTGGTTTCTGGGTCATATTAGCCAATGTGTCCTGTTTGATCTTCATAATTCAGCATTTTTTTTCTCCCTTGAACAGTAGTAAAAGAAAATCCTTTTTTAATGTTCATAGTCAAGGAAAGCAAATTCTGAAATTGGCCATACCCAAAAACATGTCTCATTCCATGTATCTTAATGTTTCTTGTTCAGTCTTTTTATCACTTCCCCCAAAATGCTTTGCAAACTAAAGTTTCTTTTTTTTAAGTGGAAATTGATGACTTGAAAAAGATCACCAATTCATTGACAGTGCTATGCAGTGAAAAACAGAAACAAGAAAAGGTAAGTAAAAAGATAGCTGTGTTTTCTTGCATGAACTGCAGCATTTCTGAGTTCTTAAATGCTTAAAGATTTTTTTAAAAACTGAGTCAAAGATAAGTATCTGATCCACTTTCCAAAAAAGAAATCCTAAACTGAAAAGATGTTAACTCTCTCAGTTTATTATGGTGGTATTAAATCTCACCTACATAGAGGTTGGCAGAAAATAGTTTACAGGTGTGACTTAACACTGCACCTGGCCAGAATTTCCTTGTCAGTATGTTCAAATACCCTGATAGTGTCCTACTTTTAACAGAACTGTAGCTCCAAGCATCAACACATAATGTGGAGTACTTAGACCTGCCATCTCACTAACTGCTTCCATTCCAGTATAAATTGTGCACATTTCAGGGTCTTAGTTAATAGAGACCGTCCTAATTTGAAGTTTGGCAGCTGGCATTCTTCTGTGAGCTGGAGTAGTTACAGGGTTTGAGGTACCTAAGTGCATTTTGTTAGATAGGTAATTATGTGGGTAGTGGCTCAAAGTAAGATTCCTCTGACACCTGAGGCATAGGTGGGTAGAAACTGCCTAGGAAGGATTCTTATAAAACAAATAACTGAGTTAAATGAAATCTCTCTCGTCTTCAGCAAAGCAAAGCCAAAAAGAAGAAGAAAGGTGTGGTTCCTGGAGGGGGATTAAAGGCTACAATGAAAGATGATCTTGCAGACTATGGTGGCTATGATGGAGGATATGTGCAAGACTTTGAAGACTTCATGTGACATTTCATCTTCTCCCCATTGTCTTCTTCTGTTGCCCACAGTCCCTTGAACATGTAGCACAACTTCCTTTCCTTTCAGTTCTGCCAAATGCTACAATCAAAAGTGCAGTATCTTTGTGCTGGTTACTTAACCCCTTGACACTTAGGTGCTAATGCAATGGGGAACTTGGTTCTTGTTGCCAAGGGGTTAAAATCGGGAAACTCAGTTGCTACTAAATCACAGTAAAAGAAATCCTAATAATGTTGTCATTGTTGCTATCTGGTTCCAGGGCAGCAGAGTCACTAAATTGGAAACAATAGTTGCAATGTGACAAAAAAAAGTGTAGTATTTACCAGCACCATTCAATAATACAGCCTTAACCATACCTCCTTGAACTACATATCTTGTCAACAAAAGCAGTTTGCAACAAGGGCATGTGGGTGTGCACCTAGTATTAAAATTGCTTTGTCTTAAGGTAGAGCGTGAGGATTTTAAAAATACATTGCAAAGAAGACTGCTTATTTCAGAGTAAGGATACCGTGCCTCAAATGGCTACTAGTTCGACATAATTAAATGACCAAAAACCACCAACCCTGAAGCCGCAGAGGTAATGTCTCCATTATTGCATTTGACAAAATCCAACTTGTGGTATTTCGAGTGTATAAACAGTCTAGTTTATATTTACCGGAATATTTCTACTGATGCAGCTCTTAAGAGGGGGGAAATTCTTGACCTGTTTTATTTGCCTGACTGAAAATGTCTGAGATACAAAACTTTCTTTGTTCTCCTAGGCTGAAACAACAACTTTCACAGGGTTTTGGCATTTCCTTTCCTTTACAAACATGCTTAGCAAACTGCAACAGTTACTACAGTTTGGTAAATTGTTATGTTAACAATTATGACATCTGCAATGTTTTATAAAGCAACTAATTTAATAAAATCACTATTGTGAGGACTTCATTTTGTGTGTGAGCTCCCAGGAAACATTAACTGTCCTGATGCTGACTTGATTTTTCAACCTAAGTTTACCTTTGAAGAAAGTATATCAAGTGGTGAGGATGGAACAGATTTCCCTTCTTTAGTTACAGAAGCCCAACAAAGGTTTGTTTGTTGCTGCTTTATAAGAAGGACTCAAGTTGTTAAGGAGTCAAGCCATTAATGTGATATTGAAACTTGCAAGGGGTACTTATTCCTACTCTGATATGTTGGAGAATTTAAATGCTTAAATACTAATCTCTATTATTTTTAAGAAGCATTTTTTCACTGAGCCCTTAAATTTTAAGCTCTCGGCAGCTTTACAGGGATGATATATATGTGTATAATGCCTATGAACACTGATGATAGAAGAATAATTTTCACATTTTTTTCTCTAGCCACTGAAGCAAAGTGGTATTGAATTGAGTTTAGCTGTAATAGATTCTTAGGTCTATGTAAAAGAGAGGTAGAACACAAAAGTTTTGCCTTTTCTAGGTTTTTTAATGTCACAGGGACATTTCATACGTGGTCTGTTTCAAAATGTGCTAGGAAGAGACCGCAACAGTCCAGCCTCTATAGGCAAGGGTTCATAACTGTTTTTGTCATGGAACCCTTTGGCAGTCTGGTTAAACCTATGGTTTTCTCAGAACGTTTTTAAATATCTGCAAAGGAAACTTGAAATAAATAGTTATTAAAAATATCTTGGTTATGAACTCCTTAAAACTAGCTGAGGCAGGACTTACCTATGGCAGAATGGAATCACTTTCTCTCAATTACATGCAATAACGAAGGAAACCATTGCCCAAGCTTCTCTAAGACACTGGGTGAGAGTATATAATAAACGAGAAGGCATTCCAGTCTTGTGGGGAAACCATAATTTCCAACACAAGGTACAAATGGTTTTCAGCTATATAAAATTTATTCACAGGTATAGAAGACACAGATTCTTAATCAGTATTGCACCTTCTCTTTGACATGGTCTGTGGGTCTTAGAAGGGCGTTAGATCCACTTTCACTTTATAAAACATTCTTTGGCTCTTAGAAATAGTTTCTTCTAGATGCTGACAGAAAGATGCATACCTACCCAACCTGAATAATATACCTTTAAATAAAAACTTATAATAATGAAGAGTCTTTCTTGTGGGTGATATGTAATGGATGACAGAAACTGTTCTGTGTTAACATACCAGGGCAGTTCCAGGTAAGTACACTACAGGATGTGGTCCACTTCAAGACATGCTGGCAGACAAGTCATTTCTTCTTGGCCTTGGTCTAATTTGCCAACATGTCATTCAGACAACATCCAGTCTGAGGCTCCTTGAGAAGCTTATTTATGACATCATAAAACTTGTGCTCATATGCCAGCTTATAATGCAGGTAGACATCTTCACAGTATGAGAGTAAATTTTTCATGTTCTTTTTGACTGTCTCAGTTGGCTGGTGCTGTTTAAATCTAAGAGAAACATTAACATGAGTGTGTATATACATACGTATGTATACACATGTGTGTGTATATGTGTATAGTGTTTTTCCAAATTCACAAATGAGAGCTGAACAAAAAAGCCAGCTGTATTAGCTACCAGGGAAGTCACTCTTGGATGTCATTCAAAAATTAGTGACAATGCCATCAATATTTAAAATGTATCTCAATTAGAAAGTTTATTTTCATTAAGATTTTTAAAATTTATTTGGTAAAATCTACAATATTAATTAACAAGCTGCTTCTTTTTAAGTACAAAATGCTATTAAGTCATTTGTATGGAGTCACAACTTGTAATACCTGCTATGGATCTGAGGCAGTTTAGGTCAGAGCTCTTTTAGCAAATTTCTTTTTTGTCCTTTGCCTGAAGGGAAGGTCACCAAAAGGAGTAATTTTAAAGTAATCTGTTTACTTATTTTGAGAATGACAAGGCAGCCTGCTTTATAATACTTACTTCTTGGAAATCTCTTCAAATATACTGGTTTTTAATAACCTTTGATGCTTAAATTCTTCCAGGTAATTGAAGTCACCTTTTAGAATCACTTGATGATAAAGAATTTCAGCCCAATCTGGGACAAAGTCATAGGCTTCAGCTACAATAGAGGCCTTTAAAAGAAAAAAAAAAAAAGGAAATGATCAGAAAGTTTAGAACTAAAGATATTTAATCAGTTTGAGGTTTTTATTCAATATAAATTAATGCCAAATAGCTTTGATTATTTTTAAAACTTTTATAAGCTGTAACTGGATTTCCCTCTTCTGCTTTTCCATTTAGCAAAAGTGCTTTAATTTAAGGTAAAAGTCTCAATTATATGTCAATTCATTTTCTTCATATGCAGAACAAGAAGGTTAGACTAGATTTCTAATATTCCTCCTAGTTTCTTAAGGTTATATAGTTCTGGTCCCCAAAGGGAAAGTTTTAATCAAGAGAATTCACAGCTTCACTTGATTCTAATAGGCTTTTCTGTCTTCCCTATTCAGTTATTACTCCAACTGCCAAGAAACAAAATTCATCTCATCATCTCCTTTGCAGGCAAGTACAGACATCAATACCAGGAAAGAAAGGAACAAAGATCTGTATAATCCATGCTTTCTGGTTCCTGGATAAGTTATGATTACCACCCAGAATAAATTCTGAATGAAATTTTTAAACTACAAAGTGCAAGATCACAGACTTAGAGATAGAAGGACAGATCCTAAGGGAAACTAGTTCTAGAGTCTTGAGAGCAGACAGCTCATGTCATTTCACAGGGCATGAATCCCCCAGTTTAACCTCTGCAAATACTCTCAAACTATCCTCACAATGGAAATATTCTCATGTGAAAAGTTAACTTCTCTACATGAGAGTGGGATGAATGAAGTTCTGGGGATAAAATGTTGAGTAATTGGAACATCCCTAGTGCACCTAGAGAGAGATCTGTAAGAGATGGGTGGTTCTAAGGTCCAATGTCAGGCCTGGATTTTCCCTATTCCCTTCTAGACCAGAACCAGCTCTGAACATGTTCCATCTTTCAGGTTCATAACTGCAGAAGAAGGCCAATGATGACTGGAATTGTCCACCTTATTTTAGCACAGACACCAGCAAACTTCTGTGTCCCCAAAGGCTAAGTGATATGTGGGGAGAGGGGTGGGTGGTGTGTGCATGTTGGATAGAGAGGCAAGCGAAGTTACAGGGGGAAAGGAAGTATTGAGCAAGAGGAAGAGAAACCAAGGTGCATAAGTCTTTGGAGTGATAAAGTTCTACCAATACTGCTTGTGGTGCTAGATAGAAGCTGTCTAAAACTAAGACCTAGGACTAGCCTTAAGAGTTCTTGCCTAACCAACATCTAGCAACCTCATTTGAACTTGTGTTTTTTTGTTTTTTAATGAGGCAATCAGGGTTAAGTGACTTGCCTAAGGTCACACATCTAGTAAGTGTCAAGTGTCTGGGGCCAAATTTGAACTCGGGTCCTCCTGACTCCAAGGCCAGAGCTTTATCCATTGTGCCACCTAGCTGCCCTGAACTTGTGTTTTGCTCAGAGCAAACAAGTTGTCTGTCCTACTCATTACAGGTTTCAGCCCTGCCAAAACAACCATCTTGGCCATGGCCTCTGGATACTAAGCAGCAACAAGTATGACAGTGAAGGTGCTTAAGGTCTCAGGGGCTTCTCCCTCCCAAATCCTCCCCACCTTTCCCTCCAGCCTTCTCCCCCTTTTACCTGATAGAACCGAGGCAAGGCCATGATGCAGTCTTTCAGATTCTGCCTGTTAAGATTGATGAGCATCGTGTTCTGGCCAGTATTTAGAAAATGAATCTGTAGCGTTATCAGCTTTGTAAGCTGGTGACAGTGCAGCGCCTGACGAACACAGGAATCCTAGAGTTCGGGTGGGGGGGTGGGGAGAGAAAGATATTAAGGTAATGAATATTTTTTTATGGAGGACAGTTGGCTTGAAAAGACAGTATTCTAAAGAGGTCATATCTTCCCTGCCCTTTTCTGCTGCCATCAATGGACAATCCTTTCTTTCCTTGGCTTTGGTTCCTGGCCATCCTGGGCTTCACCCAGTTGTTTGGCTGGACTTGCCTGGGACAGGCCATGCATGGTTACCTTAGCATAACTCTCTGCTGCATCCAACATCAGAGTCAGGGCTTTTAGCAGCAGCTGTTTCAGCTGGGGCCCATCCTTGATACATTCCTCTGTACAAAGAAAAGGGTGAATTACCATTTGCCTTTGCTCCCAGTGTTTTCCTGAAACCTGTACACTTGAACTCATCTGAACTTGCCCACAAACTATTCCTCTATGGGCTCATTTCTATTGTACTCAATGCTGAACTAATCCACCTCCTCTGGGCAGCATTAGAAAAGATTGGAAGGGCACCCCACATATCCTTGAGTATACTTGTGCCCCACCCCTCATCCATTGGATTGACTGAAAGAGGATGTCTTGGATGCTTCAAGAAAGGCTCTTTGGCCATAAACACGGAAAGGCTGAGAATCCCAAACTTCATTCTGTGGTTATGACTCAGCTTCCCAATCAGTAAGTTAAGAGTTTTCTTCCTCCCTTGCTGGTGCACCGAGGATGGTTCTTATATTATAGAACACTTCAGTCAAAGTCTCTGTAGATGGAAAGTGTCCATCTTATTGCGCTTCACTGGAGAAATTTAAGGGATTTCCAAGCCCCACTCCCATTTCAGATGCAGTCCAGTTTAGGATCCCCTTTGTTTATTCAAGGATGTATAACACAGCCTGTGCCTTGGTCAGAGCTTCCAGACCGCCCTGCTGTGTGGGGGCTGCCCTTGGCTCTCTACTCACCCCAGGGCTGAGATTCTATCAGCTTCAGCTGGATGCGGGCAGCTGCCTCGTGGTTCTCCCCAATCTCCCGGCACATGCTGAAGCAGAGAGCAATCATGTTGTGCTTCTCACTGTCTCCTGGGCGGCAGCGCTTGATGTAATCCAGCAGGGCAGTCTTTAGTGTCCCACTCTGCCAGTGGAAAGAAAGGGGAAATTCAGGGACCAAGCAGCATAAGGAGAACGGCATGGAGCTGTTTCACTTTTAGAGTTCCTCAATCAAAATGCTTTCAGGGGAATCTCAAGCTCGTTGTGGTGAGATGCTACTGAGGACTTTCCCGTTGGCGTCAGCAACTGCTCTCCCACAAGGCCACTGCCCCACCTTGTTCCTCTAAACCAGTGCTAATCAGCCTCCTCTGAAATACGAAAAAGCACTATAGGAATATTCCACATAGAAGCTGATGTGGGGCAAGAGCTGGGCCAGCTTGCTTTTGAACCACTTGGGGAATAATGAAAGATAGGGCTTTCTTCTTGGACTCAAACTCCTGCCCATAACTCACAGAAATGGAATTATACCTCTCTTGCTGAACTCACCCCTTTGAGCTGAACCTGAGCTGAATTATAGTCAGATGGCACCTATACGCAGAGGGTCAGAGAAAAAAGTGATACAGGTCACCAACCTCTACTAGCCCAAGTCAATCCTCATGGTTGTTTCTGAGCCCTTTTACCTACTATTTTTGTAAATGGCTATGCAGCTGAGCTGACACCAAGTCATATTCAGCTCTTGGCCACATGGCTGTTTCATAGACCCAAATCATGTGTAGAAATTTCTTTGTTAGAAGTAATCTCCATTGCTTTGTCTGCCACACAGAGCAAAGCCCCAGCCCCTAGCAAAGAAAAGCCGCCCTTATCTCAAGGGCCAGATGCTATCTACTTCAGGCAAGCATCTTCAGCCCAGGGGAAGAAGGCATGCAGCTGATCATAGAATTCTGCCCTCTTGTCCTAGTGCTTGGTTAATGCGAGGTCCAGCACTGAGGAGGAGTGCTCCTCTCTAGCAGGAGCCCCAGTCTCACCCCACACCCCTTTGAACCACCAGCAGTGGCACCAGAAGGGGGCAGCCTAGGGATCTCAGAAGGAACAGGATGCCCTCAGCAGGAAACCTTTCCAAAGGAGAAGGTCAGATAAACCCATTATTCTAGCAGTGCTCTCAGGGTCACGGATAAACCACTGGACTCCCAAGAACCAGATATACAAGTGGATTCTAATCTAATGAAGTGTGGTGCCACTTGGGGAGATAAGAGCACTGCTCACACCATTCAGCCAAGTTGGGAATCCCACCAAAAGAAGCAGATGGAGAGCTCTGGATGATGACACACTTATTTTCAGTGTGGTATAGTGGACAGAGAGCCAGCCTCAGAACCATGAAGACCTGGATCCCCTGCCTCTGCTACACATGACTACGTGGCCCTGGGGCTAGTGGTTATTTAAGCTCTCAGGGCTCTGCCTAGTAACTCTCCATTCTGTCAACTGCAGAGAAAGGGTGAGCCTGCAATGGAGGGAGTTTCCTCATCCAGAGAGTTCCCTCTACTAAGGAAATCTTAGGTCCAGTCCCACTCCTCACAATATCTTTAGGCGTACTTGCCAGCTGCTCCCACGCCTGCCACACACAGGCCATAACCTAGATTATCCTTTGCCTCCTTTTACTCAATGAAGAGTCTGTTTTTACTTGTGGTCTTGGAAACCACCCTCTTCCCCAGAATTCTGGTATCAATTGAATGTGTTAAACACGTCATTTATAGTCACCCTGCACCTACCGGGTCCAACTTTTTCCTCATCAACACTTCAAAGTAGTGTTTTCTGTGCAGCAAATCAAATATGTAGGTCATCTCATTGTATCTTCCAATGCCCGTCAGAAGGCGTACCTGAGAAAGGGGGCAAACTGCATCAGAACTGCTTGTTCTGTAGGCCTTGCATTGGAGAGACTTGCCAACACACCAATTCGGTTCACCACTTATGAAACACCCACTCTGGTCAAGGTGCTGGGAGGACAGAGACAACCACCCCAAACGGTCCTTTCTTCAAAGACCTTGCATTCTACTAGGGGGAGGGGAGGGGAGAAGCATGCACAATTCACTGCGGTAAGTAAAGAAATACAAGGTCCTATGAGGATGGAGACTGAATCAACTGAGTGTATCAGGGAAGTGCTTCATGGAGACAGTGGCACCTGAGCTGAGCCTGGAAGATGAGGAAGGGAGGTCGAGATCTGTGGGATGGCACAGGGTGACAAAGACTGTCACTACTGTAGTCCCGTTTCACAGGAACAGAGGAATATGAAAGGATATGAAGGAGAAGAATATGGAAAAAGGCTGGAAGAGTAGGTGGGAGCCAGACTGGAGGGCCTAAGGTGTCTGGCTGAGGAGTTGGGATTTTACTCTAAAAGTAATAATAAGTTAATAATTAATAAGTTGTTATTAAATAATTTAATAATAAGCTAATGGAAGTTTTTGAGGAAGAGAGTGGTATGATCACAACTGTGCCTTAGGAAACATTTTCTGGTAGCCGTGAGGAAGATGGATTGGAGAGAAGATAAACTGCTGAGACTAATAAGGAAGCCATTACAATAGTGTAAACAAGAGGTGATGAGGGTCTGAACTAGTTGTGTGAATGAAGTGAAAGGGACAGATGTCACATACATTGTGGAGGGAGAGTTGACAAGATGTGGCAACTGACTGGGTGGGAGGAGAGATGAGAATGAGGGATGATACCAAGGTTACAAACCTGGGTTACCAGGAGGATGGGGATGCCCTCTACTGCAACAAGGAAGTTTAGAGAAGGGGAAAGTTTAGGGAAAAAACATTATCTATTCTGTTTTGGGCATGCTAAGTTTAAAATATCAGAATGACTAGAATTCAAGGGAGAGAGATTAGGGCTAAATATATAAATCTGGAATCATCTGCATAGGGATAATAGTTGAACCCACAGGGACTGGTGAAATCACCATAACAGAAAGAAGAAAGTCAACAGGGACAGGACAGAGCCTTTAGGGACACCCACTCTTCGTGGACAGCAGGTAGATGATGTGATTCATCAGAGGAAGAATGAACTGAAAAGACTATAAATTAAATCAGCTATAAATTAAATCAACCCTAAAATCAAAACAAAAAAAGAAATCTTGAAAACTAGAGGAAGAGAGGAACTTAAAAAGGATCATAAAACTGACAGGCGAAACTAAGAGCTGCTTTTTTGAAGAGACTAACAAAAGAAGATTCATCATTATTATCCCAACTGATTGATACTATTTGCTATTTTTTTTCTTCTGTTGTGTTTTGTTTCCTCTTTCTGGTGGTTCCTCCTATTGGTTGTAATTCTTCCTTACAACATCACTAATGTGAAAATATGTTTAACAGGAATGTATATATATAGCCTATATCAGATTGCGAGCCGTCTTGGGGGGGGAAGGGAGAGGGAGAAAAATTTAAAACTCAAAAGCTTATGGAAGTGATTGCTGATAAAAAACAAAATAAATTAATAAAAAAAATCATTATACAAACTGATCAAGAGAGGAAAATCAAATTACCAAAATAAAAAATGAATAAGGTGAATTCTGAATAAATAAAAAGAATTATCAGAAACTAGTACACATAAGCATATAGAGGATTCAAATAGAGAATTGAAAGGAAACTGATGTTTACTTACAAAAATTAGTATCTATGCTACAAAAATTATTCTAAAAATAGAAAGCACTCTACGAAAGTTCTTTTATAAGACATATAGTCCTAATACTCTCCAGAAGAAACAGACAAAGTAGAAAAAGAGAATTATAAAGCAATCTCACTCACTAATCCTAATGCAAAATTACAAATAAAACCAATGGAAAGAGACTACAGAAATATACTACCAAAATAATTCATCATGATCAAATTTTGTTTTGATACCAGGGATGCAAGGATGGATCAACATTAATAAAACAATTTGCATACTTAATCACAAAATAAAAGTTTAAAAAAAACCTCACAATTCTTTCAACAGATGCAGAAAAAAGAATTTAACAAAATTTACCACTCACATTAAAAAAACAGGCATGGAATAGTCTTTAATCAAAATCAAGAACTAGCATTGTTTCTTGTGGGGAAAAAGAATCTTAACCATTACAAACTAGGGCAAAATAAAGTCGTCCTTCCCTACCTTCACCCCCCATCACCCCCATTTGACAAAGGTAAAGAAATGCTAGCTGTAGGGGCAGTTAGGTGGTACAGTGGATACAGCATTGGCTGGAGTCAGGAGGACCTGAGTTCAAATCTGGCCTCAGACACTTACTAGCTGTGTGACCCTGGGCAAGTCACTTAACCCCACTGCCTAGCCAAATAATAAAAAAAATAGAAATCCTAGCTATAGCAACCAAAAAAAGAACAAAATCAAAAGTATTAACATCAGCAGAAGAGACAAAACTATCACTATTTTCAGATGGCATGAAAATGCACTTTAAAGGGGGTGGAGCAATCCAGCTAATGGAGAGGTAGTCCCCAAAATGGGCAACTGGAGTGCTGAGGGTTCAGAGAGATTCCTTCTTTCTTTTCTTCAGAGCAACCTACCCTGAACCCCTATAGAAACATGCCTTAAAGAGAGCAAAGCTCACGTTACATATGTTCCGTCTTCTTATGTTCTATTAAAATAGCCCCTAGAGTCCCATCAGCTGAATTAAGATGACCCCAAAGCTTCCCTAAACATGTTTGGCTCTCACTAGAGGCTCGTTTCCTTTTCCTGTGTCATGTCTGACTATCCGGACATTAAGTTCAAACACTCTGTGCAAAAACAATTTATTAATAAGCACCTGCTATATGGAAGATACTCTGCTGCGTACTTAGGGAAACAAAGTTATATAGAACAGAGTCCTTACTCCATGGAACTTCTGTTCTCCTGGGGCTATGTCAAGTATGGCTGTGAGAGAGTTACTTACCACCAGCCCGTACTCATCGTTGGGGGCTAAATGGTTATCAGTGAGCAGCCGAGCCGCCTGCAAGACCCTGATAATGCCTTCCATGTGACACGTCAGAGTGAAACACTGATGGGCCAGGATCAGTAACTCCGTGGCTGTGGACAGAAGGGAGGAGAGGCTGCTGAGACAATCGGGATTCGATGCTCATGTGTCCTTGGCCATATTTCAGTGAAAAGGGTAAGGGTGTTTAGCTCTTCGCAGCAATACAATGATCTGAGAGACTTCTGATGAAAAAATGCTATCCACCTCCAGAAAAAGACCTGATAGAGTCTGAATGCAGATCAAAGCATACGATTTTTTACTTTCCCTCCCTTTTTTGTGTTTTCTTTCACAACATGACTAATATGGAAATGAAAGGATAAGGGTGCTGGACACAGGGATTTTACTCTAGTGATCTCTCAGGTACCTCAATGAACTTCCTGATGTCACTGGCTCTACAAATGGGACAGTCAGATGGGGTCAGGTCTATCATTAAATGCCTAAAGTTCACATCTGAGTGACTTAAGAAGGGGAATTAATTCTTCTAAAAGACCGCTTGCGTACCCTCTTGGCCAGAATGGTTCCACAAAGGGTCTTAAATGTTGGGTAGAACCTATTCACCAGATGGGAACTTAGAAAGTCTATCTCTTTGTATAGATTCACAAGATTTAGAGCTGGAAGAGATCTTAGAACTCTGATCTACCCTCTCATTTTACTGAGGAGGAAACTGCGATCTAAAAAGTAAAATAACTTGCTCAAGGTCACACAGGTAAAGGAGAGCCAACATTAAAAACCCAGGTGACCTGAGTCAGCGCTCACACTGTCTTTTACAGCTCTAAACCCAACCTCTGGAAACAGAGTGCAAGGAGGGAAGATTAATTACTCCCAACAGTCTCTGTCCCCATACCTAGGGCCTAGCCAAATGTGACTATTTGCTAGCACAATTATCTTTCTACCCAGGCCCCAAGGGCTACAATCAGAAACAAGAGGGCAGAAACACAGGAGCCAGGCAACAGAAATGGGCCTTGGTGTCCAGAACTTCCTGGGATGCAGCTCCTCCACTTACTCTGTATAGTAAGTCATGAAAGACCAGAAAGGTTCTGGTCCTGATGATGGAATGTCTCCAGACAGACCCCTTAGAGGCAAACAAACATGAGGCCACATGCATCCAAGCCCACAAGAACTACGCAACACTACTTACTACAGGACAGTTCCCCAGGGGGAACTGAGGAAATCTTGTCTAGCAGCTTCATGCCAACCAATGTTCGATCCTGGCACAAAGCAGTCAGCTGGAAGAACATTAGGCCTTCCTCTGCTGGACTGGATGCTTGCTTCCGTCCTGTTCAGATAGAGGAAAAGACAGTTATTGTTGTAAATATGAGAGGAAAATTCAGAAAGCCCCAGCTAAGTATGGCTAACAGGATGACACTTCTCTATGGGTGGGTGGGTGGGGAGGAAGAGATGACCTTTGATAGGACCTTTTTGCATGGGGAGAAAGCATTTGATACCAAGAGTCAGTACTAGGAGTTACCAAGAATATTCAGTCTCAGCATCATTCTCAATGTCAAATACGAAAATTCAGCTAGGGTAGTCTTCTTTCTGGAAAGGCAGCATGAATTTTTCAACTGAGAGTTTAAATATTTCAAAACGTCTCTGACTTCCTCAGTGCGGGAACTCCACCAATGCAGATCACAACTCCTTCACACCTTATTAAAACATTTCATAAGAGGCTGTGACCCCTAAATTTATCAGCTGGTGGCTGGTCTGGTGAGCAGCCTCCCTAAACTTGGCTGGGCTGGTCTTCACAATAGGCAGTTGCGGGGTGTACGCTCAAAAATCACCTGCTTGTTAGGATCTGCTAAAGCTGATGTCCTGCTGGCCCAGACTTTAAGAGCCCAGAGTCACTACCATCCTTTAATGAGATTCCAGAGAATAACTTTTGAGGAATAATCACAAGACATGAGTTTCAAAAACAGCTTATATCCCACACATGAGTGTGCACCCCTGATGTCATCACCTCACTAGACGCAACAAGACACGTCCATCACCTTTCCCTGCTGAGGCAGCCAACAGCTCCTGCGTCACCTCTTCAGCCACAAGGTCGGCCACCTGGTCTGCCTTCAGACCTTGGGTAGTGATGAAAGCCTGGGCTCGCTTACAGCGGTCTGGCTGCTGGGAGGACAGGATGGCTCGGAGTACAGCAGTACTGTCCTGAGCGGAGATCTCCCGGTAAGTGCAGCCCAGCTCCTAAGGGGTGAGGAGAGCACAGTGAAACCTGAGGATGAGACATCGATGCCAGGGAAACACCAACCAAAACCGTTCTCCATTAAAGCCAACCAAGGGTTGCCAAGCCCAGGCCACTGGAATAAGCAGGAACATTCGGGAGACTGAGTGAAAAGGATTAATTACTGCTTCTCCCCTCTACTATTTCACTAATGGACCCAAACCCAAGCCAAGTGAACACAGACCAGAAAAAAATGCTTTCATTCAGAAAGGGGCAGGTGTCACAGGCTGCTTATAATTTCTTTTGGATAACTAAGTTTTTAAAATTGGAAACTCTTCCCAGGCCAGCTACGCTTTTCCCAAGCACTCTCCTCTATTCTCTTCTCTTTCTCTCCCTGTCAATCCTTCCTGTTTTTCTATCTTACTTTCCTTGTCCCATTTTCTCTTCCCTTACTTAGGTCCTTTCACAAATTGTGACAACCAGGATAGTAGAACACACACACACACACACACACCCTTAGAACAACTGCAGAAACTCTCTTTACTAATGAAAATCAGCACCATCCTTAATTTAGAGTCTTGATGGATTTCCAGGAGCCCTGGGAGGTTAAGCAGTTGCCCAGGGTGGTGTGGTCAGTGTCATGTGTTAGAGGGAGAACTTGACCCCAAGGGATTTTGACCTTGATGCCAGTTCTCTATCCACAAGGCCTTGAGGCCTCTTACATGAGTTTTAATGGTTAAACTCCCAGGTGATTTCTATACAGGGAGTTTCCATGTGAAACCATGTGAAAACAACATTCACACCTTGACAAAAGTCTAAGGGTTTCATTTCAGCTCTGCTGTCGGTGATCTAGAGTTACCCAGGGATAGGCAGCTGCCCCCACTTCCACTTGTCTCCCTTCACTCCGTGCCCCATTCCCCAGGCCTAAGGAGCACTATGTGAACATACCTTGGCAAGCTCGTACAGACAGAGGACTTGCCGGCAGTAGCTCTTCCCATGAAAGCATCTGCTTGTCAAAGTCTCCAGATGGGCTGCAATATCATCACCATGGATCACCATAACGAAGGACTGAGTATCCAGACTTGAGGCTAGAAGCAATTTATAGGCATGAGGGAAGCAAACAGGTCGTCCCTGGTGACCTTAGAGTTCTGGCCTTTCTGTTACCATCTCCCATTTTTCCTTCATATACTTCCACAAGACACCCAGTTAGAAATTAGAGTCACTTCAAACAAGTTCCCTTCCACACGTCTTTCAAATCCTCTCCCTAAGAAGTCTGACCCGAGATATTCTACTTAGGACTATCATGTTTTCTAGTCAGACGATAAATCCATTGGAAAGAGGGCAATTCTCATTTTGATATGAGCTAGTCACAAGGCAATACTGATACCCTTCTCATACTAAATAACAACAGGAGAACGGCTAACCAATTGGAATAAAGACTGATCCCAGAAATCTAGAGGAAACTCAAAGTATGAAATGGTCATGTTTTTATAAGCTCGTTTTTAAGTCAGTTCAGAATTCAAAAAACATTTCCCCATGAAAATAGTATTCATCCATAATAATCATGATGTACTATATGGGGAAAATGCATTCAGGCTCCATCTTGGAATTCCCAGAACACATCTACCCCATAAGAACACATTTACCCCACACGACAGGGAGATCAGAAACTCCCCCTCTCTCTTTCCCTCCCTCACATCTCCCTGGTGGTGGGGAGGGGGTTGAAACATGGGTCTGGGCGCCTCCAGCACCTGATACCGGAGCTCAGGAGCCCTGGGTCGAGTTACATACTGCTCTGAAAGCTCCTAACTGGAGCTCCAGCTTCTTCCTCTTCCTTCTCCTCCTCCTCCTCTCCCGGCGGCTCAGCATTCCGAAGCATAGCTTGGATTTCTGGGTGCAAATCATCTACACTAGCTTCTCCTGAGGCCAACGCTCTACAGTGTAACACCAAGAAAACATCTTGATTATAGAACTGAAAATAGTGGCAAACTCTGCTCGCTTCATGCACAGAGCCATCATCTAACAGACGCCCAATCAGAAGGTTTAGTGACTCTGCCTCAGTTTTATCCAGTCTACTCTCAGAGGCTTCTCTAGGGGGAAAGCCATGAATCTCTAAGTATTTTGAGGCATTCAGGGCAGCTAGTTTGGAGAAGGAAAATTCAGCGGTTAAGCTATCAAAGGACAGGTCACCGCTGGTTGAAATCTGTCGAGAAAGCCTTGATTCAACCACCTCATGGTCACTACAGTGGATTTGCTTGGTGACACAACAAAGCCAGATCTGCTTCTCCAGCTCTTCCAGCTTTCCTAAAGGTACAGGGTCCTCCTGGGCAAGCCAATGGCCTGCCAGGGTAAGCAGCAAACGCCTTTCCATAATGTTGCACCATTTCTCGTCAGCTGAGGACTCAGATGGCACGGTGGCCTGAGCTAAAAAAAAGTCAGATGCTATTCTTTTTAAAATGGAGTTCTTCTTAAAATTCTCATGACATTTTTTCCAGAATTCAATTCTTGTTTGTTTCAGGTACCACTGACCAATATGTTTTAGGGTCTGCATCTCCTGAGTTATCTGTAAAGGAAAACAGAATCACAGAGATTAGAAGGACCCTGTCAGAAAAGGTCATCTAATCCATTCATTCTCTGACATCCCAGAAAAATGGGCACTTGACCTATTTTTTTAAGGCAATTGGGGTTAAGTGACTTGCCCAGGGACACATAGCTAGTAAGTGTCAAGTGTTTGGTCTGAGGTTGGATTTGAACTCAGGTCCTCCTGACTTCCGGGCCAGTACTCTACCCACCGCACCACCTAGCTGCCCCTCATTTGACCTATTTTAAAAGAATGATTAGGAAGAAGTTCCACATTGCTTTTCAATTATTCATTTTGGTTTCAAAATTCTCTCAACTAAAATCCAAAAAGTTTTTCTTTATGTCTAAATTTTTATTTTATAGTCTTAAGTTCATTATAATAAACTGCTAAGCATGAAATGCAATTCTTGATGAATTTGAGTCAAGAATCACAGGACCCTTCTGGGGCAATGCTCTTAAGATTCATCCCATGGGCTAATTCCTCTAAAGGTGCTTTTGGAAGTTCTTAGCTATGTTTCCAGTTCACCTCTTGGATGGGGTTCAGAATGATCCCGTTTTACAGACTTAATTCTACTCTAAAGAAAAGTGCTGCCCTGTTCAATATTGGTCTAAAAATACAAGATTTTACACAATTAACCAACTTCCCTTTACCTCTTCAATAACCAAGCTGTCCACAGGTAATTCAGCTAATCCTGCTACCTTCCTAGCCAGGGCAAACTGTCTTTTTGTCTGTAGCCTTTCCACAATGGATTTGCATTCCTGCACAAAGTTCTCAGTGCTGTAATTGGTGATGATAGAATGATTAATAGCTGTGGATGTGTCCTTCAAAATCTGGCTGAGCAGACACAGCTTCTTCACATCTGGACCTGTAACAAAGAGAAACAAAGAGAAGAGAATTAAGGATACCACTATGGCATCTGAGGAGTATTTGGCATCAAGGGCTAAGAATATTATATTGAATACAGCAATGTGGGATTTGAAGATAGAACCTGCCCACATTGTTAATCACTCAGGAATGAGACTAAGCAGAAAAAATAAAGAAAGCAAGAGTCTCAGAACTTCAAAACATCAGAACTGTCCAAAATGGCCACAGCAATGCCAGGCTGAACTCAACTACCTAACATTAAATTTTAACACAGATAATGCATTTAGTCTATACCCTAGTTTACAACAGAAAACCAACCAGGCTCTGGGGCCTTACCATTTTCCAGCACTGCTTCCACTCTGACTTGATATATTCAAGCAGCCACCACTGACTGTATAGTTAATTCCATTACAAGATTACTTGAAGCCATGACAAGTAACCAGGTATAGAAGCACCTGCTTATAACAAGATAGCTAAGGCTGTAACTGACATCCATATCTCCAGCTACTGGCTTGCTGTAGTCAGAATGTCATGTTACTTCAACCCACTATAGTTGTTGTCTTGTCCTGAGTAACCCAAGTAAGGGGCAGCTGGGTGGAGCAGAGGATAGAGCACTGGGCTTGGAATCAGGAATATTCTTTATGAGTTCAAATCCAGCCTCAGACACTTACTGGGTGTGTGACACTGGGCAAGTCATTTAACTCTGTTTGCTGAGCTGGAGAAGGAAATGGTAAACCACTCCAGTATTTTTGCCAAGAAAACCCCAAACGGGGTCATAAAAAGTCAGACACAACTGAAATGACTGAACAATAACCTAGCTAAGTTTTCTGTCTTTAATCTGTGGGGGAATCTTGTCCTTCCTGTAGAAATTCTTTCCACTCCCCCCTTAGGCAATTGGGGTTAAGTGACTTGCCCAGGGTCACACAGCTAGTAAGTGTCTGAGGGCATATTTGAACTCAGGTCTTTACCCTAAAATTGAACTCAGATTCCAGGGCTGGTGCCCTATTCACTACGCCATCTAGCTGCCTCCCTGCAGAAATTTTTTTTTTTTTTTTTTTTTGGCAAGGCAACTGGGGTTAAGTGACTTGCCCAGAGTCACACAGCTACTGAGTGTTGTGTGTCCGAGGCCAGATTTGAACTCAGGTCCTCCTGACTTTAAGGCTGGTGCTCTATCCACTATACCACCTAGCTGCCCCCAGAAATTCTTAACGAATACTTTTTGATGAAGTCATGTAAATCAACCCAAGGTGGCCTTAACTCTCACAATTTAGGAAGTTCCATGAACAAACTGAAAAAGGTAATAATGTCACAACTAGACATATTTTATTATCTTTTTCAAAAGCCTTTATTTCTTACTTAAGGAGACAAAAAATGTATTAGAAATAACAGCTCAATATATCAGATTGTGTGCTGTCTTGGGAAGGAAGAGGGAGAAACATTTTAAACTCAAAAGCATATGGAAGTGATTGTTGGTAAATCAAAATAAATTAATTTAAAAAAAAAAGAAATAATAGCTCACATTTATCTAGGTAGTACAGAGTACAGAGCACTAGATCTATAGTCAGGAAGACCTGAGTTCAAATCCAACTTTAGACACTTACTGTGTGACCCTGGACAAGTCACTTAACCTATGTCTGCCTCAGTTTTGTCATCTGTAAAATGGGATAATAATAGGGTTGATGTGAGGATCAAACAAGATAGTAATAGTAAAAAGCCTAATTAACACAGAGCCTGGTACACAATTAAGTGCTCTGTAAATGTTATTGTTATTATTACTATTATTATTGTTATATACCACTTTAAGATTTATAAACTGCTTTGCACACAACACCATGAGGTGGAAAAGTAAGGACATGAAATCCACAAATCTTTGGAGGTATGCCATTTCAGAGAACTACAGTTGAAACAGGAGACAGAGATGAAAATCCTCCCTTAGAACTCCTTCCAGTTATGGCTACAGGAGGGACCACACAGCTGGACTCCATGTGGGCGAACAGAGAGTATACTAGCAAAATGCATGCAAAATGTGCCAAAAAGGGGACATCAGCTTTCTATGCTGCTGTCATATAAAATCCCTGAAGCATCGAGATGGAAGGAACAGAAGTCACCTGGTCTGACCCCTACGTGAAAAAGAATCCCTCTCTGACATCCCCCCAAGTACTCAACCGGCCGTTGCTTGAAGACTCCTAGGGAAGAACTAATAGCTGTGGGCTCTCCTCAACGCACTAAACCCAGATCTGCCTCTCCAAGTTCAGCCAGCTGCTCCTGACGCAAGCACCTACACATCGAGCCCGCAGAAGTCCAAATACTTGGTGCTGACTGTCGTCTCCCTCCTAAGTCTTCCCCTTTCCAAAATTAATAACTCCAGACCCTCCACTGCTCCTCCTTGTCAGCGCTGTCTCAGCCATAATGAGATCCCTTTTACAGCTGTTCTCCAGCTTATTACTATCCCTCTTATCATGGTGCCCAGGTCTAAGCAGGGCAGAGTTAGGTGGATAATCACCTCCAACATTCTGGAATTAATGAAGTCTGAGACTGAATTAAATTTTTGGCTGCCATGTTACACTACTGACCCAGTCAGCTTGTGCTCCATGAAACACTGGAATCTTACTGACAGCTATCTTCTTTACCCTAAAATTGTGAGGTTGATGTTTTGAATCCAAGCAGAGAAGTTTTCATTTATCTTTATTAAACTCCATTTTAGCAGACATTGATTAAGACGTATTGTTTAGTTTACTGCTCTAGGCTCTTCAGATCTTTATTGATTCTGACTGTCATTTGACATATCGGCTTTCTCTCCCGACACTGCATCATTTGTAAACTGGAAAAGCATACAACATGTGCTTTTATCCAAGTCATTGATAAAAATATTAACTGGACATGGCAAGGGATTGGGGAATATGGTAGGAAACAAGAATTTATAAGAGACTACAATGTGCCAAGTACTATGCCAAGTGCTTTAAAAATATGATCTCATTTGATCCTCAGAACAACTCTGTGAGCTGGGTGCCATTCTTAACTCCATTTTACAACTGAGAAAACTGAGGCAGATAAAAGTTAAGTAGTTTGCCTAGAGTTACACAGCTAGTGTGACAATGACCATGTTTGAATTCAGGCTCAGCACTCTTTATGATGTTCCAAAGCACAGGTCTTTGGGACACTCCATTGGAAACCTCTTTCTAAGTTGACAGACAATCAGACACTAATGACTTCTCTCTGAGTCTGGTCATTCACCCATTTCTGAATACACCTAACTGTTCTATCATCTAGCTCACATCTTCCCATTTTATCCACAAGAATAACATGACAGAATTTTTCAAATGCTTGGGTGAAATTCAGGTAAAATATATTTACAGTATTCCCTTGATCTCCAGCCTAGTAACCCTGTCAAAAAAGGAAATGAGGTTAGTCTGGCATGAATTGCTCTAGCTTTTAGAGATCACCATTTCCCTTTCTACATGTTCACAAACTAGGCCTTTAATTACTAGTACATTCTAGAATTCTGTCAGGAATCAAATTCAAGTCTATTAGATTTTGATTTGTAGATTTCACTTCATTAACTTGAATTCAGCAAGGGAAGGGAGACACTAGTTTTTTATCTCGGGTTTCTGTACTCCAGTTAGCCACTTTTGTTCTGTTCTTTCTGGTCCAAAGGTCATTCTCCTTGACAGAGAAAACAGATTCAAAATAAGAACTGAGAGCTTCTTCTCACTTTCCATCATGTTACCATCCCTGTATCTCACTGGGTGGGCCTCTTCTTTGCTCCTCTTTTTTTCACATAGCTAGACCAACCTTTCTTGTCTTTAGAATTCCTTGCCCACTTTAGCTCACTTTGACATATGGCTCTCTCAGCATTTTTCTTATAGGATGATACCATGCTTCTGTATTCACCCTTAGTTATGTGCCCTTGTAACGATCTTCTTTTAAAAACTAAGCTGGTCAGGAAGTTCCCTAGACAATCACATGAAGCTCTTCTCACACCTTCCCCTTGTCTCTCACTGAAATGCTTTCTTTTTGTCTTCTTGTGAACTTCCCCTCCATCTTAAGCTGACATGAACTGGTCAAATTTTAGGACATGAGATTCTGCCTTTCTCTGAACTTTTCAAGATCTGCTCTCTCAAGAGCTATAGTGCATGTCACACTATGCCTTTCTTTTCCTTTACCAAAAATTCAAAGATGGATGGGGTCCCTTCTTTCAAGGTTTCCAAGGTTTATACTTCAGCAATTAGCTCCATATATTGGGTCAGATTCATACCCAGAACAGCAGTTTCCTTCCTTGCTTCCTGCACCTTTTGAAGGAATCAACAAAAGTAAATCAAGAAACTCTTAAGTGCTCTGCTTCTGGCAGAGAAAGTGAGCTTGAGCAGAAATTTAGACAGCTGAAGACCCTGTCATTACCATCATGTCTGCAATCCAGTCTTGTGATCCAGTTCTTAAACTCCTCATCCATTTTTTCTTTCTGTTCAAGTGATTTGCAATATATTCCAATTATAATCTTGCTTCTATTTCTCCCTTCACTATTCTCACCCAAGCGTCATCCACCAGACTTTCCCCAGGAAATCCCCTGGATTTCCACATAGGAACTGATCTTCTTAATATATAATAATACTATTCTGCTCCACCCCTCCCCTGCTTTTATTTATCGCTACTTTAAAATAAAGCCCACATTTCCAGAGTCACATTTTAGTCATGACTGCATCCCAGCAAGTTCCAGTGCTACTGAGGAACTCAAATTTACCTTTTTGCCTTAGGATCTCTAGTTCACCTTGCTTATCACCCCTACTTTGACCACCTGGAGAGAGACATCTGGATTTTGTCTCCTGTGTATTACTGAGTGTTTCTACCATTGTTTCTCTTCTCTTAGAATAGCTGCCCTACAATAAGTATCTAGCTTGATACTGTCACACAGGAAGTTTTCTTTTTCTCTCTCCATTTTCGGTTTGAAGTTTTCACATAAGTATTATCTACAGATACATATATAACATACACAAAAAGAATGTACATGAAAATTGAAAAAAATATAGTGCCACAATATAAAGAAAACTTAAAATTAAGGACAGCAAAACAAAATTACTTTATGTCTGCATTTTCTGGTATCTTTTTTATTGAGGAGTCAAAAAGATCTGATTTTTAAATGGCTTAAGAAAACCATTCAATTCTCTTACAATCCAATTTAATTCAACTCAATTAACATTTATTAAGCAACTACCATGGGCAAAGCACTGTTATGTGTTAGTGACACAAAGATGAAAAAGCAAAAGAACAACTCAGCTATCAGAAATGGTATTACCGTCAGAAAGATGGTCTACTTTGGAAAACAGCTGTAACAGTTTTCGTAGCTCATACTGGGTTTCACACTGCTGCAACATAAGCTTCCAAAGCAAGCTGACTTGACATTTTAGCCACGGCACAGGAATGGTAAAAGGGGCTGTATTACCTGCTGTTTCAATCTGAACAAAAAGAGAAGAGGGTTATGGAGAGTGGTTTTGCTCAAAGAGTCAACCAAAAAACACCAGCTTGGAGTTAAGGGAACTGGGGAACCCCTAAATTTCATCCCATGACTGTATCTTATCTAAACTTTTTATCTGTTAGGGATTATCTTCCCATAGGCCAATGCTCTCTTATGCCAAATAATTATTTATTGAATGGAATAACATGTAGTAATCTTTGTTTAAGTGCTTGTGTTACTCTTCAGATGAAGGCAGAAGAAAGAAGAGAAGGGGGCAAAATTGGCAAAGGGAAGAACAGTGACAATCTAGCTGCTGCCCTTGATGCCCTCTCTGCCCTTTTCTGGGAAGTCCAAATGTAGAGAACTCTAACACTAACACACACACACACACACACACACACACACACACACACACACACACA